>NC_085988.1:19539206-19845873 GCF_030014385.1 Trichomycterus rosablanca
CTATTGCGGTAAACCTGGTCACTTCCGCGTTTCCTGTCCCGAGCTTGTGGGAAAAGAGCAAACCCGTCCAGCCAAGGGAGGGCTGTGACGGGGGCCTTGTTTTCTCCTGATTTCCCTGGTCATGGAGTCTACCTACCTATCACCATCTCCTGGGAGGGAGTTACACACTCTTGCTGGGCTTTGGTGGATTCCGGGGCAGCAGGGAATTTTATAGATATAAGTTTAGTCCACAGGCTTAAAATCCCTCAAAAAGAACTTAGTACTCCACTTTCAGTAACTGCTCTAGATGGGCGATCGTTGGGCAATGGGACGGTAACCCTCATTACTTCTCCCCTACGCCTTCGATCCGGAGCTCATCAGGAGGAGATCTCCCTATATCTTATACACTCACCAGAGTTTGCAGTGGTCCTTGGTTTTCCTTGGCTCAGTCGGCATAATCCTCAGATTGATTGGGTGACGGGCCAGATATCTGAGTGGGGGCCTACCTGCCATGCTACATGCCTCTTTTCTAGCTCTCCACCTCCTCCTACCGAGTCTCTAGATCCTACTGAGTTATCCCAAGTTCCTGCCGAGTACCTGGACCTGAAAAAGGTTTTTAGTAGAACCCGAGCTGCTTCCCTTCCGCCTCACAGACTTTATGACTGCGCCATAGATTTACTGTCGGGTACTAGTCCTCCTCGTGGACGGTTGTTTTCCCTCTCTTTACCTGAGCACAAAGCTATGGACAATTATATTCAGGAAGCATTAGCCTCTGGTATCATCCGTCCATCTACTTCTCCTGCTGGGGCTGGTTTTTTCTTCGTCTCCAAGAAGGATGGTGGCTTACGGCCGTGTATTGATTATCGGGGCTTAAATAAGATTACTGTGCGCAATCGCTACCCTCTACCCTTAATGTCCACGGTTTTTGATATTCTTCAAGGTGCCAATATTTTTACTAAACTAGACTTGCGTAATGCTTATCACCTGGTCCGCATACGTGAAGGTGACGAATGGAAGACTGCATTCAATTCTGGTCATTACGAGTATCTGGTTATGCCTTTTGGTCTAACAAATGCCCCAGCAGTTTTTCAGGCCCTCATCAATGATGCTCTCAGGGACATGATTAACCGGTTTGTATTTGTCTACTTGGACGATATACTAATCTTTTCAAAGTCTCCACAGGACCATCGCCACCATGTGTGACAGGTTCTCCAAAGGTTACTCCAAAACCACCTTTATGTCAAGCCACAGAAGTGTGAATTCCATCTCCGAGAGACTACTTTTCTGGGATTCATCATCAGGGAGGGTCAGATACAGATGGACCCCAGTTAAACCCAGGCAGTGTGGGATTGGCCCACTCCAAGCTCCATCAAAGAGGTCCAACGCTTCTTGGGATTTGCTAATTTTTATCGGAGGTTTATCAGAGGGTTCAGTTTCGTGGCAGCACCCATTTCGGCTCTTACCAAGAAGTCCAGGCACCCCTTCAGGTGGAACCTAGAGGCAGAGGCAGCTTTCCAGGAGCTCAAGCGACGCTTTACCTCTGCACCCATCTTGGCTCTACCTGATCCTGCTAGACCCTTCATTGTTGAGGTGGATGCCTCAAATGTAGGTGTAGGAGCCATTCTTTCCCAGCGCTCCTCTGATGAAAAGTTACACCCATGCGCTTTTCTATCTCACCGTTTAAGCCCTACTGAGTCCAAATATGATGTGGGTGACCGTGAACTGCTTGCAGTTAAGAGGGCTCTGGAGGAATGGAGACAGTGGCTAGAGGGTGCTCAGCACCCATTCATTGTCTGGACTGATCACAGAAACCTGGAGTACCTGAAGCAAGCAAAACGTTTGAACCCTCGCCAAGCTCGCTGGGCCATGTTTTTTAGTCATTTTGATTTTACGCTTTCCTACCGCCCAAACTCAAAGAACACCAAGCCTGATGCCCTGTCAAGGCAGTTTTCCTCAGCTGAGCAGGAGAACGACAAAGAACCTATCATCCCGATCTCCCGAATTGTGGCTGCCATTTGCTGGGGAATCGAGACGACAGTTAAACGGGCTCAAAAACTGGAGTCTAACCCTGGAACCGGTCCAGCCGGACTTTTGTATGTTCCTCAAGGGGTACGTTCTCAGGTACTTCAGTGGGGGCACTCGTCTCATCTGACTGCCCACCCTGGATCTAAAAGAACCTTGGAATTTCTACAAAGACGTTTTTGGTGGCCAGACATGGAGAGGGATGTTAAGGCCTTTGTTGGGGCCTGCGCTATTTGCGTCCAAAGCAAAAATCTCCATCAACGCCCACAAGGGTTACTACATCCTCTTCCTATTCCAAGCCGCCCCTGGTCCCATTTGTCCATCGACTTCATCACAGGTCTTCCGGAATCTCAAGGTAACACTGTTATTTTAGTAGTGGTCGACAGGTTCTCTAAGGCCTGTCGCTTTATTTCTCTTAAGAAACTGCCTTCTGCTTTTGAAACTGCCAAACTAATCTTTGATCATGTCTTCCGAGTGTTTGGGATTCCACAGGACATTGTCTCAGACCGGGGACCACAATTCTCCTCCCATGTTTGGCGGGCATTCTGCAAACAGATTGGGGCCACGGCCAGCCTGTCCTCTGGTTTTCACCCTCAGTCCAATGGGCAGACCGAGCGGATTAATCAAGAGCTTGAATCCACTCTAAGGAGTCTGGTGATGGACTGCCCCTCTTCCTGGAGTTCTCAATTACCATGGGCGGAATATGCGCACAATACTCTCCAGTCTTCATCCACCAAGATGTCCCCTTTCCAGTGCCAGTTTGGTTTTCAGCCACCTCTCTTTCCTGAGCAAGAGGAGGACATCAGAGCACCCTCAGTCCTTCACTACATAAGGCGTTGCAGAAGGACCTGGAGAAAAGTTCGTCGGACACTGCAGCAGGTCTCCATAATCAACCAGCGGCAAACCAATCGACATCGAAGGCCAGCCTTGCAGTACCGCCCTGGCCAAAGAGTCTGGTTGTCCTCAAGGGACATTCCTTTGCGGGTGGAGTCCCGCAAACTTGCCCCCCGTTACATTGGTCCTTTTAAAGTAATCCAGAGAATCAACCCAGTCACTTACAAGCTCCAGTTGCCCCACTCCCTCAGAATACACCCCACCTTCCATGTGTCCTTGCTATGACCGGTCATTTCCTCACCGCTTGCTCCTGTGACCAAAGCTCCCCCTCCCTCCCGAATCATTGAGGGCCAACCAGCCTTCACTGTCCACCGCCTACTGAACTCCCGCCGGGTTCGCAGCAGGGTTCAGTATTTAGTTGATTGGGAGGGTTATGGTCCGGAAGAACGCTCCTGGGTGCCTGCCCGGGACATTCTGGACAAAGATCTCATCAGGGACTATCACTTCCAACATCCTGACCACCCAGGGAACGTCAGGAGACGCTCCTAAAGGAGGGAGTCCTGTCATGAGTTGGGGTTTGTGGTGACCTCTAGAGGCCACTAGGAACTCTTTATGGATTCTTTGTTTACTTTGCCATGTGTTTGTCTTAGCCCCGCCTGCCATTGTTCTAGTTTCCCGCCAGTTTGCTCCCTGCATCACCTGTGTCCAATTTCATGTCTAATTAACTTGTATATTTAAACCTGTGTTTCTTGTTAGTCTTTGTTGAATATTTGACATTTGTTTGGTGTGTTTGCTGAGATCGTCTGTGCTTTTGTCCTCTTTTGTTCTCTAATACTGCATCGTAAGTTTGATATCTTCTGAGCGTTTTGTCCCTTTTTGTTCTTTGTTAATAAACCTTGTTTTTGTAGTCTTCTTCTGAGCTTTTGCCCCTGTTTTGTTTTGGTTAATAAAAATTTACTATTAGATAATAAGTGAATAAAACGTATTCCTTTTGACTGAGTCTCTGCACCTGGGTCTGTTATTTGTGTAGTGGTTCCAACTTAAGAGTTACCACTAGGGGGGCCTGGGTTTAATTGCACCCTTGGTCCTGACAAGAACATTACACCAACATTCTTGTGTTAGTTAAACCTCACTGCTACCATAAAGTAATTTTGCTTTTCTTTTCTGGGCAGCCTAACAGCAGTTTAATTTAGGAGTTTCATTGGTCTTTTATGAAGTACATTGACTTCTAAGCTTTTCTTTGAAAGTCTTTTATTATGCCCCATCCCCCTCCTTCCTATGGTCAATATTTGCTCAAACCACCTTCGGATACAATTACATTTTTAGCTCCTCTGGTATATGTCTCAATCAGATCCACATCAGCCCACTGTTCTTGGAAAACTGTTTATACACCGATCAGCCATAACATTAAAACCACCTCCTTGTTTCTACACTCACTGTCCATTTTATCAGCTCCACTTATCATATAGAAGCACTTAGATGGACTACAGTCAGTTACTGTAGAACTACAATTTCTCTACATACTTTTTTAGCCTGCTTTCACCCTGTTCTTTAACAGTCAGGACCCCCACAGAGCAGGTATTATTTAGGTGGTGGATGATTATCAGCACTGCAGTGACAATGACATGGTGGTGGTGTGTTAGTGTTTGTTGTGCTGGTATGAGTGGATCAGACACAGCAGCACTGCTGGAGTTTTTAAATACCGTGTCCACTCACTGTCCACTCTATTAGACACTCCTACCTAGTTGGTCCACCTTGTAGATGTAAAGTCAGAGACGATCGCTCATCTATTGCTGCTGTTTGAGTTGGTCATCTTCTAGACCTTCATCAGTGGTCACAGGATGCTGCCCACTGGGCGCTTTTGGCTGGATATTTTTGGTGGGTGGACTATTCTCAGTCCAGCAGTAACAGCGCTGCTGTGTCTTATCCACTCATACCAGCACAACACACACTAACACACCACCACCATGTCAGTGTCACTGCAGTGCTGATAATGATCCACCACCTAAATAATACCTACTCTTCCAATGAAGAACAGGGTGAAAGGGGGCTATCAAAGCATGCAGAGTAACAGATGGACTACAGTCAGTAATTGTAGATCTACAAAGGTCTTCTATATGGTAAGTGGAGCTGATAAAATAGACAGTGAGTGTAGAAACAAGGAGGTGGTGTTAATGTTATGGCTGATCGGTGTAGTCACTTTACATTGAATCCATGGTTGAGCAGCAATAATGAAATGACCCAAATTCTTAACAGTCTTCAATTCCACTGTAGCCTTGGCAGTTTGCTTATGGTTGTTGTTTTGTTGAAAGGTAAACTACTGTGCTATTCCACTTTCAAACTCTTGGATTCTTAGAAAGGTTTTCTTCTAAAATTACTTTGAATTTGGTTCCGTCGATCCTGTCCATCTTGCCTTTTCTCAGACTAGTTTTTCAGGCTACACTAATAGAAAAAAAATCTGGACATGATGCTGCCATTACTATGCTTTACTGTGGGAATGGTGTCCTTAGGAGGATGAGCAGGGTTCGTAAACACATCAAATGCAGCCAAAGGTCTTTGCAGCTTTTTCAAATAAAATGTCCTAGTTCTGTGTTTTTATTACTGCTTTCCTTCCTAACCCTTTTCCATACAGCCCAGCTTTGTAAAGATTCTGGGGTATTTCTGGGGTCTTCTGAGAAGCTCAGCCTGAATCTGAACTGTGGATCTTTTATGCATGTCCACAAAGTTTTTGAGAATTACTTTCTCTTGGGCACAGTTGTGCCATATTCTTTTCCCAGTCTAGTCATATCCAATCACCCGATTGCATTACTCTTCCTCTCCACTGATGTTGACCTCTGATGTTGACTGAGGAGAGCCATGACTGACAACGACCCCTCCGACACGTGTGCAGTAGCTGACTGCATCTTTTCACCTGCATGAGGCGAGTTCATATGCGGATCAGTTTTGCACACGGAGAGACACACCATGTCCACCTTATCCTTCGTCTCTATGCAGGCACCATCAGAAGTCATAATTAGTAAGCATCAGTTATGAGGAATCCCTTCCAGCACCTTCCCTGAACAACAAGCCAATCGTTGATCATGTAGGCGCTCAGCAGCAGTAGCAGATGTCAGCTCTGGTGTGCTAGCGTATTTCACCGCTGCACCACCTAAGCACTCATTAAAATTTTTAAATAATTAGTAAATTGGTGCTATGTTAAATATTTATTATTAAACCCTTGACTGAGTAGCGGTTTTTGATGCAGTGCCGTCTGAGGGATCGAAGATCACAGGGGTTTTAGCTTAAGCTTGCTCCTTTGGCCTTTACGCACTAAAATTCCTTCTGATTCCTTGAATCATTTAATGATATTATGCACTGTAGAGGGAGAAATATGCAAATCCCTTCCAATCTTATTTTGAGGTACATTGTTTTTAAACGTTTCAGTAATTTTCTCACACATTTGTTAACAAACTGGAGATACTCTGATCATCTTTGCTCATCAGAGACTCAGCCTTTCCTGGATGCTGCTTTTGTAACAAACCATGATTACAATCACCTGTTGACATCACCTGTTTGGAATCACATCATTATTTAGTTTTTTCTAGATCTTCATCAGTGGTCACAGGACGCTGCCCACAGGGTGCTGTTGGCTGAATATTTTTGGTTGGTGGACTATTCTCAGTCCAGCACTGACAGTGAGGTGTTTAAAAACTCCAGCAGCGCTGCTGTCTTATCAACTCACACCAGCAAAACACACACTAACACACCACACCTGTTCACATCACCTGTTTGGAATCACATCATAATTTAGTTTTTCACCTCATTACTAGCCCTAAATTGCCCGTGTCCCAACTTTTGTTGGAATGTGTTGCAGGCCTGAAATGCAGGAATGGATGTTTATTAACAAATGAAATGAACTTGAGCGGACAAAACATGAAATATCTTGGGTTCAACTGTCTGCAATTAAATAAAAGTCAAAGTAAATGTAAAGAACACTGCATTCTTATTTTATTTGCATTTTCCACACTGTCCCAACTTTTTTGGAATGTGTTGCAGGCCTGAAACGCAGGAATGGATGTTTATTAATAAATGAATTGACGTTGAGCAGACAAAACATGAAATATCTCAGGTTCAAACTGTCTGCAATCAAATAAAAGTCAAAGTAAATGTAAGGAACACTGCATTTTTATTTTATTTGCATTTTCCATACTGTCCCAACTTTTTCTGATTTGGGATGGTATATAGAGAATAAAATGGAATTTGCGATTTAAATATACTGTAAATGTAATGGGAAATTAAGCGCAGAACTACTGATCTTTCGCAACCAGAAACCTTTTTTGTGTCAGGTAAAGATAAAGTAAATCTGATTCAGTCATGTAATTTCAGATAAGTGTCTAATCTAAACCTCAGTGTATGGCCGGGACTGTAAATGTCTCGTCTCTAGGTTTAAAAGGAGAACCAGATCCAGTGTGTTTACTGGGGAAATGAGCAGAGTTCAAAATGGCCTGAGCGACAGCAGTAAATTCCACCTCGTCACGCCTCCCTGCTTCCTTAGTTTGCTGGAGGAAAACCACTGACTTGTATTTGAGACACGTCCCCTTTCCAATTCCACACTGGATGGTGAAACATGAATACTGAAGGTTGCAGAACAACAGTGTTCAAGCTGAGAGTGTGAGGTCAGAGTGTGCTGTGTGTGAGAGTGTGTGTGTGTGAGGAGTGAATGTCATTAGTTGATGTAATGAGTTCCTGCTGTGTGTTGATCTTTTGGGGTGCAATTTTAGGGGACAGACAGGGTGCAGGATTTGCTGTGTGTGTTTATGCCTGCAGTAGTGTGCCAACCATATGTCACCATTCTGTGGCCACATCTGTCACTGTCGCTCTCCCAGACAGACAGTGTGTGTGTTAGTGTGCTTACATGTATTCATTTATTACCCTCACTTACATCTTCTTCATGGTCAGGGTTGTAGTGGGTTTCACCCTAGAAACTTGAGTCCAAGGCAGGAATACACCCTGGACAAAGTGCCAATAGGGACAGTGGTAGTCTAGTGGGTGGAGATTTGGGCTATCAATTGAAAGGTAAAGACTTTGAATCCCTGCTTTGCCATGCTGCTACTGTTGGGCCCTTGAGCAAGGCCCCTAAGACCCTGCACTCTGACCCCAGCTTCCAAAACAAGCTAGGATATGCGAAAAAACAAGTTATACTGTACTGTACACCTGTATACACTGATCAGCCATAACATTAAAACCATCTCCTGGTTTCTACACTCACTGTCCATTTTATCACCTCCACTTAGAAGCACCACCATATAGAAGCACTTTGTTGTTCAACAATTACTGACTGTAGTCCATCTATTTCTCTACATACTTTTTTTGCCTGCTTTCTCCCTGTTTTTCAATGGTCAGGACCCCCACAGGACCACCACAGAGCAGGTATTTTTTAGGTGGTGGATCATTCTCAGCACTGCAGTGACACTGACATGGTGGTGGTGTGTTAGTGTGTGTTGTGCTGGTATGAGTGGATCAGACGCAGCAGCGCTGATGGAGTTTTTAAATACCGTGTCCACTCACTGTCCACTCTATTAGACACTCCTACCTAGTTGGTTCATCTTGTAGATGTAAAGTCAGAGACGATCGCTCATCTATTGCTGCTGTTTGAGTTGGTCCTCTTCTAGATCTTCATCAGTGGTCACAGGACACTGCCCACTGGGTGCTGTTGGCTGGATATTTTTGGTTGGTGGACTATTCTCAGTCCAGCAGGGACAGTGATGTGTTTAAAAACTCCATTAGTGCTGTTGTGTCATAATTCCTGCTCTGTGGTGGTCCTTTAGGGGCCCTGACCATTAAAGAACAGGGTGAAAGCAGGCTATAAAGATATGTAGAAAAACAGATGGACTACAGTCAGTAATTGTAGAACTACAAAGTGCTTCTATATGGTAAGTGGAGCTGATAAAATGGACAGTGAGTGTAGAAACAGGGAGGTGGCTTTAATGTTTTAATATATATATATATATATATATATATATATATATATATTTATATATATTAATAATTTATAATATTATTTTACTACTTATGCAGTACTCTGTGTGTGTGTTTGCATGCGTTAAAACGAGAGTGTTATGGTGAGTGGTACACCAGTGCTATCGTTCATATCGGCGTCTCTCTCTGTCACCTGTTCATTTGTACGCCTCTGACAGTTCTCATTATTGCTTTGGCAGTAGCTCAGCTTGTAATGCCAATGCAGCATTTGAGTGAAATTGGAGCTGGGTAGTATATGTGTGTGTGTGTAGGGGGGGGGTGTGACTGGATGCCACATCATCACAAAGACAATCACAGTGGACAAAACAAACAAACAAACAAACATGACAGGAAATGTGATTGTGTTGATCTGCATAGAATGTGCTGTGTGAGTATGACATTGTACAGTGCATGATGTCTGCTCTAACACAGCAGTTGGAGAGTCAATTAACTAACGAGGATGTAATTAAGGAAAACTCATTAGTAGATTTGATGCCGAGCTGACTGTCTGCTGCCACGGCGGTCTAAATAATGCAGTTTGGGATTTACAAGTGATGAAAAAATGTCAGAACTGAGTTTGTAACACAATGTTCACTGATGTTATGTGATGTTTAAACTGTGTGTTGTCTTATTATATTAATAAATGACAATTATATGACATTTTATGATTACACACAGTTGAAGGAATAGTCAAGCTTTTACCAAAGACTATAATTTTGATTTCCCTGAGCTATAAAAATAGTAGACAACATATGAGGGATGGGAACAATGCTAGGAACAATGCATCGGAAGGTGACTATGTAGAAAAGTCATGTCATTTGGTTTTTGAAATTCTTAATAAATAGAGTTTTAAAAAGTGTGGAAACTTTTTGAAGAACACTCGTATATTACATAAACTTAGGAAATGTTTAGGAACACTAGCTGAATTATGTCAGTTCTAGCTTGAAGTTGCTAATGCTTTAAAAGGCACCTACTAAGTGAGCATGTGATGACATTATGCCACATGTTTATTATTAATTCATCAGCTTCATCCTGGTCAGGGTCGTGGTGGGTGCAATTCACTGGGTGAAAGGTAGAAAACACACTTGACAGGTCACCAGTACATCACAGGGCAAACACACACTCAACTCAAACTCAAACGTAGCTTTATTGGCGTGACAAAATATGGACATTGGTATTGCCAAAGCTTAGTTACATATTTAGAGAAAAAAACACAATAAAAATGATAGTAATATAAAACAGAAAATATACAATATGTTAAAAATACAGATATACATATCAAAATGTAAGAAAAATAGTGCAAATGGTAATAACATCTTAAGAAATAAAAATTAACAGTGACGAACTAAATTTAGGCAGTAATAAGAACAAAAGTGTGTGTGTGTGTGTTTGTGTGAGACATGGTCACCCACTGTCCCTCACCTGGTGGCAGGTGTGTGTGTAGAGGGCTGCTAGTGTGCAGCTCTCTCTGTGCTTCCGCAGTAGGTGGTGCAGTTTGTCGGGGTCCGGGAGAATATTAATAATGGTGTTAAATTTGTGGATGAACTGGGTAAGAATGTTGTGGTAATAGGTACACTGGGTGAGGAAGTGCAGTTCCGTGTCTACTGTACTGAGAGTGCAGTGCTGGCACAGCCTCTCCTCTCAGGGCAGCCAGGGCCGAGTGTGTCACCCCATCTCCACGGCCAGGTCGTGTGCGCTCAGTCTGTACCTCGTCAAGGTGTTTCTTAATTTAGGGTCAGATACTGTGCTCAGATAATCTGCTGCACTGTAGTGTCTGTTTAGGGCCAAATAGCACTGCATTTTCAGTTTCCCAATAATTTAGATATTTTATTTTGAGTCTTTGTGTATTTTGGTTCATTCTGATTGGGTTTGCAGTTTTCTCCTGTTACTAAATCTTTGTTGTGTCAGTGTGTGTTAGTGGTGTATCCGTGTGTGTAGGTGTGTGTTAGTAATTTATCGGTGCAGTGACTCAGGACCAGTTGGATGATGGGATTGGTGTCTTTGCTCAGCTCTTGGTGTTTCAAAGCTTTATAATGATAATATTGGGGGGTCGCTCTCTTTTAGATGTTTCCAGAATTTAATTGCTTTTTTTTGTATGTTTATAATAAGTGAAAATCGGTCTGCCCTGCACACATTGTTCGTTGTGTGTCTGTGCACTTTTAGGATGTTTTTACAGACCCTGTGCAGGGTCTCTAAAGAGTTCACTAGAAAATGTGTCATGAGAAAATGGGACACACACACACCTAGGACAACCATGTAACTTTGTATCACCAATTAACCTGGCTGCATGTTTTTGGACTGTGGGAGGAAACAGGATCTCTCGGAGGAAACCCACACAGACACGGGGAGAACATGCAAACTCTGCATAGAAAAGACCTGAACCGCCCCACTTGGGAATCAGATCCAGGATTTTCTTGCTGTGAGGCGACAGTGCTACCCACCGTACCACTCCACATGTTTATTATTCCATCTTTTTGTGATGGCACAGTGTTAAGAAACTGAATAGCTATGCATTACAATTCATAGGTTTCATTCTGTGTGCTGTAGTTTGTTGATACATAACAGTATGGTATGCTTGGGGATAGAGGCTGTCAGTTGTTTTGATCTGGGGTTGCAACAGGGTTTTTATTCTTTGCTTGACTATCGGTCTTGGAGCTCATTTGCTGGTGTTCTGGAGTCACCCCAAAGTCACACCACAAATAATATGCATTGCACCATGTGCCTCATAGAGACCAAAAGTAAATCCACATCAGTTACGACATCTAGTCTGCATTCTGTATGCCCTGCTGGCAAACAGAATGGAATTTCTTATTTAGTGTTTAATTATTCATTAAATAAAATTAAGGACGGCGCAAGCTATTACTACAAAACAGTTTACTAGCAAATGTCTCATGAGACAATGGGACACAGAACAAAGAACATTATGATTTATTCTGTGGCTGTAACTTAAATGTCACTTAATTATCACTTAGTGCACTTCAAAGTAAAAAGGAAACCATTTGGGATTTCGGAGGATATTTATGTGACAGATGTTTACATGGCTTGGAAGTATCGAGCTAAACCTTGTTAAAACAAGATTTAATTGCGAATACTCAAACAATTGTGAAACATTAAAGCGTTGTAACAGGCCCACCTGCTGTGGAGATCAATGGAAATACGGTTACAAAATCATGGAGGCGCAGATGATTGAAGTGTTGCTTCCTCTTGATAGTCACTGGTGCCTCATTGAGCGTGGATTCGCTACAAGTGGAAGTATTTATCACACTTTCTTCCTCACAGAGTTGATGGCTCATCTGTTGACAACTGCTCTCTATTTGGATCATAATGGCAGGCTTGAACTGGCTTGTTTTTATGTTGCCGCAGATGCCGGCACTTTTTATTCTTTTCTAGGAACTGGTGGCACTTTTTGGCCATCATGATAGAAGTGCTCAAGATAAGCGGCTGCCCTTTTTGGAGTGAGTCTACCAGGCTGGATGTATACATTTTTGGCATTTGGCAGACGCTTTTATCCAAAGCGACTTACAGTACTGTGCCACTATACGGTCTTAGCAATTGAGGGTTAAGGGCCTTGCTCAAGGGCCCAAAAGTGACAACCTGGCAGTGGTGGGGCTTGAACCAGTAACCTTTTGATTATTAGTCCAGTACCCTAACCACTAGGCTACAACTGTTTACAACTGGGTTGGATCTACACTGGCTTTACTGGCACTTGCTAGGTTGCCCTTTTTTGACAAACAGTTCTCATTTCTACTCTATCCCTGTTCTATCCACTTTCTCTGTTGCATGCTGCAGATGTGTTGTGTCCATTATTTGTTACTTTCTTCACTTTGTTTCTATTATTTTGTCCACCTCTTTTATTTTCCCTTGACTTCTTTTGTTTGTGGATTTTTAGCCATAGTATTGTTCTACTCAGTTAAGCACTCTGCAAATTGTGTTCAATTTTAATTCTTGCAGGTACGGGGGTTGACCTGGTGCCTCACTGGTGAAGCGCGACTCGCCTAGTTACAAGCTTATAATATAATTTTCAGCATAGCGTTAAAGTAATCAGTGTTTGTTTTGCTCTGTCAATTCAAAATCAAAGGCTAATTTATTATTAGAACACATTTACATGCTAAATGTTCAAAGTAATTACCACCTGAAAGCTATTTTATGGTTATTTAATCACTTTGTAATGACAAATGTTGAGATTATCTGGCTTTTATGCTTTACTTTTATGAGCATATGAACTTTGGTAGCATGGCGACATGTGTCATTGGTGTGGTGGGATGCCGTTTCTTTATTGCTGTCCCTAGCTTGTTCTGGGTTTAATTTCTTTACTTTAATTACAACCTGAAAACTATTTTATTCCTAAATAATAATAATAATCCTAATATTGTGTTGGTCCCCCTTTTGCGTCCAAAACAGCCCTGACCCGTCGAGGCATGGACTCCACTAGACCCCTGAAGTTGTGCTGTGGCATCTTGCACATATGTTAGCAGCAGATCCTTTAACTCCTGTAAGTTGCGAGGTGGGGCCTCCATGGATCGGACTTGTTTGTCCAGCACATCCCACAGATGCTCGATTGGATTGAGAACATTGCCCAAAGCATCACACTGCCTCTGCTGGCTTGCCTTCTTCTAGTAGTGCATCCTGGTGCCTTGTATTCCCTAGGTACACACACCAGCCCACCTTCTTCCATTGCTCTGTGGTCCAGTTCCGATGCTCATGTGCCCTTTGTTGGTGCTTTTGGCGGTGGACAGGGGTCAGCATGGGCACCCTGACAGGTCTGCGGCTATGCAGCCTCATACACAACAAACTGTGATGCACTCTTTCTATCAGAACCAGCAATAACTTCTTCAGCAATTTGAGCAACAGTAGTTCGTCTGTTGGATCGGACCACACGAGCCAGCCTTCGCTCCCCATGTGAATCAATGAGCCGTGGCTGCCCATGACCCTGTCGCCGGTTTAACACTGTTCCTTCCTTGGACATTTTTCCTGCTTCTAACACATCAACTTCAAGGATAAAATGTTCACTGCTGCCTAATATATCCCACCCACTAACAGGTGCCGTGATGAAGAGATAATCAGTGTTATCCACTTCACGTGTCAATGGTCATAATGTTATGCCTGGTACAAGATTGGTTTTACACATGACTCATGTGACTGGTGGGGATTAAAACACTTGATAAATGGGTAATTTCATTTCCGTAAACATGACTTTACAGCTTTGCTTTGGTGCTTTCATGATTAGTCTCGCATGTGCTTAGGGCTTGTGAGCATATGAACTTTGAGTAGTATGGTGACATCTGTCATTGAGGGGACAGTGGACTGTAACGTCATGCTGATATAAGCATGATTGCAGCTTATGATATCATTGTGTATTGAGCACAGCAATATAAATAAAACTTATTATTGTTATTAATTATTAGTGTAGAAGTACTGGGGGTGCCGATATACTAGGATGAAGGCTGGGTGTAACTCATCCCAGCTGTCGTGAGCAGATGATTTGTCCCTGTCTCATCTGTCCTGGCCGCATGCAGCCCTTATTGATTATGATTAAGCTTTTATCCTTTCTGCTTATTATTAATATTGATTGAAGAACAAAGAACAGAGGGCAGCCCACAGAGGAGTCCAAACAACAGCGTGAGAGCGTAAGTGTGTGTGAATGTGAGAGCAACGACAACATGATAAAATGCAGATGGAGAAATATGAGTAAGTAGTGGGTTGTAAGATATTGAAGTGATTGTTTAGTACAGTAAGCACTACTCATCAAATCTGTTGTTTAACAAATCACTGTCTCTGAGACATGTCTGTATGTGTTTCATGCCTGTTGTGCGGGTGTGTGTCTGTGTGTGTGCCTGTAGCAGCCCAATAATATATATATATATATATATATATATTGTGGCGTTGGTGAGATGTAAGGAAACATAACACTCTTTTACTGTAGGAGGAAGCTCTTTTATTTAGAAATTGCTGTTGTGTGAATCACAAGGGTGTGGAAAAGAGGCCAGATCTGACGTACGGCAGATCCCTCCCACTATGCTGGAACAAGCAAACAGATCAGAATGGTCACTGAATACGCATTCCGGTGGCCGATAATGTAAGCAGGAGGAATGTTCCTTGTGTTTCTATGACGGCAAACTGGCTGCTCGCCACAATAGATGGATGGATGGATGGATGGATGGATGGATGGATGGATAGATGGATAGATAGATAGATAGATAGATAGATAGATAGATAGATAGATAGATAGATAGATAGATAGATAGATAGATAGATAGATAGATAGACAGACATACATCGCATCACATCGCAGTTCGTTGTGTATGGGGCTGCATAGCCGCAGACCAGTCAGGGTGCCCATGCTGACCCCTGTCCACCGCCGAAAGCGACAACAATGGGCACATGAGCATCGGAACTGGACCACGGAGCAATGGAAGTAGGTGGCCTGGTCTGATGATTTACGCTTTCTTTTACATCACGTGGATGGCCGGGTGAGTGTGTGTCACTTACCTGGGGAACACATGGCACCAGGATGCACTATGGGAAGAAGGCAAGTCGGCAGAGGCAGTGTGATGCTTTGGGCAATGTTCTGCTGGGAAACCTTGAGTCCTGCCATCCATGTGGATGTTACTTTGACACGTACCACCTACCTAAACATTGTTGCAGACCATGTACACCCTTTCATGGAAACGGTATTCCCTGATGGCTGTGGCCTCTTTCAGCAGGATAATGTGTCCTGCCACAAAGCAAAAAAGGTTCAGGAATGGTTTGAGGAGCGCAACAACGAGTTAGAGGTGTTGACTTGGCCTCCAAATTCTCCAGATCTCAATCCAATCGAGCATCTGTGGGATGTGCTGGACAAACAAGTCCGATCCATGGAGGCCCCACCTCGCAACTTACAGGAGTTGAAGGATCTGCTGCCAACATCTTGGTGCCAGATACACAGCACACCTTCAGGGGTCTAGTGTAGTCCATGCCTCAAACGGGTCAGGGCTGTTTGGCAGCAAAAGGTGGACCAACACAATATTAGGAGGGTGGTCATAATGTTATGCCTCATCGGTGTTTAACTTTATGTTATATTACATTATATTTTGTGTGTGTGTGTGTGTGTGTGCGTGTGTAAACGTGTCCACCATGTTTGTGGAAGTGGATGCTATCATTTCATGACCACATTTCTTTCTCATTGCCCTCTTGGGACACCCCCATTCTCCTGCTATCTCATAGCCTGTCACCTGTTTTTTAAAACACATGCCCCCCAACACACACACACACACTGTTTCTTAGAGATGTTATCCAACATGAACTTTAACCCTTAACCTAACCCTCAATACCCTTAACACAAACCATAACCTCAAGTATTCAACAGCACAGCTGTGTCTGAATAAGGTGCATTTACTTGATGTGATGGAACCATCTAAGTGAATTAAACAAGCATGACATTTTTATTTAATTTTAAGGCTTTGATGACATAGGCAAGGCAAGGCAAGGCAAGGCAAGTTTATTTGTATAGCACCTTTCATACACAGTGGCAATTCAAAGTGCTTTACATAAGGAAAAAAAAAATTAATTAAAAGCATTAAAACATTCCTGAGATCTAAAACCTCAGAAAGACTTCTTGCAAACATTTAGTTACAATTAAGACAACATGAAATTCAAACAAGAGAGATAAAAAAAGGACATGAAAAATTAAAAGAAATTATTGTAAAGTATAACCTACAATTTAGGGAATATGAAATTAAAACAAGAGAGATAAAAAATTAAGAACATGAAAACTAAAAGAAAATATAGTAAAATATACACTACAATTTAGAAGAGCATGAAAAACTAAAAGAAATATGGTAAAATGAGGGTAATAGCAAAAATTTCGAGCTCAATCATAGGCACAAGAAAAAAGAAAAGTTTTTAACCTGGATTTAAAGATTTCTACATTTGAGGAACATCTAATATCTCCTGGCAGTCTGTTCCAGTTATATGCAGCCCAACAGCTAAATGCTGCTTCACCGTGTTTAGTTTGGACTCTGGGCTCAACTAGCTGACCTGAGTCCATCGATCTAAGAGATCTACTGGGTTTATATTCTCTAAACATTTCTGAGATGTATTCTGGGCCGAACCCATTCAGTGATTTATAGACCAGTAGCAGCACTTTAAATTCTATTCTGTAACTAACCGGAAGCCAGTGTAGAGATTTTAGAACTGGAGTGATGTGCTCAGTTCTCTTCGTCTTAGTTAAAACTCTAGCAGCAGCGTTCTGAATGAGCTGTAACTGTTTAATGGTCTTTTTGGGAAGTCCAGTGTCACTGCAGTGCAGAGAATGATCCACCACCTAAATAATACCTCCTCTGTGGTGGTCCTGTGGGGGTCCTGACCATTGATGAACAGGGTGAAAGGGGGCTAAAAAAGTATGTAGAGAAACAGATAGACTACAGTCAGTAATTGTAGAACTACAAAGTGCTTCTATATGGTAAGTGGAGCTGATAAAATGGACAGTGCGTGAAGAAACCATGAGGTGGTTTTAATGTTATGGCTGATCAGTGTATAAGTATTTAGAAGGAATAAGACTAATTAATAGGCAAAGTTTACCCCTAATGATGCCAAATTCAATACACCATCAAGCCATTTCCCACTTCTAATGTTTCTCCCTTATGTGTAATATAGCTTCAGCAATGCCCCTCTCAGAGTTCTCAGCCAAAAAGAAATCAGGTCTTTTTCAGGAATCTATTATCTAACCACGAAAACTAACAGACACTAATTACCTCTAATGGCGATTTCGTAGTAATGTGTCTCAGAGGAATGTGGAAATTGTTATTATTGAGACCAGCCAGATGTTTTCATTACGTTTTCATAAAATCGTCATGTATTAATTTACGAAAACATTCGGTCTCAACAAAGGGCTAAAAACCCCTCCACATCTATGCACGCAGAGTTACACACTAGCTCACGACAGGACATAAGGTGAGAAATTTCACTGTACAGCAAAACATGCTACAAACGATTCTTTTTTTCTTCTCTAGTCAACCATTCAAGAACAAAACATTTCTCCCTCTGTCGATATATTATAGCAGTAGTGCAGTTCTGTCACATAATAGCAAGTACGTAAGGACAATATGTGCAATGCAAGGTTTTAGAAAGGTAAAACACCAGCACACACACACACAGGCATAAAGGCATGATGCTCATGTTGGAAAGCAGTAGAGCGAAGAAAGCTAATTACAAGCTCTAAATTTCAAGGCACTCAATTTCACACACACACACACACACACACACACACACACACCCACACACACACACACACACACACACACACACAATGATCTCAGGTGATGTCATCAGCAATCCCAGGTTTGTGTCCATTTAGAAAGTGGATGCAGCTGAGGTCAAAATCATTCCATAACCCTCTAACAGACATGTACTGTACCCAGTTATGTCTTTATCAGTGCATTTGGTCTTTTTTGTTACAAAATAATTAAAACTATTTTCTTTGTATAAAGTAAAATAATAAAATGTAAGTGTTTTTTCTTACAACCCCAAATCAGAAAAAGTTGGGACAGCATGGAAAATGCAAATGCAGCAATGTTTTGTCTGTTCAACTTAATTTCATTTATTAATAAACATCCATTCCTGCATTTCAGGTCTGCAACACATTCCAAAAAAAGTTGGAACAGTAAAGCATTTACCACTTTGTAATGTTGCTATTTCTTTTCACCACACTTAAAAGACGTTTTGGCACCGAGGATACCAAGTGATTTAGTGTTTCAGGTTTTATTTTGTCCCATTCTTCCTGCAAACACGTCTTAACATGTGCAACAGTACAGGGTCGTCGCTGTCACATTTTTTGTTTCAAAATTCTCCACACATTCTCTATTGGGGACAGGTCAGGACTGCAGGCAGGCCAGTCCAGTACTCGTACCCTCTTCTTCCACAGCCATGCCTTTGTAATGTGTGCAGCATGTGGTTTTGCATCGTCTTGTTGAAAAATGCATGGACGTCCCTGGAAGAGATGACGTCGTGAAGGCAGCATATGTTGCTCTAAGGTCTCAATGTACTTTTCTGCATTAATGCTGCCATCACAGAAGTGTAAATGACCTTTGCCAAGAGCACTGACACAGCCCCATACCATGACAGACCTTGGCTTTTGGACTTGTTGCTGATAACAGTCTGGATGGTCCTTTATTCCCCCCTTGGCTCATGTCTAACACACAGACAAGGGAGCTTACTTTGCCATAGACTTAGAAGCTGGTGCACAAAAAGAAATCTGCTGGGTCAAAATATGCCATGCTTACATAATCTTACATTATTAATATGGTGGTGTAGAATATTCTATATTACATTTCTAACATGGCCTCCTAATTTACTGTTTGTAATTATCTTTGGCTACAGCTGGTGACTTATCTGTGCCCACATAAATATGATTTAGGCTGCACCTATTAGACTAAGCGACAAGCATTACATTGGAACAGTCAAAGCTTTGCATAGATCTCAGGAAGTTAGAAATACCACTTGGAACTATTTCTAATTAATTTTAAGATCGGATGTGCAACTGTCTGTAGGTACAAAGTACATTGAAGTACATAGTGGTCTCTACCAGAATCTGAATGAAGACTTTACCTATTAATGTACTGAACTAGTCATCAGTAGGTTTTTGGTTATAGACCCACCACCATCAGCAAGGCCCTTTATCTTTAATTGCTCAAATCCTATTTAGTCATAATTGTAAGTCACTTTGAATAAAGCGTCTGCTAAATGGAAATAGCATGTAATTTAAACTTGTTACTTTGCTAAAAGTAACAAAAAACCCTGCATCAGACAAATTGTGACACAGTTAACCCCAACTACAGTTACCAGAATCCCTTGGGGCCACACAAGATGGGCACGATTATTTTACAATCAGCTGATTGCACCTGTTCTCAGTACCCCAACTATGAGCAGTTTGTTCCTTTTTGTGCACCCGTTTTGTGTGTTGATGATGTTCACTGATTCACCTGTTTCACTAAGTTACAGGTGGCATAGTGGCTTAGTGGCTCGGTGGGTAGCACTGTTTCACAGCAAGAAGGTCCTGGGTTCGTTCCCCATGTGGGGTGGTCCGGGTCCTTTCTGTGTGGAGTTTGCATGTTCACTCTGTGTCCGGTTTCTTCCCACAGTCCAAAGACATTTACATTACATTTACATTTTTGGCATTTAGCAGACGCTTTCATCCAAAGCGACTTACAGTTGTGACAGTATACAATCTTAGCAATTAAGGGTTTAGGGCCTTGCTCAAGAGCCCAACAGTTGTAACCTGGCAGTGGTGGGGCTTGAACCGGCAACCTTCAGATCACTAATCCAGTACCTTAACCACTAGGCTACAGCTTCCTCTTGCAAAGACATGCAAGAGATACTAAATTGTAGAGATACTAAATTGTCCATGACTGTGTTTGACATTAAATTTGTGAACTGTTAAATCTTGTGTAATGAGTAAAAAACTGTCCTGTCATGAATGTAACCAAAATGTGTAAAACATGATGTTAAAATCCTAATAAATAAATAAATCACTAAGTTACTTTGTTTTAAGGTTTCAGTGCGGAGTATCATAGCCTTACCTTGTGTTACTGTGTTTACTGAGCATTTCTATTCAATTCTATTCTACTGCCATATTGTTTTTGCCTGTTTAGTACTTTGTTTCTTGGATCGTGTTTTGGATACCTCTGCCTGGATTCTGTAAATGAACTGACCTTCACTTGCATTCAAACCCACCTTGGCTCACGTCTAACACACAGACAAGTGAGCTCATTTTGCCATGGGCTTAAAAGCTGGTGCACAAAAAAGCTCCTGCTCTGAAATAGTCATTCATCAAAGTCCATCAAAATGATAATTAAATATAATGAAAAAATATTTCATAAAATACTAAAAAAATACTAATACTTAAATAATAAATATAATTATTTATATATAATTAGTTTTAATATATTTTACATATACATATAATTTAAATATTAATAAAATTAAAAAAATAAATATAATTTAAATATTAATATAATACATATAATTATTTTAAATACTAAAAAATAAGTATAATTATAACATTGCAAATACACTTAGGTACTGCCTACTAGTTACACTGCCTACAGGGAGTGATCACAAAATGCATACTGTATGAGAATAAAAAAGTGCATTTGAGTGGAACGCCACAGACTTATTAAAGCTTGGGGGAGCATGGTGGCTCAGTGGGTAGAACTGTTGCCTCATAGCAAGAAGGTCCTTAAATAAATATTTATTGCTGGGACTTGTCAGCAGGACAGAGAAGCCTGGTGGGGGCAAAGCAATGACCACTTGGAAGTCAGGCATAGATGTGATGAAGTCTGCAAGTGATCAGTGTTTAGACTTTGGAACTAATCCACCCATCTGCGTTGTACTTGTGGACCAGTTGCCTCCCAACCAAAAAATAAACAAAGATGTGCTGTAACATAAGCAATGGCAGCAACGGCCTAACTGAATTTTGTAGCTGATGCTTCAATCTCAGCATCTTTGTTTGTAAAAGTGTTCTGTAATAGCTCACAAGATGAGGCAAGATGCAAGTGTGAAAGCTCAGCAAGCATTTCTTAAGGGGTTTTCCAAAACATCACCATCAATGTCCGTAGCAGTGGTCATAGCACAAGCAGGCAAGTAAATACAAGGTTAATTAATGAAATGGCTCAGTGGGTAGCACTGTTGCCTCAGAGCAGGAGGATCCTGGGTTTGATTCCTGGGTGGAGCGTTCTCCCTGTGTCTGTGTGGGTTTTCTCCGGGAGCTCTGGTGAGGTGAATTGGAGATACAAAATTATCCATGACGTTAAACTTGTGAACTAATTAATCTTGTGTAGCGAGTAACTACCTGTTCTGTCATGAATGTAACCAAAAGTGTGTAAAACATGATGTTAAATTCCTAATAAAAAAAAAAATGAATAAATATTAAAGCTGGGACTTGTCAGCAGGACAGAGAAGCCTGGTGGGGGTAAAGCGATGGCCACTTGGAACCTTGGCAGGAGCAGAGCAATGGACACTAAGAAGGCAGGCGTAGATGTGATGATGTCTGCAAGTGATCAGTGTTTAGAATTTGACACTAATCCGCCCATCTGCGTGGTACTTGTAGACCAGTTGCCTCCCAACCAAAAAATAAACAAAGATGTGCTGTAACATGAGAGATGGCAGAAGCGTTTGAATGTTGGGTACACTTCACTGCCTTTTTATATTTATAGCTGATGCTTCAATCTCAGCAGCTTTGTTTGTAATAGTGTTCTGTAATAGCTGACAAGTTGAAGCAAGATGCAAGTGTGTAAGCTCAGTAAGCGTTTTATCAGGGGTTTTCCAAAAATCATCATCACTGTTTGTAACAGTGCTCAAAATGCAAGGTTAATTAATGACACACACAGAACACAGAACATGAATACAGAACAAAACAAAGAAAATATTGACAACAGGTGATACACATTAGGGAATAAACCAATGAAGAGAACAGAGAGGAGAAACAAAAGCAAGCCAAAACTGACACGAGCATAATGTCGCTATGGGAACTGCGACGCCAAGGGGAGAGCCCAAAAGCATGACAGGATGTGAGATGAATAATACTGGTATTGTGTGAGAGCAAGCAGGTGTGGAATAAAATCTTGTGGAAATGAGTGGGTGCCGTAGGCACATTCTGGAGCAAAATTTTATTTGGAAACACAAAATGCTCATAAAAGTAATATTTCTAGAATTATATATGGAATATTTTTAATATTATTATTGCTAAAATATTGCTAAAACAGTTGTAGCCCGGTGGGTAAAGCTTTCGGCTATTATATGTTTATAAAGTCTATATTACACATCTGTTAATATCTACTGCAATGAACACTTTACAACAGTTTAGTATATTACATATTGCATATCTTATCTAACAATATTTACTGCCAGGATACGTTTTTATATTACATACTACATTTTTATTCTATTTATTTAATTACATAGTGTGTACAACATTACTTGTGCACTTTAATACTTTGTACTTTAATACTTGTGTACTGTGTATCTTGGGCTGCTGTAATAACTGACTTTCCCTATGGGATTAATAAAGCTATCTATCATCTATCTATCTATCTATCTATCTATCTATCTATCTATCTATCTATCTATCTATCTATCTATCTATCATATTCAAATTCAGGCTCTGCTATGCAGACGATGTTGGGTCTTTGAGCAAGGACTTTAACCCCGTCTGCTCCGGGATTGTACGATGGCTGACCTTGTGCTCTGACCCCAGCTTCCAAAAAGTCTGCGATATGTGGAAAAATAATTTAATTACATACAGAACCCAACATCGTCTGCATAGCAGAGCCTGGATTTGAACGGACAATCTTGTTTGTATACAAGACAAATAAAGTCACTTTTTGTTATTTCTACACAGTAATACCTTGAAACTCCACATCAGTGGAGTTGGTTCTGGGAGTGGTGTCGAGTTTTGAAGACAGTGAGTTTCAAGGTATTTTTTCCATTAAAAATGTATGGGAAACCTGTTAATGTGTTCCATGGTTTTGTAAAACTGTATATATTTTAGGCTAATGTAAAATAATGGGGTTGTTTTTGACACTTATACACTGAAAATAACACAAATATAATATAAAACACTGAAATACAATTTAAAAAACAGTTAAAACCTAAAAAAAAAACAATAAAACCTGTACTTTACCTTTACTTCTTTATTGTTTCCTTATGCTTCTTAATCGTGGAGATGTTTGATCTTGGAATACTGTATTCCGTTCAGTAAAGGCGCATTCACATAAACGCTTTTCCGCTTATTTCCATGAGGTTTCACCACACCGCTCAAGCTGAGAGCTGAACAAAGTGGCTGTTCATTGTTAATTTAAAATTAAATAAATACATTTTTTTTTAAAAGCTGAAAATGTCGAATTTAAGGTAAAAGTCAAGTTTAAGGGTACAAATGTCTCCACAAAGTGCATTGAGTTTCAAAGATTTTGAGTTACAGGGTACCACTGTATTTCAATTCACTAGAACAGAGGAGACCAGCTATCAAAAACTAAGCTGTTGTTGCTTATAGGTGTTTCCACTTGGCAACTTAAAGTGGCATCCCAGTCCGAATGATCTGTTGGATCAGAAATGAGTAAAAGTGGTATGGTAAAAGTAGCTGTAATCTTCAGTACAACTAATTCTTTGACCAATGTTTGGGAAAATTGCACAACTCTATGCTTAAACCTGCTGGCAATAATGGGGTTCAAATTAACTGTTGAAGAGGTGTCTACATACTTTTGGCCATGTGTATAAAAAGCAAGAGGAGAGGAAGATAAGATGAACAGATCGAGAGATGCTCTTAGCAGAATTGTTATGTTAGATTAATGTGCTGAATAAATAAAGTGCTTTCATCCCTCTCTCTCTGTCTGACCGATGAGCGTTATCAATCTCTCACCGCACCCTAATGAAATAACCCCACTTTTATCATATTTCTGTTTTACACACACACACACACACACACTACAGTTCAACATCAATCTGATTATGGTCTGTCTAAATATTGTGAATCTCACAGAGATAATATAGAGACATATGGGAGAGCAAGTAATGCACCATGATCCCACTGTGATGAAAAGACTAAAACACAGATGGGAATAACACACACACACACACACACACACACACACACACATCTTTAATCCTATATCCATATCTATAGGGAAGACATTCCTCTTGACTTGTATATTTTTCTAGTTAAAGAACTCTACACCTAACTCTAAAGTTAACCCCCCGTCCTAATAATAAAGGTCTGTTTGAAAACCTAGTGACCTGCCTCGCTGCCTATTGTCTAGCTAGGCAGCTGCCTAAGTTAAGTGGATTCTAACTGACATCAAACTTTAGAAGGCAGATTATTGAGACACTCTAGTTTGACAGTAAATACGTCATCAGCTGTCACTGCCCACTGCTGCAGTTTTAGCTTTTTAAGCTAACATTGTTAGCCCCAGGCCATTCAAACAAATGGGCTAAGGCAACACATCCCGCTAACAACTCCCTCCATGTACCGAAATCTGCAAATAAATTACACTTGTACAACTTAATAGAAATGAAAGAAAAAAAAAAAACATTGAGAATTACTTACATTTGAAAATACCTTTGCTTTCTGCTCCATTTCTGTCTGACTACAACCTTAATTCTACTGTCAATATTAACCCTAACTCTAGTGTTACGGCCATGACCTGTCGAGGCATGGACTCCACTAGACTCCTGAGGGTGTACTGTGGTATCTGGCACCAAGATGTTAGCAGCAGAACTTTTAACTCCTGTAAGTTGCGAGGTGGGGATTTGCAAGTATTATGTTCATCTTGTTGCGGTAAAGACATTATCTGTGCATTTCAAAGGCTGAATTATCTTCCTATTTTTTTTTCTTCCTAACTGTTGCAGTACTTTAGGAAAGGACACAGTAAGCTATGATCTTGGGGGGGGGGGGGGGGGGGGGGGGGGGGTGCAGAGGGCTGAGGTTTAAGAGTTACGGTTCACTACTGTCCTAATGTAAGCCTTAATGTCAACATTAATCCTGATGAATCAACTAGCATTACCTTAGCTCTAAAGTAAACATTAATCCTAATGTAACTCTGTGAACAATAAACTTAATGTATTCCCAGCAGAAACCTAGCCCTAATTTGTAGCTTTAATCCTAATGTCAACATTACTCCTAATGTAACCTCTAGCATTACTTTATTCTTACTGTTATTATTCAAGTATATATAAGTCAAGTCAATTTTATTTGTATAGCGCTTTTTACAATGGACATTATCTCAAAGCAACTTTACAGAATCCAGGACCAACAGACCAAAAACCCCTGTTGAGCAAGCCGGGGGCGACAGTGGCAAGGAAAAACTTCCTTAAAAATACATGAAGAAACCGTGAGAGGAACCAGACTCAGCAGGGACCTCCATCCTCTTTGGGCAGCCTGGACGAAAACTTAAATGATCAGAATCCACACAAATCATACAAACACAAAATTAAATTGAATTAAAATTTATAACTAGCAACCAGTTTGTGATAAAGTTGGCACGACAGTCTTGACAACCTTGGGTGGGTAAACATGTTTCCGTCAGAACCACCTCGGGGAAAAACAACAGAAAATGTAGTTAAAATGTGAAATCGTTAAGGGTAAAATATCAGTAACCCCCCCCCCCCTGCCCCCATAGCATTAGACTCCAGCACCCCATAACCCATAGCATTACCCCATCCCTACTGTTATTATTTATCCTAACAGATCCCATAAAATTTCCCCGGCCATTATTAACTCTAACATATTCCCTAGAACTACCCAAGCCTTAATGTCATCGTTAATTCAAACGGATTCCCTAGCATTACCTTAGCCCTAATGTCTACATTAATCCTAATGTAACCTCTACCATTAACCTATCCCTACTGTCATTATTAATCCCAACGAATCCCATAGGATTACCCTAGCCCTTATATCAACATTCAACCTAATGTATCCCCTAGCATTACCCTAACCCTAATGTCAACATTATTTCTAATGTAACCCTTAGTATTACCCAGAGCGGTAGAGAGAACAGAGTGGCGACACTCCCATAGGGAACCTTTGGAAAGGGGGCGGGACATTTTTTCTGTGCAGCTTCCGGGTTGTGGAGCTCTGTATAGTTCCAAACAACCCATAGAGCCCCATTCATTTTCACTACTTATCAAGCATTTTTAGCTGTTTGTTGCTTTGTTTTAAAAAAATAATGAATTTGATGTCATTAATATACTTAATACTGTTATTGTTTAGCATTTGCTCAGCACTAAATGTTACATGTTTATCTTAATTAATAGGTATAACTGAATTTAGCTTAGTCAGCTAAGCTAAATTATTGACACGAGTCTTTTCACCTAAAATGGATTAATTAAAAGTTGATTAATCAAGAGTCTTGTTACAGAAATGATAATAAAACATCAGAGCCATAATAAATCATGCTAATTTTACTTTCATTCTTAAGTACATTTGAAGGTAAATTTAGTTTAGTACTTTAGTGGAGGTAAAGAGTATTTTACTTTTATTACTACTTTTACTGGAGTAATATTTCACCTTGGATAGCTCTACTTCAACTCAACTACATGGTTTGTGTACCTTGTCCACCACTTACATTAGACAAAATGAACTAGTGCATATTAATTATGAATTAATTCATGTATTACATGTAGGAATAAATTATTACTTACTCATGAAATAAGACATGAATTAATGCTATTTCATGTACCTGCACTATAATGTTAAAGGTACGGTAGTGTGTTTATGAATCTGTTCATTCAGTGCAGGTAAACCTTATGAATCCAGCCACATGGCTTAGTGTTTAACCAAAATGATTATTATTATGAATCCTCGGGAAAGTGAAGGGAGATTAGTTTATGTAAAAAACAAAACATAAAAAACTGTCTAATCTCTGTACTGTATATTGTCTCTACTACTTAATGATATCGCATTATGTAATGTATGTGTAACGGGTCGATTACTTTTGCTCAGCGCATCTTGCAGCAAAAACCGTAGATCGTCCCATTCCCATGGCAAGCGGACTACAAGTCCCAAAAACACTAGCGCTAATCAGCGCTAACTCGCAGCACCTGTGGGTTTGCTATTTAAGGAAAGCCAGAGCGTTGCTCTATGCTGAGTCAATCCCTCAGTCGGTACGGTAGTTGGCCGGTGTGCGTTCGCTCGCTACTGCTTTATTTATAAAGCGTACGCTTTTTTCATTGTTTCTATCAGAGTTATCGCTCTGTAGATACGTTCGCTACTTCCGTGTTTAGGAAGCTATTGTGTTTACGTGAGTGAATCGGCTCATGAATCGGTTCCGCAGTTGAATCCGACTCGTAAGTCGATTCCTCTATTTATCTCTTTTCTCGTTACGGTTTTTTGTGTTTGTTTTGTTTTCTTTTTAGGATCCAGGAAGAAGCATTCGGGATCTTGCGCCGTGGGTTGGTCGATTGGTGGATCGAGTAGCTGGTCGGCTGGCCGCGGTCGCGGGTCCCACCTAGCGCTCTTCCTCTTAGTACTTAGGAAATTACCTAAATAAAAAATATACATTTATTGTTATTTATCTCCATTCGTCTCTTTTCTGTGCTCTGCACCTTGGGTTCCGTCTCTCTCAGTGAGTTGTCAACTGTATCAACCCACACCGTTACAGATTGACTCAGCTCAGCACTTCGTTCAGCGCTGCAAGAGAGTCTGGCAGAAGGCCAAGAAAATCCGAAGGACCACCACAGCCTCCAGAACAGCTGCTGCTAATCGTAGGAGAAGGGTGGGTCCTTCTTTCCGTGTAGGGCAAAGAGTGTGGTTGTCTACCAAGGACCTTCCTCTTACCCTAGAGTCAAAGAAGTTAGGACCCAGATATGTGGGACCTTTCAAAGTACTCAGGAGGGTCAATCCAGTAGCATACACTCTCCAATTGCCACGTACAGTGTATCACAAAAGTGAGTACACCCCTCACATTTCTGCAGATATTTAAGTATATCTTTTCATGGGACAACACTGACAAAATGACACTTTGACACAATGAAAAGTAGTCTGTGTGCAGCTTATATAACAGTGTAAATTTATTCTTCCCTCAAAATAACTCAATATACAGCCATTAATGTCTAAACCACCGGCAACAAAAGTGAGTACACCCCTAAGAGACTACACCCCTAAATGTCCAAATTGAGCACTGCTTGTCATTTTCCCTCCAAAATGTCATGTGATTTGTTAGTGTTACTAGGTCTCAGGTGTGCATAGGGAGCAGGTGTGTTCAATGTAGTAGTACAGCTCTCACACTCTCTCATACTGGTCACTGAAAGTTCCAACATGGCACCTCATGGCAAAGAACTCTCTGAGGATCTTAAAAGACGAATTGTTGCGCTACATGAAGATGGCCAAGGCTACAAGAAGATTGCCAACACCCTGAAACTGAGCTGCAGCACAGTGGCCAAGATCATCCAGCGTTTTAAAAGAGCAGAGTCCACTCCTAACAGACCTCGCGTTGGTCGTCCAAAGAAGCTGAGTGCACGTGCTCAGCGTCATATCCAACTGCTGTCTTTGAAAGATAGGCGCAGGAGTGCTGTCAGCATTGCTGCAGAGATTGAAAAGGTGGGGGGTCAGCCTGTCAGTGCTCAGACCATACGCCGCACACTACATCAAATTGGTCTGCATGGCTGTCACCCCAGAAGGAAGCCTCTTCTGAAGTCTCTACACAAGAAAGCCCGCAAACAGTTTGCTGAAGACATGTCAACAAAGGACATGGAGTACTGGAACCATGTCCTATGGTCTGATGAGACCAAGATTAATTTGTTTGGTTCAGATGGTCTCAAGCATGTGTGGCGGCAATCAGGTGAGGAGTACAAAGATAAGTGTGTCATGCCTAAAGTCAAGCATGGTGGTGGGAATGCCATGGTCTGGGGCTGCATGAGTGCAGCAGGTGTTGGGGAGTTACATTTCATTGAGGGACACATGAACTCCAATATGTACTGTGAAATACTGAAGCAGATCATGATCCCCTCCCTCCGGAAACTGGGTCGCAGGGCAGTGTTCCAGCATGATAATGACCCCAAACACACCTCTAAGACGACCACTGCTTTATTGAAGAGGCTGAGGGTAAAGGTGATGGACTGGCCAAGCATGTCTCCAGACCTAAACCCAATAGAACATCTTTGGGGCATCCTCAAGCGGAAGGTGGACGAGCGCAAAGTCTCGAATATCCGCCAGCTCCGTGATGTCGTCATGGAGGAGTGGAAAAGCATTCCAGTGGCAACCTGTGAAGCTCTGGTAAACTCCATGCCCAGGAGAGTTAAGGCAGTTCTGGGAAATAATGGTGGCCACACAAAATATTGACACTTCAGGAACTTTCACTAAGGGGTGTACTCACTTTTGTTGCCGGTGGTTTAGACATTAATGGCTGTATATTGAGTTATTTTGAGGGAAGAATAAATTTACACTGTTATATAAGCTGCACACAGACTACTTTTCATTGTGTCAAAGTGTCATTTTGTCAGTGTTGTCCCATGAAAAGATATACTTAAATATCTGCAGAAATGTGAGGGGTGTACTCACTTTTGTGATACACTGTACCATGAAAATTAATCCCACATTTCATGTATCGCGTCTCAAGCCAGTACTCTGCAGTTCCCTGAACCCCCCTACTGACCCCAATCCCCCTACTCCTCGAATGGTTGCCGGAGCCCCTGCCTATACAGTTAAACGCATCCTTGATGTACGCCGGGCGAAACGTGGCAACCAATATCTTGTCGACTGGGAAGGGTATGGGCCGGAAGAACGCTCTTGGGTCCCCACACGACACATTTTGGACCCAGAGCTGATCCGGGAATTTCGCCGCAACCGATCAGCAGGCTTGGGAACGTCAGGAGCCGTCCCTAGACGGAGGGGCTCTGTAACGGGTCGATTACTTTTGCTCAGCGCATCTTGCAGCAAAAACCGTAGATCGTCCCATTCCCATGGCAAGCGGACTACAAGTACCAAAAACACTAGCGCTAATCAGCGCTAACTCGCAGCACCTGTGGGTTTGCTATTTAAGAAAAGCCAGAGCGTTGCTCTGTGCTGAGTCAATCCCTCAGTCGGTACGGTAGTTGGCCGGTGTGCGTTCGCTCGCTACTGCTTTATTTATAAAGCGTACGCTTTTTTCATTGTTTCTATCAGAGTTATCGCTCTGTAGATACGTTCGCTATTTCCGTGTTTAGGAAGCTATTGTGTTTACGTGAGTGAATCGGCTCATGAATCGGTTCCACAGTTGAATCCGACTCGTAAGTCGATTCCTCTATTTATCTCTTTTCTCGTTACGGTTTTTTGTGTTTGTTTTGTTTTCTTTTTAGGATCCAGGAAGAAGCATTCGGGATCTTGCGCCGTGGGTTGGTCAATTGGTGGATCGAGTAGCTGGTCGGCTGGCCGCGGTCGCGGGTCCCACCTAGCGCTCTTCCTCTTAGTACTTAGGAAATTACCTAAATAAAAAATATACATTTATTGTTATTTATCTCCATTCGTCTCTTTTCTGTGCTCTGCACCTTGGGTTCCGTCTCTCTCAGTGGGTTGTCAACTGTATCAACCCACACCGTTACAGTATGCTAATATAATGTACTGTGTGTTAACAAGAACGACCTATTAAGTCATTATAAACATCAATCTTCCACTTCATATACCAAATTGATATTAAAGCAGATGCAGTAAATGTAAAGGCAGGTGAAAATACCCAGAAATTGTACAAATGTTTATTATTTAATGTTTAATATTTCACTCACTGCTGACTGTCCCATAGGAGAACATGACAGCGCCGGGTTTGTTTGGAACTATTGGAGGGTTACATGAAGTAGTGTCGCAACTCTCTCTATCTACGGCTCTGGTATTACCCTAGCACTAATGTCTACAAAAATCCTAATGTAACCCCTACTATTACCCTAGCCCTAATGTGTACAATAATCCTAATGTAACCCCTACTATTACCCTAGCACTAATGTCTACAGTAATCCTAATGTAACCCCTACTATTACCCTGGCACTAATGTCTACAGTAATCCTAATGTAACCCCTAGTATTACCCTAGCACTAATGTCTACAGTAATCCTAATGTAACCCCTACTATTACCCTAGCACTAATGTCTACAGTAATCCTAATGTAACCCCTACTATTACCCTAGCACTAATGTCTACAGTAATCCTAATGTAACCCCTACTATTACCCTAGCACTAATGTCTACAGTAATCCTAATGTAACCCTTACTATTACCCTAGCACTAATTTCTACAGTAATCCTAATGTAACCCCTACTATTACCCTAGCACTAATTTCTACAGTAATCCTAATGTAACCCCTACTATTACCCTAGCACTAATGTCTACAGTAATCCTAATGTAACCCCTACTATTACCCTAGCACTAATTTCTACAGTAATCCTAATGTAACCCCTACTATTACCCTAGCACTAATGTCTACAGTAATCCTAATGTAACCCCTACTATTACCCTAGCACTAATTTCTACAGTAATCCTAATGTAACCCCTACTATTACCCTAGCACTAATGTCTACAGTAATCCTAATGTAACCCCTACTATTACCCTAGCACTAATGTCTACAGTAATCCTAATGTAACCCCTACTATTACCCTAGCACTAATTTCTACAGTAATCCTAATGTAACCCCTACTATTACCCTAGCACTAATGTCTACAGTAATCCTAATGTAACCCCTACTATTACCCTAGCACTGATGTCTACAGTAATCCTAATGTAACCCCTACTATTACCCTAGCACTGATGTCTACAGTAATCCTAATGTAACCCCTACTATTACCCTAGCACTAATTTCTACAGTAATCCTAATGTAACCCCTACTATTACCCTAGCACTAATGTCTACAGTAATCCTAATGTAACCCCTACTATTACACTAGCACTAATGTCTACAGTAATCCTAATGTAACCCCTACTATTACCCTAGCACTAATTTCTACAGTAATCCTAATGTAACCCCTACTATTACCCTAGCACTAATGTCTACAGTAATCCTAATGTAACCTCTACTATTACCCTAGCACTAATGTCTACAGTAATCCTAATGTAACCCCTACTATTACCCTAACACTAATGTCTACAGTAATCCTAATGTAACCCCTACTATTACCCTAGCACTAATGTCTACAGTAATCCTAATGTAACCCCTAGTATTACCCTAGCACTGATGTCTACAGTAATCCTAATGTAACCCCTACTATTACCCTAGCACTAATGTCTACAGTAATCCTAATGTAACCCTACTATTACCCTAGCACTAATGTCTACAATAATCCTAATGTAACCCCTAGTATTACCCTAGCACTAATGTCTACAGTAATCCTAATGTAACCCCCACTATTACCCTAGCACTAATGTCTACAGTAATCCTAATGTAACCCTTACTATCACCCTAGCACTAATGTCTACAGTAATCCTAATGTAACCCCTACTATTACCCTAGCACTAATGTCTACAGTAATCCTAATGTAACCCCTACTATTACCCTAGCACTAATGTCTACAGTAATCCTAATGTAACCCCTAGTATTACCCTAGCACTAATGTCTACAGTAATCCTAATGGAACCCCCACTATTACCCTAGCACTAATGTCTACAGTAATCCTAATGTAACCCCTACTATTACCCTAGCACTAATGTCTACAGTAATCCTAATGTAACCCCTACTATTACCCTAACACTAATGTCTACAGTAATCCTAATGTAACCCCTAGTATTACCCTAGCACTAATGTCTACAATAATCCTAATGTAACCCCTAGTATTACCCTAGCACTAATGTCTACAGTAATCCTAATGTAACCCCTACTATTACCCTAGCACTAATGTCTACAATAATCCTAATGTAACCCCTACTATTACCCTAGCACTAATGTCTACAGTAATCCTAATGTAACCCCTACTATTACCCTAGCACTAATGTCTACAGTAATCCTAATGTAACCTCTACTATTACCCTAGCACTAATGTCTACAGTAATCCTAATGTAACCCCTACTATTACCCTAGCACTAATGTCTACAGTAATCCTAATGTAACCCCTACTATTAATCTAGCACTAATGTCTACAGTAATCCTAATGTAACCCCTACTATTACCCTAGCACTAATGTCTACAGTAATCCTAATGTTACCCCTACTATTACCCTAGCACTAATGTCTACAGTAATTCTAATGTAACCCCTACTATTACCCTAGTACTAATGTCTACACTAATTCTAATGTAACCCCTACTATTACCCTAGTACTAATGTCTACACTAATTCTAATGTAACCCCTACTATTACCCTAGCACTAATGTCTACACTAATTCTAATGTAACCCCTAGTATTACCTAAGCAATAATGTCTACAATAATCCTAATGTAACCCCTACTATTACCCTAGCACTAATGTCTACACTAATTCTAATGTAACCCCTACTATTACCCTAGCACTAATGTCTACACTAATTCTAATGTAACCCCTACTATTACCCTAGCACTAATGTCTACAGTAATCCTAATGTTACCCCTACTATTACCCTAGCACTAATGTCTACAGTAATTCTAATGTAACCCCTACTATTACCCTAGCACTAATGTCTACAGTAATCCTAATGTTACCCCTACTATTACCCTAGCACTAATGTCTACAGTAATCCTAATGTAACCCCTACTATTACCCTAGCAATAATGTCTACAGTAATCCTAATGTTACCCCTACTATTACCCTAGCACTAATGTCTACAGTAATTCTAATGTAACCCCTACTATTACCCTAGTACTAATGTCTACACTAATTCTAATGTAACCCCTACTATTACCCTAGCACTAATGTCTACACTAATTCTAATGTAACCCCTAGTATTACCTAAGCAATAATGTCTACAATAATCCTAATGTAACCCCTACTATTACCCTAGCACTAATGTCTACACTAATTCTAATGTAACCCCTACTATTACCCTAGCACTAATGTCTACACTAATTCTAATGTAACCCCTACTATTACCCTAGCACTAATGTCTACAGTAATCCTAATGTTACCCCTACTATTACCCTAGCACTAATGTCTACAGTAATTCTAATGTAACCCCTACTATTACCCTAGTACTAATGTCTACACTAATTCTAATGTAACCCCTACTATTACCCTAGCACTAATGTCTACAGTAATTCTAATGTAACCCCTACTATTACCCTAGCACTAATGTCTACACTAATTCTAATGTAACCCCTACTATTACCCTAGCACTAATGTCTACAGTAATCCTAATGTTACCCCTACTATTACCCTAGCACTAATGTCTACAGTAATTCTAATGTAACCCCTACTATTACCCTAGTACTAATGTCTACACTAATTCTAATGTAACCCCTACTATTACCCTAGTACTAATGTCTACACTAATTCTAATGTAACCCCTACTATTACCCTAGCACTAATGTCTACACTAATTCTAATGTAACCCCTAGTATTACCTAAGCAATAATGTCTACAATAATCCTAATGTAACCCCTACTATTACCCTAGTACTAATGTCTACACTAATTCTAATGTAACCCCTACTATTACCCTAGCACTAATGTCTACACTAATTCTAATGTAACCCCTAGTATTACCTAAGCAATAATGTCTACAATAATCCTAATGTAACCCCTACTATTACCCTAGCACTAATGTCTACACTAATTCTAATGTAATCTCTAATATTACCTTAGCACTAATGTCTACAGTAATCCTAATGTAACCTCCCAACGAATCCTTTTGAATTACCCTAGCCCTAATGTCCTTGTTAATCCTAAGCGATTCCTTAGCATTACCCTATTCCTACTGCCAGCATTAATCCTAATGGATCCCACAGAATTACCCTAGCTCTAATGCAATTGTTAGACCTAATGGATTCCCTACTATTACCCTAGCCCTCATATCAACATTAAACTTAATGTATCCCCCAGCATAACCATAGCCCCTAAAGTCTACATAAATCCTAATGTAACCCCTAGCATTACCCAACCCTTCTGTCATAAATAATACTAATGAATCACGTAGAATTACCTTATACCTAATGCCATTGTTAATCCTAACAGATTCCCTAGCATTACCCTAACCCTAATGTCAAAATTAAACTTAATGTATCCCCCAGCATTAACCCAGCCCTAATTTTAAACATTACTCATTACTCATTACTCATGTATCATCATTATCATTAATCCTTCTGTAACCCCTAGCAATACCCTTGCCCTAATGTCAACTTGCATCCTAATCTATCATCTGGCATTACCCTAGCCCTAATGTCAACATTAATCTTAATGTATCTGCTAATATTGTTTTAGAATAAATGCATCATTTGTTGTTCATTAAAAAGTGTCCCCACAAGGTCAAAACGTTCATGTATTTCCATGGGGACGTTCCCTGACAGAGAGACATACCAGACTAACCAAACTAACCAGTGTGTAAAGTGTGAGAAGGACAAGCTTAGTGGGAATTTGACTTTTTAAGGGAATTTTTAAGTGAGCAGAAGGGATAAGGTCCATCACAGGTCAAATGATGCGCGAGCACACACACACACACACACACACACACACACACACACACACACACACAGATGAAAGAAAGAGAGAGAGAGTTCATCCCTTGGAGATACAAGCACATACTAATGATCCCTATCTCTTCCACAGTCATAACTATCTTATTCTAATACACCACTGGGGGAAATAGAAGAAAACGTCCATTTACTGTAAATTTATAACATATTATTTAACTAATAAACTGGAACAGGATTAATTTTTTCCCAATAGCACAAAAATTAAATACAGTGTGCATCTTTGGCCCACACTTTATTACTTCTATTTTTGCACATCTGTCAAACTAAATGGTTTCAGATCCTCAAACAAAATGTAACATGTGAGAGAGAGCATGAGAGAACAAACAAGCACAAAAACAGCTTTTAAATTACAGCTCCAAATCAGAAAATGTTGGGACAGTATGGAAAATGTAAATAAAATAAAAACGCAGTGTTCCTTACATTTACTTTGACTTTTATTTGATTGCAGACAGGATGAACCTGATATATTTCATGTTTTATCTGCTCAACTTCATTTCATTTGTTAATATCCCTCCATTCCTACGTTTTAGGCCTGCAACACATTCCAAAAAAAGTTAGGACAGGGGCAATTTAGGGCTAGTAATGAAGTGAAAAAACTAAATCATGATGTGATTCCAAACAGGTGATGTCCACAGGTGATTGTAATCATGGTTTGGTACAAAAGCAGCATCCAGGAAAGGCTGAGTCTCTGATGAGCAAAGATGATCAGAGGATCTCCAGTTTGACAACAAATGTGTGAGAAAATGATTGAAATGTTTAAAAACAATGTACCTCAAAGAAGGATTGAAATGGATTTGCATATTTATCCCTCTACAGTGCAGAATATCATTGAACAATTCAAGAAATTGGAAAGAATTATTGTGCGCAAAGGCCAAGGGCGCAAAGGTTCGATCCCTCAGACGGCACTGCATCAAGAATCGTCACTCAACCATAGCTGATATAACCACATGGGTGAGGGATTACTCTGGCAAACCTTTGTCAAGCACTACAATACAGAGTTACATGCACAAATGCCACTTAAAACTTTACTGTGCAAAAAAGAAGCCTTATGGTAACCATGTCCAGAAGCGGCATCGACTTCTCTGGGCTCTGAGGCATCTAGGATGGACCAATCATATTGTGGTCAGATGAATCAGCATTCCATTTACACTTCTGTGATGGCAGCATTAATGCAGAAAAGTACATTGAGATCTTGGAGCAACATATGCTGCCTTCAAAACGTCATCTTTTCCAGAGACGTCCATGCATTTTTCAACAAGACAATGCAAAACCACATGACAAAAGCATGGCTACGGAAGAAGAGGGTACGGGTACTGGACTGGCCTGCCTGCAATCCAGACCTGTCCTCAAGAGAGAATGTGTGGAGAATTTTGTAGTGTTGCACATCTTAAGACGTGTTTGCAGTAAGAATGGGACAAAATAAAAGCTGAAACACTAAATCACTTGGTATCCTTGGTGCCAAAACATCTTTTAAGTGTGGTGAAAAAGAATAGCAACATTGCAAAGTGGTAAATGCTTTACTGTTCCAACTTTTTTTGGAATGTGTTGTAAATGCAGGCCTGAAATGCAGGAATGGATGTTTATTAATAAATGAAATGAAGTTGAGCAGATAAAACATGAAATATCTCAGGTTCATCCTGTCTGCAATCAAATAAAAGTCAAAGTAAATGTAAGAAACTCTGATTTGGGGTTGTATATGTAATCCCCCATAATAATAAAATAGAAACATGTTTTGAGGTTTTTTAAAAACTAATTAAAAAATCAAGAATTGAAAACTCATTTTCAAGTATTTAGACGTATTATTCAATACTGTTTAAAAGCCTCTTTCAGCAGCAATTACAGCTGCAAGTCATCTTGGATACATTTCTTCTAGCTTCTTCTTCTACTTGCACACCTGGATTTGGGACGTTTTTATGTTTTCATGGCAGATCAAACTTGGTCAAGATAGACAGAAAATATCTGTGAACTGACATCTTCAGGTCTCTTTACAGATGTTTGATGGTGTTTAAGCATGGGCTAATCAAGGACATTCATAGACTTGCCCCAAAGCCACTCTAGTGTACTTTTGGCAGTTGGATGCTGAACTGTCACTCCAGTCTGAGTTTGAATTTGCTCTGGAGGAGATTTTCTTCAAGGATGATCTTGTAGGAATAGTATTAGCTAGATGATATGCAGTGCCTGTTTTTCACCAGACATTGTGCTTGCTGTTCTGACCAAGGAATCTGATTTTTGTCATATCAGACCAGTGAATCTTTTTCCTCATGTTTCTGGTGTTCATACCATTTGGCAAACTCTCAAACACTGGCTTCTGTCCTGCCACTCCTCCATCAAGGTCTGATTTATTAAGTGCCGCAGAGATGGTTGTCCAACAGGTTCTTCCTTTTTGGCATGAGACATCTGGAATTCTTTTAGAGAGACATTTGTGTTTTTATTTCCATCCTGACCAATTCCTTTTTTGGCCAAGTGGCTAATTTGGATGGATGGTTCAGGGTTGTGCCAATCATCTTCCATTTCAAGATTATTGAGGCCACTGTAAATCCTGGAAACACTCAAAGCCTTAGATATTGTTTTATACTCTTGCCTTCCCATAGTTTGATCGTAGAGACCCACAGACAGTTCCTTGGATTTATTTATTTTTTTTTGACTTTTTTTGGTTTTTGTCCTGGCAATGCAGTGTAAACTGGGAGCCCTTATAGACACAAGTGTGTCTTTTAAAACTATGTCCAACTAATTAAAATGGGAACTGGTGAACTCCAAATTAGTTCTAGTCACATCTCAAGGATAATTAAAGCAAATAGAAGGCTGACCACAATTAACAGTGCCACAGCTAAGGGTCTGAATAGTCTTTGAATAAAATACACTGATTAGCCATAACATCAAAACCACCTCCTTGTTTCTACACTCACTGTCCATTTTATCAGCTCTACAATTACTGACTGTAGTCCATCTGTTTCTTTACATACCTTTTAGCCTGCTTTCACCCTGTTCTTCAATGGTCAGGACCACCACAGAGTAGGTATTATTTAGGTGGTGGATGATTCTTAGCACTGCAGTGACAATGACATGGTGGTGGTGTGTTAGTGTGTGTTGTGCTGGTATGAGTGGATCAGGCACAGCAGCACTGCTGGAGTTTTTAAATACCGTGTCCTCTCACTGTCCACTCTATTAGACACTCCTACCTAGTTGGTCCATCTTGTAGATGTAAAGTCAGAGACAATCACCACACACCACCACCATGTCAGTGTCACTGCAGTGCTGAGAATGACCCACCATCCAAATTATAGCTACTCTGTGGTGGTCCTGTGGGGGTCCTGACCATTGAAGAACAGCATGAAAGGGGCTAACAAAGCATGCAGAAAAACAAATGGACTATAGACAGTAATTGTAGAGCTACAAAGTGCTTCTATATGGTAAGTGGAGCTGATAAAATGGACAGTGAGTGTAGAAACAAGGAGGTGGTTTTAATGTTATGGCTGTATACGGTGTATATCCAAATGGGAAAATTCTAAAACAATGGTGATTTTAGTGGGTGGGATATATTAGGCAGCAAGTGAACATTTTATCCTCATAGTTGATGTGTTAGAAGCAGGAAAAATGTCAAAGTTTGACAAGGGTCAAATTGTGATGGCTAGATGACTGGGTCAGAGCATCTCCAAAACTGCAGCTCCTGTGGGGTGTTCCCGGTCTGCAGTGGTCAGTATCTATCACAAGTGGTCCAAGAAAGGAACAGTGGTAAACCGGCGACAGGGTCATGGCTCATTGATGCTCGTGGGGAGCGTAGGCTGGCCTGTGTGGTCCGATCCAACAGACGAGCTACTGTAGCTCAAATTGCTGAAGAAGTTAATGCTGGTTTGGATAAAAAGGCACGCACCTATGGCCGAGTGCGTGCATGTTGCTTACCTAGGGAACACATGGCACCAGGATGCACAATGGGAAGAAGGCAAGCAGGCATTGTGATGCTTTGGGCAGTGTTCTGCTGGGAAACCTGGGGTCCTGCCATCCATGTGGATATTTCTCTGACATGTACCACATGGATTGTTGCAGACCATGTACACTCTTTCATGGAAACAGTATTCCCTGATGGCTGTGGCCTCTTTCAGCAGGATAATGCACCCTGCCACAAAGCAAAAAAGGTTCAGGAATGGTTTGAGGAGCACAACAACGAGTTTGAGGTAATGACTTGGCCTCCAAATTCCCCAGATCTCAATCCAAATGAGAATCTGTGGGATGTGCTGGACAAACAAGTCCGATCCATGGAGGCCCCACCTCACAACTTACAGGAGTTAAAGGATCTGCTGCTAACATCACCAGCACACCTTCAGGGGTCTAGTGGAGTCCATGCCTCGACGGGTCAGGGCTGTTTTGGCAGCAAAAGGGGGACCAACACAATATTAGGAAGGTGGTCATAATGTTATGCCTACTCTGTGTATCTGTACAGTACGATTAAATGTTTATTCCTTTTATCCCAGCTGGGGTCAGAGTGCAGGGTCAGCCATTGTACAGCACTTCTGGAGCCAAGAGGATTACGGGCCCAACAGCTGGGATTCAAACTCACAACCTTCCATTCGCTTCCAAGCTCTACCCACTAGGCTTCCACTGTCCCTTAAGCACAATAAGTAAGTTTAAATCTCAGTGGCTAAAATGGATCAAAGTTTTGGACTAGCCTGGTCTAAGTCTTAACCTAAAGCTGAAAATGATAATGTGACGAGACCTAAAACAAGCAATTAATGCACGAGCATCTAGAGGGGGGCTGCAGTAACACTAATATTGAATTACAGAAATTGTTTAGCTACTGCTAAAGGTGGTGCAACTAGTTATTAAAAGGTCATTACTTTTTCAGAAGGGTCAAGTGGGAGTTGAATATCAATTGACTATGTTTATAGCATCATGTCTTTTAATAATCTAAATTTAATGTGACAAATTGAGCAATAACAGTCGATCAGAAATTGAGATATTTTCACAGCACTGTATTTGAGTAAATAAATGCATACACTTATAAATGAATGAATGAATGAATGTGAAAGTCATGGTCGGTGTATTCATTTTCCTTCATTGCTCAGCATGAAGAATGATGATCAGTCTGTAATGAAATTGGCTTTGTACAACCTGCCTCACATAGAAAATGAATAAAGTCTGACATGAATTCATTACTCTGAAGCTCAGTCCTCTGAGTACTACTGCAGCGGGCGGCAGAATTATTGACACAACTTCATTTAAAAGAGAAAAACACCCATAATAAAACAAACCGCACTACAGCAATGACAGAAATATCATAGGCATGTCAGGTAATGCTTGTTTTTATCCACATTATTTCAGTTAAGAAATGAAAGAGCAAAAATCACCACCAGTGATATTAAATCTCTATAGATACAAACATTAGGGATTCAAAACTGTTTAATTTTTAATATTTTATCATCCAATAGCTTACAGAAAGTACAACCCAAGAAAGTACAATCCCAAAAAGTTGGGACAGCATGGAAAATGCAAATAATAATAAAAAAAACAGTCCCTGGAAAAGTTGGGACAGCATGGAAAATGCTAATAATAATAATAATAAAAAACAGTCCCTGGAAAAGATGACGTCTTGAAGGCAGCATATGTTGCTCTAGGATCTCTTTTCTGCATTAATGCTGCCACCACAGAAGTGTAAATTACCTTTTACACTGCCTCATACCATGACAGACACTGGCTTTTGGACTTGTTGCTGATAACAGTCTTGGATGGTCCTTTTTATTTATTTATTTTTTTTTTTCAAAAAAGACCTGGGATGCTGATTCATCTGACCACAATACCCGTTTCCACTGTGTGATGGTCCATTCCAGATGCCTCCAATCATAGAGAAGTCGACGCGGCTTCTAGACATGGTTAACATAAGGCTTCTTTTTTGCACACTAAAGTTTTAAGTGGTATTTGTGCATGTAACTCTGTATTGTAGTGCTTGACAAAGGTTTGCCAAAGTAATCCCTCACCCATGTGGTTATATCAGCTATTGTTGAGTGCCGGTTCTTGATGCAGTGCAGAAGATAACGGGCATTCAGCTTAAGCTTGCGCCCTTGGCCTTTACACACTGAAATTCCTCCCGATTCCTTAAATGGTTTAATAATATTATGCACTGTAGAGGGAGAAATATGCAAATCCCTTTCAAATATTTCTTTGAGGTACATTGTTTTTAAACATTTCAATCATTTTCTCATGCATTTGTTGACAAACTGGAGATCCTGTGATCATCTTTGCTCATCAAAGACTCAGCCTTTCCCGGATGCTGCTTTTGTACCAAATCACCTGTTTGGAATCACATAATTACTAATCACCTCATTACTAGCCTTAACTTGTCCCCATCCCAACTTTTTTTTGGAATGTGTTGCAGGCCTGATATGCAGGAATGGAGGTATATTAACAAATGAAATGAAGTTGAGCAGATAAATGTTGGATCTTGGGTTCAAACTGTCCGCAATCAAATAAAAGTCAAAGTCAATGTAAGGAACACTGCATTTTTATTTTATTTGCATTTGCCATACTGTCCCAACTTGTAAAACACATGTGGAAAAAGAAATGAAACAAATTAAACTCCTTGGACAAAAGTATGTTGATACCCCTTATTGTTGAGATTTTGGTGTTTTACCCACACCCATTGTTAACCTGTGTCACTGTAGTTGTACCCCTGTCCACAAAGCTATACTGAATTCTCATTAATAGTATGTGACAATTTTGTTTAGTAATACAAAGTTAAGATTCACAGCAGCATAATAACAAAAATAATATGTTTGTAGTTCAGTATAATTAAAAATAAGTATTGGCAAGCCCAATGTTAAATTCAGCCAAAATGCTAGTTTTTTAAGTACTGTATTCTACACAAGTTTCTTTAGTTTAGTCATATCCAATATTCGTTTTGCACTCACAAACCTTGCCCCATGTTCAAAACCCATGCTGGTCAAGAAGCATTGCATGTTAAAGCAGTGGCAATGACATGACTTCCAACCTGGTATCCTATCTCTTAATGTTAATGGCCAGTTGCGACAATTTTTTTTTGTATGGTGCTTTTTACAATGGACATTGTCTTAAAGCAACTTTACAGAATCCAGGACCAACAGACCAAAAACCACTGTTGAGCAAGCTGAGGGCGACAGTGGCAAGGAAAAACTTCCTTAAAAATACAGCAAGAAACCTTGAAAGGAACCAGACTCAGCAGGGACCTTCATCCTCTTTGAGTGGCCTGGAGGATAATTTGAATAAATAGGATTTACACAAATCATACAAACACAAAATGAAATTGAACTAAAACTTATAACTAGCAAAAAATATGTAAACAATTGGAGTTCTTCATTATTCAGTCCAGTCTGTGATAAAGTCCGTAGTAAGTTCTTGACATTTTTGGTGCAAACACGCCAGGCTCCATCACATCTAGCAGTAGCAGCATTGTTGGCACGGCAGTCTCGACTTGCAGGATTCAACCTTGGGTGGGTAAAAAGGTTTCAGTCAGAACCACCTCAGGGTAAAACAACAGAAAATGTAGTTAAATTGTGAAATTATTAAAAAGTAAAAATGTCAGTTTTGCAGAAAGTAGCTTTAGACACCAGCACCACTAATTATTACAGCATAACTACAATGGAGAGCGAGCAGGTAACAAGGTCATTAAGGCTGTCACAGGATATCAGCGCCCACCTCCCCCACCGTCATCAAACCTGAGCGATCGGACAAGAGAGGCAGAACGACAGCAATCCAACATCCGCGATCACCATAAGTTTCTATGACATAAAGTGCTTGACCAAGCTGGTAGAACTGGCAATACTTGAAATCAAGTTTCACTGGTGGTGGGCTAGCACGTTAAGGCACTGTGTCAAAATGAAAATGAACTCAAAAACTGGAACTTGGCATGTTTGCACAGAAAATGTCCAGAACTAACTATGGACTTTATCAAAGACTTGCCTGAATAATAAAGAACTCCAATCGCTTGTTTATTCTTTGTACTAGTTATAAATTTTAGTTTAAATTATTTTGTGTATGTAGGATTATAACAATATGGGCTATGACAAGAGGGGGCAGACACACTTGCAGAGACGTTTACACTGATTTATTAAAAACTAAAGAAAAGACAAAACAAACAGACACAAGAAACGACCTAAGCTAAATGCTACGCTAACTGTTAAACATGAATCCTAAGCTAACAGAGTTAAACAGGGTTAAACGAAGCTAAACAGAGCTAAAGCAAAGGCTAACAAACAAAGGCTAAGGCAAAGACTGAACTGACAACTACTAGGATTACCTGTCTTAACAAAAATACATGGGGTGGCACACACCTCTTACCTAATGTATCTAGACAGACGGCTTCCTATGTGTGGCACTATGTATGGGCGCGCCCTTACTTACCTGCCCAGGCCTCGAAATACAGCCACGTGACTGTAAGTAATGACAGTACTTGTAATTGAGCCAAAACAATGAGCATTAGGCACAAACACATACACACACAAACACAAGGGTTAGACTTCAAGTACCATTTTCTAGCGTTGGCATGGGGAAACACAAAACAAACCTTATGTACTTTAACTACATTAACACAAAGGTATAAAACAGAAAATTCTCACCACCGGTGATAATCGGCACCTGCGCAATGCACCACAACAAATGACTTCACATCAATGGAGTTTGCTACTCGAATGAGTATTTGTTTTCAACTGAAACACCCATGCCAACATGCCATATTAAGTCTTCAAAAATGCCCACTTTCTCTCGTCTCTCTTTCTCTCCACCACGCCACGCTGATGATCTTCACGTCGCTTATATGACGTAACCAATTTGTCGGGTCCCACCTCAGCATTGTCCTGATTTGCAGATCGTCAGGCATGTCAATCTCCAAGAAGCGACTCATGCATTTGGACAGAGAGAGTGTTAATCACCATGGAGCATACACAATTAACAATAAAGTAAACCCATATGTGCCTGGGCACATAACATTAATGTTGATTAGTCCCAGCTGAAATCAAAATCAAGATGGCAAATGAACCTAAGATGCAAGAAGATTCCTCCACACCAAACTTGTTAAACCATGTTTTATAAACCCCAGCATGAGCACAGTCATGCTGGAGTAAAGGACCCTCCTCAAGCAACTACACAAAGTTGAAAGCATATCATCTGTATTAAATGTATATGGAACCATATAATTTATAAATACAGTGGTACCTTGTAACTCAACGTCCCCTAAACTCAACATTTACCTTAAATTCGACATGTTCAGCCTTTTTCAAATTTATTTATTTAATTTTAAATTAACAATAAACAGCCACTTTGTTCAGCGCTGTGGTAAAACGTCATCAAAGTGCGAATATGAGACAAATCTGCATTTGTGTGAAATAACCATCAAAACCTATCTGAAAGCTCCACATGTATCAGTGCTTAGCTGGATTTCCTTACTTTTTCACTTTTAAACTTGTGTTATAGCTCAGGGTGCTGAGAAATTGGGAGAATCAGCTTTTCCCAGAGAGTCTAAAACGCTTATTGTAAATAAAATAAAAAATAAAGCTTAACATAGAATAATGTACTAAAAGAACGACACAGGAACACTTAACTTCTCTTAATTATTCCTGCTAATAAGTTCTCTCCACTAATGAAATTCCTCGCTCGTTGTTTTAGTACAATAAGTCACGTTAGGTTTTATGCATCGCCACAAAACTTAACGTGGAAAAAAGCTGAAAAGTGACTTTGCCGCTCCTCATGTGAATGCGCCTTTACTAAATGAAATACAGTATTCCAAGATCAAGCATCTCCACTATTAAGAAGCATAAGGAAACAATAAATAATTAAAAGTAAAGTGCAAGTTTTATTGTAATTTTTATTGATTTTAAATTGTATGAACTGTTTTTCAATTGTATTTAAATAATATATTTTTTATTATATTTGTGTTATTTTCAGTGTATAAGTGTCAAAAACAACCCCATTATTTTACATTAGCCTAAAATATATACAGTTCCACGTGACCATAAAATGCATTAACAGGTTTTCCATACATCCTTATGGGGAAAAAATACCTTAAAACTCAACGCCTTTAAAACTCGATGCCAGTCCCAGGACCAATTGACGTCGAGTTACAAGGTACCACCATAAATTGACAAATAATTGATCACTCCTGTTAGCAATTGGCTGAAACACTTAAAAGTTGGGAGGGTTGTCAACAAAGTTTTGTCAGTATAGTGTATGTGTGTGGGTTTTCTCCAAGTACTTTGATTTTCTTTCCACCTCTTAAAATATGTCTGTAGGTGGATTGACTAATTCAAATGACCCTGTAATGTGAGTAAGCGACTGACAGAGTGAGTAAATGGGTGAGTAATTAAGTGAATGAGTGTTGAGTGTGTGATGCATTGGGGTGGATTTGCACCCTGCCCAGACTTAACAAAACCATGATCAGAATACAGCAATTAGTGCAGATAATTAAACTGATGAATAAATGTTTAGACTACAGATCAATTATTGAAGTCTTATGTCTGAGAGTTCTCTAATAAGGACAAACATGTCTGGCAGTCTACTAGAGTAAACAAGAGAAAAGAGCAGCTCACAATTTTTATAAATATTGGTTTAATGACTTTAAGACTGCAGAAGTTTTTCTTTGCTTTCTTATAGTCCATAAGTTTCTCAATAAGAACAGTAATAAATACCACAGACATTTTGCCTCGATTTGATTCTGCTACAAACTGGGCACTACCCCAGAAATCCAGATGGATGGTGAGTAAGATGGTGATTGTAAAAACAACATTCCAATATTTACAGTTGGTGGCATCTTTAGGTCATTTGATATCAAAATCGGAAGTCAGTCAAACACTGATGCCAATGAGCTACCTGGGAGTCTTGCCAGAATATCTGTGACAGAAAAACAAATTATAAAGCGCCTGGAGATTGTCTGTCACACTTTGTAATCAAATGAGAACTAACCAAAGTTCAAATGAAAAAAAAAACAGTGCTTCTTTCCTTTTTACTTTGACTTTTATTTGATTGCAGTTTGAACCTGAGATATTTCATGTTTTATCTAATAAACCTCATTTCATTAATTAATAAACATCCATTCCTGCATTTCAGGCCTGCAACAAATTCCAAAAAAAGTTGGGACGGGGGCAAATTAAGGCTAGTAATGAGGTGAAAAAACTAAAACTAATGTGATTCCAAACAGGTGATGTCAACAGGTGATTGTAATCATGGTTTGGTACAAAAGCAGCATGAAGGAAAGGCTGAGTCTCTGAGGATCCCCAGTAAAAACAATGTACCTCAAAGAAAGATTGGAAGGGATTTGCATATTTCTCCCTCTACAGTGCATAATATCATTAAATGATTCAAGGAATTTAATAATAATAATAATAATACATTTTATTTATATAGCGCTTTTCAAGATACTCAAAGACGCTTTACATAAGACAAATAATCAAAACAAATACGTACATACACCATACAAATCAGATCATAGTACAAAATCAAAATAGTACATCAACATCAAGAATAATTAAGATAAAAACAAAGAGAGCAGCATAAGACAGTTCATTAAAAATTAGCTAAATTATGAGAGAGAACAACAAATATAGAACAATTTCTTAAAATTAGACAGAAACAGGACAGATTTACATGCAATCAGGAAACTGAAAACTTTACAAGTTTTAGGATCTAGGACTTCACATTTCTGTCGTGATCTAAGTATAAAAACTATTAAAAAGAATAGCAAAAATAAAAGCATTTATTTCGTGTTGTTACAAGTTAAATGCCATATTGAATAGATGAGTTTTGAGAAGTGACTTGAATTTGGACAGGTCAGGACAATCTCGTAGGTGTTTGGGGAGAGCATTCCATAAAGATGGAGCAGCTATGGAAAAGGCCCTGTCACCCCAGGTCCGGTGCTTGGTCCTAGAGGGTATGGACAGTAGGTTAGCCTCAGAAGAGCGAAGGCTACGGGAGGGAATGTGCTGATGGAGCAGGTCGGTGAGGTAGGATGGGGCCTGATTATGGAGAGCTTTGTGAGTGAATAGAAGAATTTTGAATTGAATGCGTTGAGCAACGGGAAGCCAATGAAGTTTTTGTAGAACAGGTGTAATATGATCACGGGAGCGAGTATGAGTAAGGAGGCGAGCAGCTGAATTCTGGATATACTGAAGTTTTTTTAGGATTTTGTTAGATGTACCATAAAGGATGCTATTGCAATAATCAATTCTGGATGTAATAAAAGCATGAATCAAGGTTTCGGCGGCAGAAAAGGAGAGTGATGGACGTAGACGTGCTATGTTTTTTAGATGAAAGAAAGCAGTTTTGGTGATGTGATTTACATGGCGGTCAAAAGAGAGGTTGCTATCAAAAATTACACCAAGATTTCGGATGTTAGAAGACGGAGACAAAGTGTCATTATCAATGGTAATTTGAAAATTTTTTGTGGTTTTTGCCAGGGTTGTAGGACCTACGATGATCATATCTGATTTTTCACAGTTTAATTTGAGGAAATTAGCTTTCATCCACAATTTCATTTCAGTGATGCAATTTGTCAGAGTGGAGTGAAGTTCAGTATTAATGGATTTGGAGGAGATGTAAAGCTGAATATCATCAGCATAGCAGTGGAAATGTAAACCATGCCGACGTATGATGTCACCAAGGGGGAGCATATAAAGAATAAACAAAAGGGGACCTAACACTGAGCCTTGGGGAACGCCTTGGGACAGTGGAGCAATGGCAGAACTACAATTGTTGATATTAACAAACTGTTGTCTGTTTACGAGATATGACCTTAACCACAAAAGGGCAGTACCAGTGATGTTGACAGAGGATTCAAGGCGGGACAGAAGAATGGAGTGATTAATGGTGTCAAAAGCTGCAGTAAGATCAAGGAGGACGAGAATATTAATTTGTCCAGAGTCTGAGGAAAGAAGAAGGTCATTTGTGACTTTGAGGAGGGCTGACTCAGTGCTGTGCTGGGGGCGGAAACCAGACTGAAATGATTCAAATAGATTATTGGAATTTAGGTGATCTTTGAGCTGTGAGGCAACAACACGTTCCAGTATTTTCGACAGAAATGGAAGATTGGAAATGGGCCGAAAGTTACTCATAATGTTAGAGTCAAGTCCAGGTTTTTTAAGTATGGGAGTAACAGCAGCCAATTTGAGTGATTGAGGGACTGAGCCAGAACTAAGAGAGGAATTGATTATCTCTGTGATAAGTGATGAGATAACTGGAAAACAACCCTTAACAAGTTTTGATGGAGCAGGATCCAAAACACAAGTGGAGCTTCGCATCCCTGTTAAGATCTCAGATAGGTCCAAATGAGACACAGGTGAGAACTGAGACAGAGGCTGGGTAATAAATTGAGGTGAGATAGGCGGAGAAACAGAGATGACAGGGGAAACTGTCAGAAAATTGTGGATATTCTCAACTTTTGTTTGAAAAAATGAGAGGTAAGAGTTACACTTGTCAACTGTAAAGGAATTGGTAGTATTGTCAACTGGTTTGAGAAGTTTATTTATTGTGGAAAAGAGAGTCTTAGGATTTGTTGATCCAGCATGTATGAGTTCGGAATAGTAAGTGGATCGGGCTGCCGTAAGAGCGTCTTTGTAATGTTGAAGATAATCAGAATAAATCTGATAATGTACTGTTAGACCGGTTTTCTTATAAAGTCTTTCAAGCTGGCGTTTACGGGATTTCATTTGGTGAAGCTCAATTGTGTACCATGGTGCAGAATGACTAAATGAAACAAATTTGGTTCTCAAAGGAGCCAGCTCATCAAGACATGAGGCGAGTATGTCATTATAGTAATTGACAAGGTCAGATGAATTACTAGACAGTACAGGACAGACAGACATCTTTTTAACAAGAGAATCTGAGAAAGCAGAGGGAGAGATATATTGAAGATTCCTGAAGGATATTTTACGTTTAGCTCTAGTGATGGGCCTAGTGACCTCAATGTCCATGATGATTGTCAAATGATCAGAGACAGTAAGGTCATGGCTGGACGGCTGATGAACTAGGACACCAGTAGAGCAGACAAGGTCAAGAGTATGACCTTTTTTATGAGTTGGAAAATGTATATGTTGTGTGAAATTAAAACACTGTAACAATTCCAAAAATTCCCTGGCAAATTTACAGTTGTTGTCATCAATATGGATGTTAAAATCACCCATAAGCAGTACAGAGGATGAGAGGGCACTAAGCTGGGTTAAAAAATCTGAAAAATCAGAGAGAAAGGAAGCGTTTGGCTTTGGCGGACGATAAACTACAGCAGTGACCAGAGGAGTAGGCCCTGACAACTTGAAAGCCAGGTGTTCAAAAGAAAGAGCAGCAGGAAAAGACAAAGTGGTTATTTTAATATCATCCCTATAGACTGCAGCAACACCACCACCTCGCCCTTCCATACGAGGTTCATCAATATACGAGTATCCCATTGGCGTGGTCTGATTTAACGTAAAATAATCCAAGGGTTTATGCCAAGTTTCAGTGAGACAGAAAAAGTCTAGTTCACTGTCAGATATAAATTCACTGAGTACAGTACTTTTTGTGTTGAGTGAACGAACATTAAGCAATGCCATTTTCAAGTGGTATTGTTGTGTAGTTGGCTGTGAGGAACGAGGAAGAGAACGGAGATTTGCTAAGTCCACTCCGCGTTTCCCATCCCACTCCGTGGACAGCGTTGTCATGGAGACTACACCGCTACTGGTGTGCAAGGCAGCAGCGCTCTGATGACGTGTTTGCGGAGCGACAGTGCGCACGGCTGACCAGAAGGACGGAATAGCGTTACCGTTTCGAAGATAAACAAGCTTTCTCCGGGAGCCCCTGTGAATATAACGAGGCCGGCGAAGGAGTCCAAGCTGTTTGATGACTGAAATACACGATGGAGTAGTGCAGTTGTTGAACTTCCTCAGCTGGTCAACGGAATAGTTCAACATCGTGCCGATCCCAGGAAAACTCATCCACCGTTCACCACCGGCCGCAGACGCGATGTACAGTAGAAAGAACAAAAAGTATCAAAAGCACAAATAAAAGTATCAAAAGTAACATAAAAGAAATAGATCCACAAGGTGTGTAAAAAGATGAAAACGAAAAACGATAAAAATACAATAAAATACGGTAAAATACGGTAACGGTAGCGGCAGCCAAATGCGCCAGCGTCCACCATCCAATTTGGAGGAATTTCAGTGCATAAAGGCCAAGGGCACAAGCTTAAGCTAAACGCCTGTGATCTTCGATCCCTCAGACGGCACTGCATCAAGAGCCGCCACTCAACAATAGCTGATATAACCACATGGACAAGGGATTACTTTTTGCAAACCTTTGTCAAGCTCTACAATACAGAGTTACATGCACAAATGCCACTTAAAACTTTACTGTGCAAAAAAAAAGCCTTATGTTAACCATGTCCAGAAGCGGCATCGACTTCTCTGGGCATCTAGGATGGACCCATCACGCAGTGGAGACGTGTATTGTGGTCAGATAAAAGTCAAAGTAAATGTAAGAGACTCTGATTTGGGGTTGTACATTTATTGCTGCATTTAAGCCCTGCATTACATTCCAAAAAATGTAGGGACAGTAAAGCATTTACCACTTTGTAATGTTGCAATTCCTTCTCACAACACATAAAAGTTGTGAGATGCCTAGTGGATACAAAGTTTTTTTATTTGCATTTTCCATACTGTCCCAACTGTTTCTGATTTTAAGTTGTGTTATGTTATAATGTGGTGTTTTTTGATGATTTGGTGCTGCTTTGCTGCTGGCACTTCTAAGGGCCTGGTAAAAATTCATGGCATAAATACATACATGTTTTCTTAAAAGCAAGAGGATCATTTTGGCTGGAAGACTGCTTTACTCTGCTAAACATCTTGGCTGAATATGGATCCAAAGCACACTTAAATAACCAGTAGAAATACTAAATCTATTCTTTGGTTCACTCACAGGAAAGCATTTACCACTTTGTAATGTTGCCATTCTTTTTCACCACACTTAAAAGACACTTTGACGAGAATACCAAGTGATTTAGTGTTTCAGCTTTTATTTTGTCCCATTCCTCCTGCAAACACGTCTTAAGATGTGCAACAGTACGGGGTCGTCGTTGTTGCATTTTTCATTTTAAAATTCTCCACACATTCTTTATTGGGGACAGGTCAGGACTGCAGGCAGGCCAGTCCAGTACCCGTACCCTATTCTTCCGCAGCCATGCCTTTGTGCATCATGTGGTTTTGCATTGTCTTGTTGAAAAATGCATGGACATCCCTGGAAAAGATGACATCTTGAAGGCAGCACATGTTGCTCTAAGATCTCAATGTATTTTTCTGCATTAATGCTGCCATCACAGAAGTGTAAATGACCTTTGCCAAGGGCACTGACACAAACCCATACCATGACAGACCCTGGCTTTTGGACTTGTTGTCTGGATGGTCCTTTTCGTCTTCCAAAGCACACAGTGTCCATTTTTTCCAAAAAAGACCTGGAATGCTGATTCATCTGACCACAGTACATGTTTCCACTGAGTGATGGTCCATCCTAGATGCCTCGAGCCCAGAGAAGTCGACACAGCTTATGGACATAGTTAACATAAGACTTCTTTTTTGCACAGTAAAGTTTGTGCATGTAACTCTGTATTGTAGAGCTTGACAAAGGTTTGCCAAAGTTATCCCTCACCCATGTGGTTATATCAGCTATTGTTGAGTGGCGGTTTTTGATGCAGTGCCGTGTGAGGGATCAAAGATAACGGGCGTTCAGCTTAAGCTTGAGCCCTTGGCCTTTGCACACTGAAACTCCTCCCGATTTCTTGAATCATTTAATGATATTATGCACTGTAGAGGGAGAAATATGCAAATCCCTTCCAATCTTTCTTTGAGGTACATTGTTTTTAATCATTTTAATAATTTTCTCACACATTTGTTGACAAACTGGAGATCCTCTGATCATCTTTGCTCATCAAGCTTCATGATTACAATCACCTGTTGACATCACTTGTTTGTAATAACATCATTATTTAGTTTTTTCACCTCATTACTAGCCTTAAATTGCCCCCCTCCCAACTTTTTTGGAATGTGTTGCAGACCTGAAATGCAGTAATTAATGTTTATTAACAAATGAAATGAAGTTGAGCAGACATAACATGAAATATCTTGGGTTCAAACAAATAAAAGTCAAAGTAAATGTAAGAAACACTGCATTTTTATTTTATTTGCATTTTCCATACTGTCCCAACGTTTTCTGATTTGGGTTTGTACATTGTCAAAAGGGTTTTATTCAAGTGACATTTAGATTTATATAAAATGTGGTTTAAATATCTAAAACAAGTGTGATAAGCAAAACATTCAAAGCATTATGCATGTAGGAACAGTAGATGTGTAAAGAAATGTTATTATAAATGTGTCTGCAAGTCATTATAACTGCTGAAATTACTACATGTATCGTTGCTGACCTGTTTTCCTCTCTAAAATACTGGCAATTGGCTTATGACTCATCTGTATGGAGCTGTCTGGGTTGCTGTGGCAGCATAAGTTCACTCTATGCAGGATATTACAACAAAAAAATAGACAAAAAAAAAAACCTGGGCTGTTACAAAAACTGAATAGACAAAAACCTTAGCTCTGCTTTCTGTAGTAAATGAGTCTCTTTTGGAAACAAGTTTTTGTTCAGAACCCAGGAATGAGCTTCAATCAGCTGGGTCCGAATCTGACAAAAAGCAAATGGTTCGGAATAAAGGTGCATTGTTCTGGATTGTAGTTTTTTTTAAAAAGCTATAACCCTGCTGAGCGTAGTTCATATACACCTGACACTAATTTTAAGAGGGCTTTGATTAGCAGGATCAGGTGTTAGATCAAGATGTTTGAGTCGAGTGCGTTCAAGCCGCAATGAATGCTGATGTCATTTTGATGGAGGAAAGCTGTAGAGTGAACTAATTTAAAAAATGCAATAAAGACTCTAGCTGAGATTCTAGCTGAGATAACTCCATCTGGTCTATTTACACCAATCAGCCATAACATTAAAACAACATCATTGTTTCTACACTTACTGTCCATTTTACTGTCCACTTACCATATAGGAGCACTTTGTATAGTTTGTGCATTTTGTGCATTAAGCCAAACAAAAGCAGAAATGTTAAATCTTTTGAACTTTCCAGTAAGCTGTTTCCAATAAGGTTCACCACAGCGGATCGTTCATCTCCATCTCGCCCTGTCCTGAGCATCCTCCCCTGTCACCCCAACCAGCTTCATGTCCTCCCTCATCACATCAACAAACCTCCTCTTTGGCCTTCCTCTCCTCCTCCTGCCTGGTGGCTCCATCTTCAGCACCTTCCTCAAGTCAAATTTATTTGTATAGCACTTTTTACAATGGACATTGTCTCAAAGCAACTTTACAGAATCCAGGACCAACAGACCAAAAACCCCTATTGAGCAAGCCGAGGGCAACAGTGGCAAGGAAAAACTCCCTTAAAATAACAGGAAGAAACCTTGAGAGGAAGCAGACTTTTTCAATTTTCAGTCAAGTCTGTGAGAAGTCCGTTGTAAGTTCTGGACATTTTTGGTGCAAACATGCCAGGTTTCCATCCCATCTAGTAGGAGCAGCATTGTTGGCACTGCAGTCTTGACTTGCAATCTTTAACCTCGAGAGGGTGAAAAGATTTCTGAGGTAAAACAACAGATGATGTAGCTACAATGTGAAATCATTAAGAGTAAAATGTCAGTTTTACAGAGAGTAGCTTTAGATTCCGGCACCCCTAATTATTACAGCATAACTAAAAGAGAGCGAGCAGGTAACTAAGTCATGGAGGCTTTCACAGGACATCAGCGCCCACCTTCACAGGACATCAGCGCCCACCTCCCCCACCATCATCAAACCCAGACAAGAGATGCAGAATGACAGCAACCCAACATCCCTGATCACCATAAGTTTCTATGACCAAGAACCACCAAACTCTGCGCCTTTGTCTATATTTGGGGTGGGCAGCTCCGATCCTAGAGGTGAGAAGCTAGATGCAGCCAGAAGCCAACATGCAGCGCCAGTAAATCTCACAAACATAGGAGCACCAGACCCCAGACATCCAGAACCGGAGCCACACACCCATTCCTCCTGATATTCCTCTCATCCCTAATTTGCACATGTCCAAACCATCTCAATCTTTCTCCCAATGTTCTCTCCAAAAGATCCTACCTGTGCTGTCCTTCTAATAAACCGTTCCTAATCTTATCCATCAAAAACTCCCGATGAGAATCTCAGCGTTTTCATCTCTGTCACCTTCAACTCCCTCTTTTAGTCAGTGCCACTGCCTCTAAGCCATCTAAGACAGGAGGGCTCACTACTGTCCTGTAATTTTCCCCTTTCACTCTGGCAGATATACTTTTATCACAAATCACTGCCACTCTATGCCATCCACTCCACCCTGTTAGTGTTTAAAGTTAGCGTTTTACTCATGCTAACTTTCATTCCTCTTGTCTCCAAGGCTCACCACATCCTGCACCATACTATCACTACAAATCCCAATGTCATCCACAAACTGCATAATCCATAGAAAATCCCTAACCTTGTCTATCAGCCTGTCCATGATCATTGCAAACAGGAAAGGACCCTTGATGCAGTCTCACTTCCACTTTAAACCCATCCATCATTCCTACTGCACATCTCAGTGCCTTCACACTGTCCTCATACATACAGTGTGTTCAAAAAAATAGCAGTCCAACATCATTAACCTGATAAATCACTGTTTTTAGTAGAATAAAATTCCCAACAATTAGGACATGCACGCCGCTCATTCTCAGTAATCGAAGCATTGATTGAAAGGGGCTTGTTGCAAAGTCCCGTTGTTAAGAAAAAGACGTGTCCTGAATGGGTTTACATTTGCCAAGGAACACATTGACTGGTCCAAAGAGAAATGCTCAACATTTTGTGGACTGATAAAAGCAAAATTGTTCTTTCTGGGTCTAATGGCCGTATGTCAGACAACCCCCAAGCACTGAATTCAAGCCAAAATACACTGTGAAGACAGTAAAGCATGGTGGTACAAAATTAGGATATGGGGATGTGTTTAATACCATGGTGTTACACCTATTTATCACATACAAGGGATCATGGATCAGTTTGAATATATCAGAATACTTGAGGAGATCATGTTGCCCTATGTCAAAGAAGAAATGTCCTTAAAATGGGTGTTTCAACATGACAATGTCCCAAAACATCTTGGTTACAGACAAACAAGACTGAGGTAATAGAGTGGCCAGCCTAATCCCCTGACTTCAATCCCATAGAGAACTTGTGGGCTGACATCCGGTATGTATATACAGTATTACGATTAGTCCATATAGTTCATTTGACACAGTGTTTATGCCGGATGCCCTTACCTAAACAACCCTCCCTATACGTCAGGGCTTGGGACCTGTACTACAAGTGCATTAATACAAGCACCCCAGTGACTATGTTAAATGGTAATCCTTTGAACAGTTTGCTAAAACCTAAAACTTGGATATTTGTGGATCAGCTGTATTTAACTAGTTTACAAAAATGAATATGGTAGACTGTCCAAAGAATAAATTAGTCTCAAAGACCAGGGGCCAAGGGCAATTAGAGACCCTGACTTTTGGACTTGGACTTGTGGGCTGACATCTGAAATGCGTTTTTTTTAGGCAAAACCCAAAAAAATGCAGAAGAACTGTCGAATGTAGTCTAAACCAGGGGCGGCTCGTTCCTTAGGGCGATCGGGCGACGCACCACCAAGGGGCGAAAGGGAAGAAATTTTTCTATCACAGCTGTGACTGTTCTGGACAGTCTGTCTTGCCTCTGAATATAATAGTCCAATCAGCATCGAGTTGTGTTCTGTACAGTACTGCCCCTTTTGGGGCGATTTCAGTCTAACTGAAAATCACCCCGGATTGCTCTCATAGACTCTCATATTAAGGCTATTTTCTTCGAACTGCAGGCGCTGCAATACAATTTGAATGGGTTCCGGGAGGGCTCGCACTTACGTGCTTGCGTCACACGTAACCTGGTGTCGCGATCTCGTCACCATGACTACCATTACCTCAGTTCGGAGCAACTCCATCGTGTCATTAAGGGAAATGCCATTTAGTCATCGTAAGTAATGTAATTTTTAAATTGTGAATTGTGATTGCACTTATTGTGTCTCCCCAATTGTTTAATTGTACTTCTTTATTCATTGCACATCAGCCCCGATGTCCCCGATCTTTATTCTTGATCTGCTGCACCTAAAATAAAATGCTATCTGATGAAGACTGAATGTTGTTGATTCAATCCAATGTTGTTGACATCTGGATTGATCCAAGATGGCGGCGCGTTAACACGCAGCGGCCGCTCTGGGGTCGAAAAACGGTGTTTTTTTGTTGTTTTCAGAAAAAGTTTGTAAGTTTGTTTAGGACAGTTTTGTTTATAAACATATGGAAACCACTTTTGACTCAGTTTACAACCGCCAAACACTGCTACAACTGAGGAAACAGTCAGAAACTAACCTGCGGGATGATCTGCGGCGAACTCTGCATGGACTCTGCCTACTTCGCGAACCAGGCCTACAGTCCTCGGTGTTACCTGAAGCAGGTGACCGGGGGAGGGGGCGCCGCAAGCGGTGCTCGAGGAAGCAGAAGCGTGGAAAGCGAGCCGTGGTCCGTGCTAGGCTAAAAGCTAACCCAAGCCGGCCGGCTCTACCATCGTTATTCCTCGCAAATGCATGCTCTCTGGAGAATAAACTGGACTGTATCAGACTTCAGCGAACGACCCAATGTGAGTACAGAGACTGTTGTGTTTTAATTTTCACTGAAACATGGCTTAGCGACAACATTCCAGACAGTGCCATTCAGCTAGACGGGCTAGCATCGTATCGCGCCGATAGAAATGCAGCTCAGTCCGGTAAAACACGAGGAGGAGGCGTTTGTGTTTACATTAACACCGAATGGTGCAAGGACTCTGTGCTTGTTGTGGCGTACTGTTCTCCGATGGTGGAATTTGCTATTGTTAGATGCAGACCTTTTTATTTACCACGGGAATTCACCAGTGTGCTTATTGTCGCGGTGTATCTTCCGCCCAGCGCGAACGCGAAGGAAGCATTAAGCGAACTTTACAGAGCCATCAGCGAACTGCAGACCATTCATCCAGACGGTTTATTATCGCTGGGGATTTTAATCATGCAAATCTCAAGTCTGTTCTCCCTAAATTCCATCAGCATGTGGACTTTGCTACGAGAGGAGCGAACACGCTGGATAATGTTTACACTAACATTGCCGGTGCGTACCGGGCGGAGCCCCGCCCCCACCTCGGATACTCAGACCACATCTCTGTAATGCTAATTCCAGCATACAGAGCACTCGTCAGGCGCTCCAGACCTGTACAGAAACAGGTGAAAACCTGGCCAGAAGGATCCATCTCTGCTCTTCAGGACTGTTTTTTTAGGGAGGCTGCAACATACGGCGATTACACTGATCTAGAGGAGTACACGACTTCAGTGACCTGCTACATCAGCAAGTGCATTGAGGACGTCACTACCACTAGAACCATCACTTCCAGACCCAACCAGAAGCCGTGGATGACTCCAGAGGTGCGTGCACTGCTGAGGGCCCGAGACTCCGCTTTTAAAGCAGGTGACCAGCCGGCTCTGAGAACAGCGAGAGCCAGACTGTCCCGGGCGATCCGAGAAGCAAAGCGCGCACACGGCCAGAACATCCACAGCCACTTCCAGAACAGCGGTGACACACGGCGCTTGTGGCAGGGCATCCAGGCCATCACCAACTACAGGACGACTCCACCCGTCTGTGACAGTGATGCCTCCCTTCCAGATGCGCTGAATGACTTCTACGCTCGGTTCGAGGCGCAGAACAACATGTTGGCGAGGAAGATGATCCCACCTTGTGACGACCAGGTGCTTCGTCTCACCACAGCGGACGTGAGGAGAACTCTGCACAGAGTCAACCCACGGAAAGCTTCTGGACCAGACAACATTCCTGGCCGAGTGCTCAAGGGATGTGCAGACCAGCTGGCAGATGTATTCACTGACATCTTCAACATCTCCCTGAGCAGCGCCATCGTTCCAACGTGCCTCAAGACGACCACCATCGTACCCGTGCCAAAGAAGTCATCTGTGTCATGCTTCAACGACTATCGTCCCGTAGCACTCACGCCTATCATCACGAAGTGCTTCGAGAAACTAGTCATGAGGCATATTAAGACACTACTGCCTCCCACCATGGACCCACTGCAGTTTGCGTACCGTCCTAACCGCTCAACGGACGACGCCATATCCACCACACTTCACCTGGCTTCTACACACCTGGACAGAAAGAACACTTACGTCAGGATGCTGTTCATAGACTTTAGCTCAGCATTCAACACCATCATTCCTCAGCATCTAATTGGAAAGCTGAGCACGCTGGGCCTGAACACCTCTCTCTGCAACTGGATCCTGGACTTCTTGACTGAGAGACCTCAGTCCGTCCGGATCGGTAAGAACACCTCCAGCACCACCACACTGAGCACCGGCGCTCCCCAAGGCTGTGTGCTCAGTCCACTGCTGTTTACTCTGCTTACGCACGACTGTACAGCAATGCACAGCTCGAATTCCATCGTTAAGTTTGCAGACGACACAACTGTGGTGGGACTCATCAGCAACAACGATGAGTCAGCGTACAGAGAGGAGGTACAACATCTAACGGACTGGTGCCAAGTCAACAACCTGTCTCTGAATGTGGATAAAACCAAAGAGATGGTCATTGACTTTAGAAAGACACTAAGGGACCACTCCCCACTGCACATCGACGGCTCATCTGTTGAGATCGTCAAGAGCACCAAATTTCTCGGTGTTCATCTGGAGGAGAATCTCACCTGGACCCTTAACACCAGTTCCATCACCAAGAAAGCCCAGCAGCGTCTCTACTTTTTGAGAAGACTGAGGAAAGCTCATCTGCCACCCCCCCCATTCTCACCACGTTCTACAGAGGAACAATCGAGAGCATCCTGAGCGGCTGCATCACTGTCTGGTTCGGAAATTGTACTGCGTCGGACCGCAAGACTCTCCAGCGAGTAGTGAGGACAGCTGAAAAGATCATCGGGGTCGCTCTTCCATCTCTAACACAACCAGACTGTGTAACAGTTTTATCCCTCAAGCAATCAGACTTCTAAACTCAGGACTGTAAATCAACTGTAACTGTAAATCAAATTTCCTCCGGAAATTTTCTGCTGCCACACACTGATCTGTATTGACTGTTACTTGCATTTTTGACTATGTTACTTGCATTTTTGACTGTTACTTGCATTTTTTGCACACCTCCTGGAAATGCACAATAATTTCTGCACCTTACTTGTATTTTGCACCATATTTACTTTTTAGGCACCTTATCTGCATTGCCAATTTTACGCTGCTAATGTACAACATGTCACTACCTCATGAACCATTGTACCATCTATTCACCATCATGTACTAACACTTGTCTTTAGTCCTGTCTTCTAATTACTTGTTTAGATTAGGGATAATTAGGAATATCTTTTGTAGTTATTTATTATAGGATTTTTTGTATTATTGTTGTATTTGCACTGTTTTGTATTGTCTTGCACTTTTTGTACCGTGTTACACCGTGATCCTAGAGGAACGCTGTTTCGTTTCAATATGTACTTGTATGTAGCTGAAATGACAATAAAACCTCTCTGACTCTGACTCTGACTGTTATCGCAACAATCCCCCTCCCCCCCCCTTCCCGAGAGATCTTGCAGGAGCCGCCATTGGTCTAATCATCCTGGACTGGAATATCTGTTCAGAGGTGCCAGAAGTTGGTCGACTCCATGCAACACAGATCGCAGAAACAATTGTTATGCCACTAAATATTAGTTCAGTAATTTAAACTAAAGTGAAACCTCAAACATTTTCAGTTTATAGAAACATTTTTTTAGTTTTTAAAGAAGAATGCTGGCACTGCTATTTTTTTGAACAGCCTAATATTCATTTTCTTAACTTTCTGTAAAGAATTAACACAAACGGGCTAAATTTTGTTAATGTTTTGATTTAGAATTGAAAGTGTAGCATTTTCAGTGCATTGGCATTTATGGAAATAAAAGTTATTATAATGATTTTGCTCTTTATTCACTTTTTTAAAATCACTGCTATTTTTTTTAACAATACTGTATCTTGCACCACACTCAAATACGTCTGCCAGTCCTGATTTCCTCAGACAATACCACAGCTCCCCTCTGGATACCTTTCATAAGCCTTCTCTAGATCCAAAAACACACAATGCACAACTCCATCTGGCTTCAACATTCTCAAAGCAAACATCGCATCTGTGGTGCACTTTGCTTGCATTAAACCATATTGCTGCTTACAAATCCTCACCTCTTTACTCAACCTAGCTTCCACTCTCCCTGATCTTTAAGCTGTGGCTGATCAGCTTTATGCCTCTGCACATCACCCTTATTCTTAAAATCTGAACCATTAAACTTTTTCTCCACTCCTCAGGCATCCTCTCATATTCCAAGATTTTGATTTTAAATAATCTAGTTAAAAACTCTACTGATATTTTTCCTAAACATTTTCATGCTTCACTTACAGTATATGTCATCTGGGCCGACCGCCTTTCCACTCTTCATTCGCTTTATTGCTACCCTCACTTCCTCTTTACTAATCCGAGGCACTCCTTGTCTCACCATCTCCATGTCATCCAACCTTCCTTCTCTCTTTTTCTTCATTCATAAGCTTCTTAAATACACTTTCTGCCTTGTCAGTACAATCTACTCATTTGTCAGCACATTACCATCTGCATACTTTATCAGTCTAACCTGCTGTAGATCCTTCCCAGCTCTGTTCCTCTGTCTGGCCAACAAGTCCCTGCTGAGTCTGGTTCCTCTCGAGGTTTCTTCCTGTAATTTTAAGGGAGTTTTTACTTGCCACTGTCGCCCTCGGCTTGCTCAATAGGGGTTTTTGGTCTGTTGGTCCTGGATTCTGTAAAGTTGCTTTGAGACAATGTTCATTGTAAAAAGCGCTATACAAATAAATTTCACTTGACTTGAGTTTTCACCCTCCTTAGTGCCCAGTTTCTCATACAGCTTGCAATATGTCTTTTCCTTAGCTTTTATCACCTCTCTCTTTGCCTTATGTTGCATCTCCTTGTACTCCTGTCTGCTTTATCTCTCATAAGATCCCAGTTATTTTCACCAATTTCTTGACTTGTTAAACTTTCCTGCACTTCCTCATTTCACCACATTGCCTCTTTTTCTTCCTTTCTCTGTCTTGACGCCATTGCTGATTCCCTCACCACTTCAACGTTCAACGTTCCTACTCTCACACCCACTTCTTTACCCTGCTGCTGTCTCTGCTGTAGAACCCTCATTTTCCCTCTCCTCCTCCTAGTCCCTACAGTAAAGTACTTTCCACCAGTACTCTGCTGACCAACAGTACTGGAGGCAGACATTGTTCACCCGGGCCTCTATTGATCCAGTATGTATATATTTAGTCCATATAGTTCATTTGATACAGTTTTTACATCAGTTGCCCTTACTTAAAAAACCCTCCCTATGCGTCAGGGCTTGGGACCTGTCCTACAAGTGCATTAATACAAGCACCCCAGTGACTATGTTAAATGGTAATCCTTTGAACAGTTTGCTAAAACCTAAAACTAGGATATTTGTGGATCAGCTGTATTTAACTGTTTTACAAGAATGAATATGGTAGTGATGTCCAAAGAATAGATCAGACTCAAAGACCAAGGGTCAAGGGCAATTAAAGACCCGGCTTTTGGACGTGTTGCTGATAACAGTCTGGATGGTCCTTTTCATCTTTGGTTTGAAGCACACAGTGCCATTTTTTTTCAAAAAAGACCTGGAATGCTGATTCATCTGACCACAATACACGTTTCCACTGTGTGATGATCCTCTTAGATGCCTCCGAGCCCAGAGAAGTCAACGCAGCTTCTGGACATGGTTAACATAAGGCTTCTTTTTCTACAGTTAAGTTTTAAGTGGTATTTGTGCATGTAACTCTGTATTGTAGTGCTCGACAAAGGTTTGCCAAAGTAATCCCTCACCCATGTGGTTATATCAGCTATTGTTGAGTGGCGGTTCTTGATGCAGTGCCGTCTAAAATATCGGCCTTCAGCTCAAGCTTGCACCCTTGGTCTTTACGCACTGAAATTCTTCCCAAATCCTTGAATCATTTAATGATATTATGCACTGTAGAGGGAGAAATATGCAAATCCCTTCCAATCTTTCTTTGAGGTTCATTGTTTTTATACATTTTAATCATTTTCTCACACATTTGTTGACTAACTGGAGATCCTCTGATCACCTTTGCTCATCAAAGACTTTCTTGGATGCTGCTTTTGTACCGAACCATGATTACAATCACCTGTATGGAATCACATCATTATTTAGTTTTTTTCACCTCATTACTAGCCCTAAATTGTCCCCGTCCCAACTTTTTTTGGAATGTGTTGTAAGCCTGAAATGCAGGAATGGAGGTTTATTAACAAATGAAATGAAGTTGAGCAGATGAAATATATTGGGTTCAAACTGTCTGCAATCAAATAAAAGTCAAAGTGAATGTAAGGAACACTGCATTTTTATTTTATTAGCATTTTCCATACGGTCCCACTTTTTTCTGATTTGGGGTTGTACTTCATTGTTACCTAAAAGAAATGAAGAATGACTATCAGTTGTTGGCGTTTTTGTTTTTAATTGTTTCTTTAATTAAAGTCGATTGCCAACTTTAAATAAACCCCAGGTTGATGTCAAAATGTATATTTATGAATGTATAAAAAATGGATGTGGGTACTAAATACATATTCTACATTATGCAACCCAACTCTAGCAACGTGATAGAAAAGAAGTAATTGTAGGCTATTTTTTTTTTACTTAGATTTTATTTCTGATCATTATGTATTATTATTTTTTACCTCATTACCAGCCCTGAATTGCCCCTGTCCCAACTATTTTATAATTTCTTGCAGGCCTGAAATGCAGGAATGCATAAATCTTAATAAAGAAAAGTTGACCAGACAAAACATGAAATATCTTGGTAATACTGCCTATTTTTTTCATCCTGTTCCAACTTTGTCTAGTCACATGTTTGGTTTTTCATGTCTTATGATTGTAGCCTAAATGTTTGACTTTGAAGGCTGTCTCAGACAGTTCATTTGTCTGAAACAGTACATTTTTAGCTATGAAAGTGCTGGATTCTGACTCATACTGACTCCTGTAACAATGTAAGCAGCAGGACATCAACGTCCAAGGTTTTGGACACACCAAGAGATTGCAGGCCTGTGGAGATAACAAACATTTTGAGCAGGTAGTAGGTAGTAGGTTCTCAAACCATTGCTCAGCAGAGTCTTTCAACCGCCACACCATGGATACTTTGGTACAGGGTAGGACCTAAGCAGCAGTGAAGCTTTGGGTTATCTGCAGATCCATGGTTTAAGCTGCAACCTGTTTATTAAGGTGGCCACTCTAAAAAAGGTGAGGTTTGATCTGTGCCTCTATTTTGGTTTCTTCAATACTTCTGTTTCATTCCACCTCCACAAACATGCTGAAGGTGAATTGGCTGTGTCCCTAAGTGTTTGATTATTTGTTTGTTTATTTGGATTTTAACGTCATGTTTTACACTTTGGTTACATCTATGACAGACACACGGTAGTTACTCGTTACACAAGGCTTATCACTTCTCAAGGTTATATCGAACACAGTCATGGACAATTTTGTATATCCAATTCACTTCACTTGCACGTCTTTGGACTTTGGGAGGAAACAGGAGCACCCGGAGTAAACCCACGCAGACACGGGGAGAACATGCAAACTCCACACAGAAAGGACCCGGACCGCCCCACCTGGGGATCGAACCCAGGACCTTCTTGCTGTGAGGCGACAGTGCTACCCACTTAGCCACCGTGCCGCCCGTCCCTAAGTGTAAGTGAATAAATAAATGTACAAAGCCAACGTTTCTGGTCAATGTTATTTGTTAATATACATTTATAACAGCATTTCAAGGCTGCAACACATTTTAAAGTTGGCATGGTAAAGCATTTACCACTTTGTAATGTCGCCATTTCTTCTCACAATACTTTTTTCAGCAAACATGTTTTAAGGTGTGAAATAGTACAGGGTTGTTCATTTCAAAATTCTACACATTCTTTACTGGGGACAGGTCAGGACTGCGGGCAGACCGGTCCAGTACCCTTACCCACTTCTTTTGTATCCATGATCTTGTAATGTTTGCATGCTATGTTTTGATATGTCTTGGCATTGAAATAAGACCAGAAATAAGTCTCCTGCTCTTAAAAAGCTTAGTATGCAGATATGACTAAGGTAGATAATGTTCAGGGTTTAACTACCTGTTAAATGCTAGAAAATCAGGGAGTAAGTGCAACATCTTTAAAGAATGGACCTAAGCATCTTAAAGAGAGTTTCTAAAGCTGTGTGATATAAAGTAAGTTGATATTTTGAAATGTGCCAGCCTTAGCATTTTAGCTAAGACTTTCTGAGCTGGCTCCATTATGAACAGCTTCATAATATAGCAGTGAAACATGAATCAAAAGCAGTGCAGCATGAGACATGCACCCTTTCAGCGTGAACAGCTACTCATGAAGACTGGTCTTCCAGAACTTTCAAAAGTACAATAATGTGATGTGAAACACAAGTATCTCCAAACTTATTTGATAATTATATTGTTTATAGAAAATAACGTATATATCTAAAATGGTGTGGACACCTCTTCTTTATGACCAAGCTAAAAAAATCATTCATTCATTGTTTGTTTTACAACCGATTGTGCAGGTTCTCCTACTTAGAAAGATGAGAGAGGTCTGTAATTTTCATCATAGGTACACTTCAACTATGAGAGACAAAATGAGAAAAAAAAATCCAGGAAATCACATTGTAGGATTTTTAAAGAATTTATTTCTAAATTATGGTGGAAAATAAGTATTTGGTCCATAACAAAAGTTTAACTCAATACTTTGTAACATAACCTTTGTTGGCAATGACAGAGGTCAAACGTTTCCTGTAAGTCTTCACCAGGTTTGCACACACTGTAGCTGGTATTTTGGCCCATTCCTCCATGCAGATCTCCTATAGAGCAGTGATGTTTTGGGGCTGTCGCTGGGCAACACGGACTCCATAAATTTTCTATGGGGTTGAGGTCTGGAGACTGGCTAGGCCACTCCAGGACCTTGAAATGCTTTTTACGGAGCCACTCCTTCGTTGCCCGAGCGGTGTGTTTGGGAAGACCCAGCCACGTTCCATCTTCAATGCTCTCACTGATGGAAGGAGGTTTTGACTTAAAATCTCACGATACATGGCCCCGTTCATTCTTCCCTTAACACGGATCAGTCGTCCTGTCCCCTTTGCAGAAAAACAGCCCCAAAGCATGATGTTTCCACCCCCATGCTTCACAGTAGGTATGGTGTTCATCAGCATTCTTCTTCCTCCAAACACGACAAGTTGAGTTTTTACCAAACCATTTTGGTTTCATCTGACCACATGATATTCTCCCAATCCTCTTCTGGATCATCCATATGCTCTCTGGCAAACTTCAGACGGGCCTGGACATGTACTGGCTTAAGCAGGGGGACACGCCTGGCACTGCATAATTTGAGTCCCTCTCGGCGTAGTGTGTTACTGATGGTCCCTTTGTTACTTTGGTCCCAGCTCTCTGCAGGTCATTCATCAGGTCCCTCCGTGTAGTTCTGGGATATTTTGCTCACCGTTCTCATGATCATTTTGACCCCACGGGATCGAGGGAGATTATCAATGGTCTTGTATGTCTTCCATTTTCTTACAATTGCTCCCACAGTTGATTTATTCACACCAACCTGCTTGCCTATTGTAGATTCACTCTTCCCAGCCTGATGCAGGTCTACAATTTTCTTCCTGGTGTCCTTCGACAGCTCTTTGGTCTTGGCCATGGTTGAGTTTGGAGTCTGACTGTTTCAGGCTGTGGACAGGTGTCTTTTATACAGATAACGAGGTCAAACAGGTGCCATTAATACAGGTAATGAGTGGAGGACAGAAGTTACAGGTCTGTGAGAGCCAGAAATCTTGCTTGTTTGTTATTGACCAAATACTTATTTTCCACCATAATTTACAAATAAATTCTTTTTTTTTTCTCATTTTGTCTCTCATAGTTGAAGTGTACCTATGATGAAAATTACAGACCTCTCTCATCTTTCTAAGTAGGAGAACTTGCACAATCAGTGGCTGACTAAATACTTTTTGGCCCCACTGTAACCACATGGGCAAGGGATTACTTTGGCAACCTTTGTCGAGCACTACAATACAGAGTTACATGCACAAATGATACTTAAAACTTTACTGTGCAAAAAATAAGCCTTATGTTAACCATGTCCAGAAGCAGCGTCCACTTCTCTGGGCTCGGAGGCATCTAGGATGAACCATCACACAGTGAAAATGGGTATTGTGGTCAGATGAATAAGCATTCCAGGTCTTTTTAGGAAAATTTGGACACCGTGTGCTCCAGACTAAAAATGAAGACTATTATCAGGAACAAGTCCAAAAGCCAGGCTCTGTCATGGTATGGGGCTGTGTCAGTGCCCTTGGCAAAGGTCATTTACACTTCTGTGATGGCAGCATTAATGCAGAAAAGTACATTGAGATCTTAGAGCAACATATGCTGCCTGCAAGACGTCATCTTTTCCAGGGACGTCCATGCATTTTGCACTGGACTGGCCTGCCTGCAGTCCTGACCTGTCCCCAATTTAATTTGGGGTTGTATATAAATAGGTTTTAACAATGAGCTCTGTACCTTTTTGCTAATGCAGTTTACCAGCATACCAATTGTAATAAAAAAAATTAGGCTATCTTATGCACAATTGCAAAAGACAGTGCAGACATGTGCCCACATTTTAAATCACAATTAAAGTTATTTTTCATTCTTAAAGGGTTTAAGGACCTAAGCTCATCAGGGGTAAAAAGCATACTACTTCAGCACCTCTTTAAATAGAATCTAAAATAATTATGGGCATCTTTAGAACAGCCTTCAGAGTAATTACATTAAGCTTTTTTTATTTGACATATATTATTCCCTCACTGTGCTCAAGTAGTTTTATTATCACCTCTTGAATCGTTAAACATGAAAGAAAACATGAATTATTTTTGTAATAAAACTGTCAGTTTATAGGCCAAATCATGTATGTATTTAATTATGTGTTACATTAAATTTTATTAATTTAACTACAACAATGAAGATATATATTGTTACAAAAAGTGGAACAAATGTAGTGCGTAAAGAACGCTTGCAGAGGCAGGTGTTAGGATGCAAATGCAGGTATTCATTTCAAGTTCCACAAAACAAAGTCCAACAAGTACAGTCCAAAACCAAAGTCAGAAACATCAGGCAGGGGTCGGGTAAACTAGGCTAATCATTATTACAAGACAAAGCTTTAATTAAAGTACACTGATCAGCCATAACATTAAAACCACATCCTTGTTTCTACACTCACTGTCTACACTCATTTTATCAGCTCCTCTTACCATATAGAAGCACTTTGTAGTTCTACAATTACTGACTGTAGTCCATCAGTTTTTTTGCATGCTTTGTTAGCCCCCTCTTCAATGGTCAGGACCCCCACAGGACCACTACAGAGTAGATATTATTTAGGTAGTGGATCATTCTCATCACTGTAGTGACAATGACATGGTGGTGATGTGTTAGTGTGTGTTGTGCTGGTATGAGTGGATCAGACACAGCAGCGCTGCTGGAGTTTTTAAATACCGTGTCCACTCACTGTCCACTCTATTACACACTCCTACCTAGTTGATCCGCCTTGTAGATGTAAAGTCAGAGACGATCACTCATCTATTGCTGCTGTTTGAGTTGGTCACCTTCTGGACCTTCATCAGTGGTCACAGGACGCTGCCTATGGGGCGCTGTTGGCTGAATGTTTTCGGTTTGTGGACAATTCTCAGTCCAGCAGGAACAGTGAGGTGTTTAAAAACTCCATCAGTGCTGCTGTGTCTGATCCACTCATACCAGCACAACAAACACTAACACACCACCACCATGTCAGTGTCACTGCAGTGCTGAGAATGATCCACCATCTTAATAATACCTGCTCTGTAGTGGTCCTGTGGGGGTCCTGACCATTGGAGAACAGCATGAAAGGGGGCTAACAAAGCATGTAGAGGACTATAGTCAGTAATTGTAGAGCTACAAAGTGCTTCTATATGGTAAGTGGAGCTGATAAAATGGACAGTGAGTGTAGAAACAAGGAGGTGGTTTTAATGTTATGGCTGATCGGTGTATATGATATCAGCCATACAAACGGCTCAATGTACAACACTGATACTTCACTGAACTAAAACAGAAAAGAGGTTTTGATGTATTTGCTTGTACATGATCATTTGTTTTTGTTTTTCACATAGGTGGAGACAGACAGACAGATGGACAGACAGAGACTAACTACACATACAGCCACCAGTCTGTTTGGATATGTTTCTTACAGCTTTGTTCTCCTAGACTGAAGTATATTTGCCCATTCCTTCTTACAAAAATATTTGAGTTCAGTAAAGATTTTGTGGTTAGCAACAACATGTGTCCAAACCTAAGGAGATGTTAATGGACTTCAGGAGGAATAGGACCACAATCAGATCTGTTACCATCATGGGTCAGAATGTTGAACTGGTGGACATTTATAAGTACTTGGGTGTCTGGCTTGACAACAGACTGGATTGGAGGGCTAACATGGAGGCTGTGTACAGGAAAGGGATGAGCAGACTCTACTTTCTGAGAAAGCTCAGGTCCTTTAATGGGTGCAACAAAATGTTGTCTATCTTTTACCAGTCGGTTGTTGCAGGGGCTGTGTTCTTTGCAGCAGTGTGTTGGGGAGGCAGCATCAGAGCATTTACATTTTCAACATTTAGCAGGCGCTCTTATCCAGAGCGATTTCCAGAAGTGCTTCCATAGTAAACATTTCATTACTCTAGTTTAAGTAGACAACAGTCCAAGAATACAAATCTGCTGAAACCCTGTTAGAAGCAAAGTGTTTTTTTTTTTTTTTTTTTTTTTTTTTTTTTTTTTTTTAAAGAAATGAATAAGAGTGTTAGTAAGTAAGTACAAGCCAGCTTAAATGCTTAGTAAAGAGGTGAGTTTTTAATCGTTTTTTAAAGACAGCAAGAGACTCAGATGTTCAGACAGACAGAGGAAGTTTGTCCACCACTAGTTACTACACATCTGTTAATATTTACTGCAGTGAACACTTTACAACAGTTTGGTATATTACATATCTCATCTAACAATATTTACTGCTGGGATACTTTTAAAGTTTTTATATTACATAATACATTTTTATTCTATTTATTTATCTATCAGACTACAGATTTTTTTAAAACTCAGATTAATGTCAGCCCACTCAAGGACACTCGCCTTCTTTTCCATGAGCCAGTGCATGTTTATTGTCAGCGCTGTGCTGGAAACCACCTGTCCATCTTCAGCTGTCTAGAACAGGACCTCCTCTTTTACTCATCACTTGGCAATTCCCTTTCACTTATGACTAATTCCCCAGTTCCACGGAAAAAAAAACACCCCCAGCATCACAGCAAGTATGGTAAATTCTGTGTGAGGTTGTTGTATTTATTATATTTGTTAGTTTGTGTAGCCAAACTCAGCACTTGGAGTGAGGTCCAAAAAAGTTTATTTCCTTAGTCTGTTGATGCATGCTCAATAATCCAGGTACACAAATCCACAAAGTTGAATCAGTTCATCTGGATACAAGTTTGTTGTAGAGATACGTTTCGTCACTCAATCCGAATGACTTCTTCAGTCTGAGCTGGTGTTGAATACCCCAACCTTATATGCAGTTGATTTGCATAACGACTGATCACTGCCCATTGCATAACAATGGAACTGGTGATCAGGTCCATATGTAATTCACAATGACCATTAATTACCATGGTCATGTGTGTCTTTCACACATGATTGGGGTAAAGCTCCAATTACGGCGTTGTAAGATGGTGAGATGTACTCTCAGGCCCCCTCCCCGGTTCAGAGATGGTCGTTCCCTCTTCACATAGATGGCCTCTTTGACTCCACGTTCAAACCAGCGTTCCTCCTTGTCAAGGATCTGCACATCTTCATCATTAAATGAGTGGCCGCTTGCTTGCAGGTGGGTGTAAACCGCAGAGTCCTGGCCAGAAGAGGTCGATCTTCTATGTTGGGCCATCCGTTTCGCCAGTGGCTGTTTAGTTTCCCCAATGTACAGTTCCCGACAATCCTCCCGGCACCTAACAGCATACACTACGTTACTCTGTTTGTGTCGAGGAACCCGGTCCTTAGGGTGAACTAATTTCTGGCGTAGCGTGTTCTGGGGTTTGAAAGCAACTGAAACACGGTGTTTGGAGAATATCCGTCTTAATTGTTCCGATACTCCTGCCACATACGGAATCACCACTGGTTTGCGCTTAGACCGCGGTTGTTCTTCTCCTCCCTTCGATCCACTGGAGCTGTGTTTGGGCATTTTCCCCGCTTTTACGAATGCCCAGTTGGGATAACCACATTCACCCAGGGCCTTCTTGACATGAGATTTCTCTCTATCCTTGGCCGTAGTGTCTGTGGGGATGCTGTTCGCTTGATGGTGCAGCGTCCTGATGACTCCTAGTTTGTGCTCCAAAGGATGATGGGAGTCAAACCTTAAGTACTGGTCCGTGTGCGTTGGTTTGCGATAAACAAACCAACAAAATTAGATTCTGACTCACTTCGTCAAGGATTGCCTCAAACTCGTACAAGAGTACGAGAAAACGGCACGTAAGATGGCTGACTACAGGAACCACCTGCGATTTAACATCAGATGCAGACAGAGCAGGATCACACCTAAGAGCCTGCAACTCAGATCTTCTGTCAAAGGTCACCGAGCTAGCAAGATCATTCAGAAGGCACAGAACCAGCTATTGAATGAACGGGTGAGACAAACTAACTTCACAATCGATGTCTTAAAAACTAGAGAGGAGCAGATTGTACAAAGACTTACATCACGTCTAGATGAGCCCACTCTCCAACAGGTGATTAACTTCACGCAGAAGGCTCGTCTAGGACAACATGAAAAGTCAAAAACCAGGCAGCGAAAAAAGTTTGACTTGCTTGCTGCAGGACAGAAACACCAACAGACCATGGATGGCCGAAAGAGGAATGAAGGGCAAACACACGCTGGTGATGTGGACAAGTGGGTGAAGAACTTGTCGGACAGACAACTCACACAAGCGGAGAAAGACATCTTGGCTAAGGGGTTGAATTTCGCTGTTACACCAAAGCAAGTCCCACTAGTGGAACTGATCACAGCCACAGATTCAGCAATCCGCAACAAAAACATCTCCGACCTGGAAGCGGAACAGTTGCGGATGAAAGTATCAGCTTGCCTGAGTAATGCAAAGCCACCGCCATCCAACATCAGCAGAGACGAGAGGTATGCACTTACTACACTTAGTAAGGACAATAACATCATCATACTTCCTGCTGACAAAGGTAGATGTACTGTTCTATTAAACCAGATAGACTATCATGAGAAAGTGATGTTGTTACTTAGTGACACTAACACTTATGAGCTGCTGAAACGAGATCCAGGTAGTAGCTACAAGAAAAAGGTGATAGATTGTCTGAAAGTTTTAGAACAGAACAATGCTATTGATAGGGCTTTGTACTACAAATTATATCCGGGGGAGGCTACACCTAGTCTGTATGGGTTACCTAAGATACACAAACAGGATGTATCTTTACGACCCATTGTTTGTATGATTAACTCTGTGACTTATAACATTTCTAAGTTTCTAGCATCGATTCTCAACCCGTTGGTAGGTAACACGGAACACCACATTCAGAACCCCATGGATTTTGTGGACAAGGTGAAGGGCGTCATCATTGAGACGGAGGAAACAATGGTCTCGTATGATGTTACATCCCTCTTCACGTGCATTCCGGTTGCTGAGGCAGTGGAGGTGGTCCGTAGGAAACTACAAGGCGACCCCCCTTACCACGGACCAGGTGTGCACACTTCTAGAACTGTGTCTTCAGTCCACCTACTTCTCGTACAGAGGACAGTTCTACAAGCAGAAACATGGGTGTGCTATGGGGTCCCCAGTCTCACCTATTGTTGCAAACCTGTACATGGAGGAAGTGGAAAAGAAGGCACTAAGGACCTACTCAGGGACACCACCGAGTCATTGGTTCAGATATGTGGACGACACCTGGGTTAAAATAAAATCAGAGGAAGTACCACATTTCACGGACCACATCAACTCGGTGGACAAACACATCAAGTTCACAAGGGAGGAGGCAAGCGACAACGTTTTAGCCTTCTTAGACTGTGAAATTGCTAGTAAAGATGGGGGACGGTTGAAAGTAAATGTTTACCGCAAACCAACGCACACGGACCAGTACTTAAGGTTTGACTCCCATCATCCTTTGGAACACAAACTAGGAGTCATCAGGACGCTGCACCACCGGGCGAACAGCATCCCACAGACACTACGGCCAAGGATAGAGAGAAATCTCATGTCAAGAAGGCCCTGGGTGAATGTAGTTATCCCAACTGGGCATTCGTAAAAGCGGGGAAAATGCCCAAACACAGCTCCAGTGGATTGAAGGGAGGAGAAGAACAACCGCGGTCTAAGCGCAAACCAGTGGTGATTCCGTATGTGGCAGGAGTATCGGAACAATTAAGACGGATATTCTCCAAACACCGTGTTTCAGTTGCTTTCAAACCCCAGAACACGCTACGCCAGAAATTAGTTCACCCTAAGGACCGGGTTCCTCGACACAAACAGAGTAACGTAGTGTATGCTGTTAGGTGCCGGGAGGATTGTCGGGAACTGTACATCGGGGAAACTAAACAGCCACTGGCGAAACGGATGGCCCAACATAGAAGATCGACCTCTTCTGGCCAGGACTCTGCAGTTTACACCCACCTGCAAGCCAGCGGCCACTCATTTAATGATGAAGATGTGCAGATCCTTGACAAGGAGGAACGCTGGTTTGAACGTGGAGTCAAAGAGGTCATCTATGTGAAGAGGGAACGACCATCTCTGAACCGGGGAGGGGGCCTGAGAGTACATCTCTCACCATCTTACAACGGCGTAATTGGAGCTTTACCCCAATCATGTGTGAAAGATAATTGTAATTAATGGTCATTGTGAATTTCATATGGACCTGATCACCATTTCCATTGTTATGCAATGGGCAGTGATCAGTCGTTATGCAAATCAACTGCATATAAGGTTGGGGTATTCAACACCAGCTCAGACTGAAGAAGTCATTCGGATTGAGTGACGAAACGTATCTCTACAACAAACTTGTGTCCAGAAGAACTGATTCAACTTTGTGGATTTATTTCCTTAGGTATTACAATCTTGTCTACAGTGCCTCCAATGGTACTCAGTGGGTTAAAGCCTCTCAAATCTTTGTAAAGCCATCCTTTAAAAGCACTCAAAATTATGGCCATCTATGTTATTCAAATTGCTTGCATGTATCAATAAATATTCTACTTCTGTTTCCTGAGACTTCTTGTTGTATATCTTAATTTAATTTTATAGACATAAATACCGTACTTATTTTAAAGTAAAGGGGGTTAAATGTTGACTGAGACACCTACCCACTGACTGAGCGACAGATAAACCCTAACCAATAATATATTTTTATTACATAGTTATAATATATAATATAGTTTTATTGGCACCCATGCATTTACTGTTTTGTACAATCACCCTTTGCTAACAACATTTAGTCTTCTATGATGCCCAAAATTAGAAAGTTCAAACAAGGAATTTTAAAACATTGTAAATTACAGGATGTTTCTAGATCATCTAGGCTCCACAATCCTTTCTTGTGGTCTCTTTTCTTCTGCTTACCCTTCAGGTTCTTAATGAGAACTAGATCAGGGGAGTGAGATGGCAATATTGTGTTCATCTAATCATTTTACTTGGCCATATTTTGCCATCCATAATCGTTGGAGAAATGTTTTGCCTTTCTAACTATCTTTCTGACTGTGCATATATATATTTAATGACGGTACAAACACTGATGTACAAACAATACAAATCATAACCCACCACCATAAACAGCTAAGAAAAAACTATACAATAATATAACACACATGCAAAAGTAGTAGATAAATAGGAGGTTCGCTTAACAACAGTCAACAGTAATTATACAATTAGTGCACTTAAATAAATATATAGTATATAGAAATATAAGCTGCGTCCGAAATTGCATACTTACAGAGTACGTACTAGATTCGAGGAAGTATGCACCGCTCGGCCGGTAAAGAAGTACGCTTTTAGTACAGAAGTGTGCAGTATGCACGCAACACCCCTACGTACTACGTCCGCCATCTTACCAACGTCAAGTGATGACGTGATGAAGTAATATCACCATAGTTAAAGACCGTGTGCTCATTACAAGCCCCACCTGGCAAAATTTTGGATATTTATTGCTAATCATAATGTTATTTAGGGTTGTACACAATAATATTTTTATTTTGTTTATCTTACTTACACTTGTAAACAGAGGACTCTCCGTTTTCTGCCATCTTTCTTGTTTCTTCTTCCACTTCAAACACCTACGAAGCTCCAGTTGAATTATGGGATACATTAGCAGACCAAAAGTGTGCATCGTTTGCATACTCAAACATGGCTGCCCAAAAAGTAGGTCATCCAGGTACTACTCGCGTATGTTATTATGTATACTATGTATTCGGACATACTAACCGCTCTCTAGTACTGCTTTCGCGTACTATTAAGTATGGAAGTATGCAATTTCGGACGCAGCTATAGTATGAAACCTATCATTAAAGCAAACATGGCTGTAAGTGCAAAAATGCTTAGTGACGTGCTAAGCTAATTGCTAAGGTAAATAGGACTACAAGTGGAAATGCTAACCTAAATGCTAAGCTAATCACTAATGTGAATGTGGCTACAGTTGCATAGACTAAACAGGTGTTAAGCTAATCGTTAATACAAACCAGCTAGGAATAAACTACAGAAATTCTGAGGAAAGGCACAAAAACAAAAGAGGAGGGCACAAATGACATTGATGGTACAATACTATGTGAAGGATTAAGAAGAAATGGAGGACTTAAATAGCACACTGATTATGTCATTATAACCTTCAGGTGATCCTGAGTGTTGCTGTCGCACAGCCAGGCATGAACATATTTTGTTGTGGTTGCCTGATGTATGAAAACTCATTTATACTTCAAATCATGAATTATCTATTTATTAGGATTTTAACATCATGTTTTACACACTTTGGTTACATTCATGACAGAAATGGTAGTTACTGGTTACACAAGATTCATGGATAACACAGTCATGGATAATTTTGTATCTCCAATTCATCTCACTTGTATGTCTTTGGATTGTGGGAGGAAACCGAAGCTCCTGGAGGAAGCCCAAACAAACACGGGGAGAACATGCAAACTCCACACAGAAAGGACCCAGACCACCCTACCTGGGGATCGAACCCTTCTTGCTGTGAGGCGACAGTGCTACCCACTGTGCCACCGAAGCATAAACTAAATTGGTGTTAAGATAATCACTATTACTAATTAGAAAATACAACCCAGCTAGGAATAAACTATAGAAATACTGAGGAAAGCCACAAAAACAAAGGAGCAGCACAAAATGACATTACATGGTATAATACTATATCTGAGTCCAAAATCGCATACTTCCATACTAAATAGTACACGAAAGCAGTTTGAGACAGCGGTTAGTACGTCCGAATACCTAGTACTCATTAAACAGTTCGCGAACAGTACCCGGATGACCTACTGCCTGGGCAGCCATTTTTGAGTATGCAAACGATAGCCTATCCCATTATTCAACTGGAGCTGCAAAGGCATTTTTAGCAAAGAAGAAAGATGGTGGAAAGCGGAGTAAAACAAAATTTTAAACTGTTATGATTAAGTACAATGTCACGCATACTTCCTGTACAACGGGTTCTGTGCCGGAAAGTAAAGACTACGATTCCCAGAATCCTTCAGTAACGCACATGACTCAATCACATGACCACTCCGGGAATCATGAACCACTTCAGAGAATCGGTTCACCAGAATACTAACTGTTTTCAGCTGCTGTTCATTATGGACTTTATAAATACGGTGTGTGTTTTGGGCACGTTGCGAAGTATTGCCACAGTGACTTTTCCTGAGCGTACCGAGCAATTTTGAAACATAGTGTTTTCCGTGTACCGATTTCTGCCTGTTTACCGTTTACGATTTTCTGCCGCTTCCTTGTTTATTTCGTTCGCTTCTGTGTCTAGGGTTATTCTGTTGTTAGTTATCGCTTGTGCATTCTTTTGTTTTCCCTGCCTTTTTGTTTTCACGTCGTGGTGTTTTTGTTCTTTATCGAAGCCTTATTAAAGCCTATTTTTTGTTATCCGCGAGCGTCCATTTTTTGTCAGCGACATTACAGAATACTTCGCCTACGTTTTGGATGGCGGACCCCGAGGCTATCCAGAAGGCTATTTCTAGTTAAGGCCTACTACTTGGTCAGCATCAACAGTTCATGGAGGAGCTTTCGCACTCTCTCAATCGTCTCGCTCAACAACAGGGTGAGCAACAAACTCAACTTTCTTTGGTAGTCGAGAGTATTGGTAAACTGACTACACAATTACAAAGTAATCCGGTGGAAGTACCCCAGCCTTCACCCAGTGAACTCTCACCTAGACCTGCTGTAATGAATATGCTTTTTCCTGTGAGTAAACCAGACAAGTTTGAGGGCTCACCTAATAACTGTCGGGGCTTTTTGTTACAATGTTCAGTGTATTTCAATAACTCTCCTGTAAGTGCTGACCAGTCTAAAATATCGTTTGTGATATCACGTCTTACGGGCAAGGCCTTGGAATGGGCCACAGCCATTTGGTCACAGATCAACGCCATGACCTATGAAAATTTTTTGGAACAATTTAAAGCGGTTTTCGATCACCCTCATGAGGGGAGATCCAGTGGTGACCTACTTGTTAAACTTCGTCAAGGCAAACAATCAGTTTCGGAGTATGCCATGGAATTCCGCACACTTGCGGCTGGTAGTGGATGGAACGATCCAGCTCTCATTGTTATGTTTCGCCAGGGACTCAATCATGACGTATTATCCGAACTAGCTTGTAGAGATGAGAATTTGTCTCTTAACCAGCTCATCACCTTAGCCATTCGCTTGGACCACCTCCTTCAGCACAAGAGAACTAGCCCAGCTGTCCTGCGTTTGCCCCGTCTCCATGATGTCATGGACTCTACTGATGCAGTACCCATGCAGCTCGACACCACTCGCCTCACCCCTGAGGAAAGGCAGCGCAGATTATCAAGTGGCCTGTGTTTCTATTGTGGCAGGACTGGGCACATTTTACGTGAATGTGGGGCTCGTCCACGTGGGTCAAGGCGGACGACCACTAGAAAGTCCGTGGAGACCATTCCATATGCTGAGGGGGTGAGTATTTCCACAAAGGGGCTGATTTCTAAATCCTTTCTTTTGCCAGTAAAGGTTTACTACCAACATAGAGTCTTTGTTGTTTCAGCCCTGATTGACTCCGGTGCTGAGGGGAACTTCATTCATGCTGAGCTAGCTTCTGAACTACAGATCCCAGTGAAGTCCTTGAAAACTCCCCTCCGTGTCACCGCTCTGGATGGAGAGCCGGTTGGAGAGGCTCCAATCTCTTTTTCCACCCATCTATTGTCAATTCAAACTAGTGCCTTACATACTGAACTGCTTTCTTTTTTTGTTATTTCGATGTCCGCTTATCAGATCATTCTTGCTCTTCCCTGGTTAGAACTCCATAATCCCAACATCTCTTGGTCTAAACGGGAGTTAGTCGCATGGTCTCCATATTGCCATAGAAATTGTATTCAGTTTCCCTCCGTATCCATTAGCTCTACCTCTATAGAAAGTCCGCAGTCTGAAATGTCTTATGTTATTCCTCTCGAGTACTCTGATCTGCGGGAGGTTTTCAGTAAATGCAATGCCACTAAATTGCCTCCACACCGTTTGTATGACTGTGCCATAGACCTGGAGGAGAATGCTGAATTGCCCAAATCTAGGGTTTACCCCCTCACTCAACAGGAGGAGAGGTCTATGGAGGAGTATATAGAGGAGGCGTTAGCTCAGGGCTTTATTCAACCATCCACGTCACCTGCGGCGTCCGGCTTCTTCTTTGTTAAAAAGAAAGACGGGAGTCTTAGACCGTGTATAGAAAATCGGAAATTAAATTCTGTTACTAAGAAATACCCTTATCCTCTTTCCCTTATTCCCACAGCCTTAGAACAACTCAGGGAAGCTAAGTATTTCACGAAATTAGACCTCCGTAGTGCCTATAATTTGGTTAGAATGAGAGAGGGGGATGAATGGAAGACGGCTTTTGTCACCACTAGGGGGCATTATGAGTACTGCGTCATGCCCTTTGGGCTCTGCAACGCCCCCTCTGTGTTCCAAGCGTTCATCAATGATGTCCTGAGGGACATGATTGGGAGATACGTGATCGCGTATATAGATGACATCCTAGTGTATTCCCCTGATTTAGAGACCCATGTTGCCCAGGTCCGTTCCGTGTTGTGTAGACTTTTGAAGAACCACTTGTACATTAAAGGAGAGAAATGTGAATTTCATGCGCAAACTATTTCCTTCCTCGGTTATGTTATCGGTCATAACGGCATAGTCATGGATGACCAGAAGGTACAAGCCGTGGTTCAGTGGCCGCGTCCTAGCTCCGTTAAAGAACTGCAAAGGTTCCTGGGTTTTGCCAATTTTTACCGGCGTTTTATACGTCATTTCAGTTCGATTGCTGCTCCCCTTACAGCCCTCCTGAAGGGAGCTACCAAACTGCTTTTTTGGAATGCACAGGCTGAGTCAGCATTCGAGTTGTTGAAACAGGCGTTTACCTCCGCTCCCATCCTAAAACACCCTAATCCTGCTGAACCTTTTGTGGTGGAGGTTGATGCTTCCGAGTCGGGTGTAGGAGCTGTTCTCTCTCAGCACTCTGGGAGTCCTCGCAAGCTGTATCCAGTAGCTTTTTACTCTCATAAGCTTAGTCCCGCTGAGAGTAATTATGGCATAGGGGATAGAGAGCTGTTGGCTGTGAAACTAGCTCTAGAGGAGTGGAGACATTGGTTGGAGGGGGCCAACCATCCTTTTGTGGTTCTCACTGATCATAAAAACTTTGAATATTTAAAGAATGCTAAGCGTATGAATGCACGTCAGGCCAGGTGGTCCTTGTTCTTTTCCAGATTTTGTTTCAGTCTGTCCTTCCGTCCTGGTACTCGCAACACCAAGGCGGACGCACTGTCCAGAGTATTCCAGGGTCAGGAGGACCCTGAGAAAGATCCAGAACTCAAACCTATTCTTCCTCCGGAGGTCAGTATTGCATCCATTAGATGGGAGATAGACGAGGGCATTCAAGAGGCTTTAAATAGAGTTACCACACCCAGTCAGTGCCCTGTAGACAAGGTTTATGTCCCGGAGGAGTTTAGGGATCGTTTGCTTACTTGGGCCCATTCTTCGCTCTCTTCAGGTCACCCAGGGGAAGGTAGGACGTGTCAGTTGATAGCTAGTAAGTATTGGTGGGGTACTCTTTCTGCCGACGTACATCGTTTTGTGTCTTCTTGTTCAGTCTGTGCACAATGCAAGACACCTAAAACTTTGCCCGCTGGAAAGTTGATGCCGTTGCCCATACCTGCTCGTCCCTGGTCTCATATTGCTATCGATTTTATTACCGATCTTCCCGAATCCCTTACTTATACTACTATACTTACCGTCCTGGATAGATTTTCCAGAGGTGTTCGTTTTATACCATTTTCAGTTCTTCCCTCGGCATTCTTGACAGCGGAAGCTTTGTTCACTCACGTCTTCCGTATATTTGGTATCCCTGAGGACATAGTGTCGGATAGGGGCCCTCAATTTACGTCCCAAGTCTGGTCAGCCTTCTTTGAACAGATCGGAGTCTCTGTGAGTCTGACTTCGGGGTATCACCCACAATCAAATGGACAATGTGAACGGGTGAACCAGGAATTAGGAAAGTTCCTTAGGCTGTACTGCCATAACAATCCCAATGACTGGGCCCGATATCTGGTGTGGGCGGAGATAGCACAAAACTCACTGGTTAGTGCATCTACTGGACTGACTCCGTTTCAGTGTATTTTAGGATTTCAACCTCCACTGGCACCCTGGCATGCCCTCACAACCAATGTGCCTGCAGTTGATGAGTGGATGCGTAGGAGCGAGGAGGTGTGGGAAAGCCTATTTTTTGTTATCCGCGAGCGTCCATTTTTTGTCAGCGACGTTACATACAACCCTGAATAACATTATGAGTAGCTTTGTGGTGAACGACAGAATTAATTTTGTCTGATTTCAAAACTGTTATAACTGTGGCGATGAGACATCAAACATCACGTGACGTTGGTAAGATGGCGAACGTAGTACGTACAAGGTTGCGTGCATACTGCACACTTGCATACTGAAAGAGCGTACTGCTTTACCAGCCGAGCAGTGTGCACTTCCTCAAATCTAGTGCGTACTGTTTAAGTACGCGATTTCGGACGCAGCTTACATGAAGGATAAGAAGAAATGGAGGACTTTAATAGCACACTGATTATGTCATTATAAGCTTCAGGTGTTAGTATTCATGTGATTCTGAGCATTGCGGTTGCACAGCCAGGCATGAAGATATTTTTGTTGTGGTTGCCTAATGTATGAAAACTCCTATTTTATATTTTAAAGTAACATATGATTCTGTTACAGAAGAATGTCTAGGAATTCTAGGAATTTCATTTTCCTAGAATAAGTTTACTTTAGTGAAGGGATAGACTAAAAATACATACAGTGGTGTTAAAAAAAATAGCAGTGATTTTTAAAAAGTGAATAAAGCGCAAAATCATTATAATAACTTTTATTTCCATAAATGCAAATGCACTGAAAATACTACACTTTCAATTCTAAATCAAAACATTAACTAAATGTAGCCAGTTTGTGTTAATCCTTTACAGAAAGTTAAGAAAAATGAATATTAGGCTGTTCGAAAAAATAGCAGTGCCAGCATTCTTCTTTAAAAACTTAAAAAAATTTATCTACAAACTGAAAATGTTTGAGGTTTCACTTTAGTTTAAATTACTGAACTAATATTTAGTGGCATAACAATTGTTTCTGAGATCTGTGTTGAATGGAGTCGACCAACTTCTGGCACCTCTGAACAGATATTCCAGTCCAGGATGATTAGACGACATTCCACAGTTCTTCTGCAATTTTGGGTTTTGCCTAAAAAAAAAAAACACATTTCAGATATCAGCCCACCAGTTCTCTATGGGATTAAAGTCAGGAGATTGGGCTGGCCACTCTATTATCTTCAATCTTTTTTGTTCTGTAACCAAGATGTTTTGGGATATTGTCATGTTGAAACACCGATTTTAAGGAAATTTCTTCTTCGGCATAGGGCAACATGATCTCCTCAAGTGTTCTGATATATTTAAACTGATCCATGATCCCTCGTATGTGATAAATAGGCGTAACACCATGGTATGAGAAACATCCCCATATCATCATTTTGTACCACCATGCTTTACTGTCTTCACAGTGAACTTTGGCTTGAATTCAGTGCTCGGGGGTCGTCTGACATACTGTCTACAGCCACTAGACCCAAAAAGACCCTTTTATCAGTCCACAAAATGTTGAACCATTTCTCTTTGGACCAGTGAATGTGTTCCTTGGCAAATTTGAACCCATTCAGGACGTCTTTTTCTTAACAACGGGACTTTGCAGGAGTTCTTGCTGGTAAATTGGCTTCACTTAATCATCTTCTGTACTCACTGGTAATTTCAGATGTTCCTTGATCTTTCTGGAGGTGATCACTGGCTGAGTGTTTGCCATTCTGGCTATTCTCTGATCCATTCGAACAGTAGTTCCACGCTTCTTTCTGCGTCTTTCAGGTTTTGGTTGTCACTTCAAGGCATTTGAGATCATTCTAGCTGAGCAGCCAATAATTTGCTGCACTTCTCTGTATGTTTTTTCCCTCTACAATCAACTTTTTAATCAAAGTACGCTGTTCATCAGAACAATGTCTGGAACAACCCATTTTACCCAGTATTTCAGAAGGAAATGAGCTATTACCAACCTGTGCAACATTTGCCACCCTCCTAAATTAAATAAGGGCAAAATCTGACACCCATTCTTCTTCAGAATGAATGACTTCACCAATTGAACTCCTCACTGCTATTATTTTGAACAACCCCCTTTCAATCAATGCTTCGATTACTCAGAATGAGCAGCATGCATGTCCTAATTGTTGGGTTTGTTTTGTTTTCATTACTCTACTACACTTTTAAGTAAATTATTTGCTATGTAGATCACTTCTACTAAAAACAGTGATTTATCAGGTTAATGATGTGGGACTGCTATTTTTTTGAACACCACTGTATATTTTTTATTTGCATTTGAAATATTTGACCAGACATTTTTTAAGCCTGCCAATAATTTTTAGATGATTTTTATTGGTGATACTATGCTTTAACTCTGTAGACACAGTCTGTTCTGAACTGATTTGAATATGGGGCGCAACCTTACACTTTTCTTACGGAAGGTACACACTACATCACATTCAGCCATCTGATTACCGTTAGGCAATATTCACTACTTCCTTGCATCAACCTTTTTTTGCCCATTCCACCTGCTTTCAGTCTTACATGTCTCCTACTTTATAGCACTTTGCTTAATGTTGTTGTTTTTATAGAAAATAAATATAAGTCCAGGTAATACTTTTTTACCATAAAGATAGGCTAATTTAGCTATTGCTAACAGGTTATCAAATATAAATGTAATGTAAAAGGCAGGACAATCGATTTAAATGTTTGGAGTCACTACACAGTACTTTTTTTAGCACTGGGCAAACATCATGTCTCACACGCCACCACGTCTGTCTCTTCATCTGTTTTTCCCTCCTGCCGTTTTTATTTCCCTCCGCCAGCGAGCCCAGAACGACCCCAAAAAGAGCAGTGATTTGCCAGCGTTAGCTGCATTTAATGCTTATTTTATCATCTCTGGGGAAAATAACATTTGAAGAGAAAAAAAAGAAGCAAAACCAACTGGTGTGTGGTAGAAATTTAATTAGGCAGAATCTGTCTCTCCCTTTTCTTTCTTTTTCTGTCTGTGCATGTGTCCGGGAGAGAGAAAGAGGTGCTTGTATAATGACTAGATTTGAGGCATAGACAGGGAAAGGGATTCAATTACTGTGGCCTGTTCTTACTCACACCCCCTGGCGATACAGCGCACCCCATTTAAACACATGCACACACACACACACACACACACACACTTATACACTCAGTACACATTACTCACAACTCAGTAATACTGCAGTAAAAGTAATATATGACTCTATGTTGAACAGCTAGAGAAAATAAAACAAATAAAAAAGCAAACTAATATTCTGAGCAATCAATAGTCAAAGCCCGGTGGAAATAGGAAGATGATCGGAGTATCGGAAAGCGATCTGGGGGCTTTTTTGTAATTATTATTATTTATACAGGCCCTTCACCATGAGACTATGCCTGACTCGTTGTGAATATGACCATCGATCGCTTGGATTCCTCTGCAGGGCCACCATTGCTCATATCACCCCACTTTCTTCTGCTTCTCTTGCTTGTTCGTTTTTCCTTTCTCTCAGTCAGACACAGACAACGGCTTGCTACCATTCAGTGATTGCATTTACACGCAGAAAATAACTGCTCGTAAAATAATTTATTAAATTATTATTTACACTTTAATAGCAATTATTTAATATATAACAACTATTATCTATTAGAATTATTGTTCACACTTAAATAGCAATTATTTAATATATAACAACTATTATTTATTATAATTATTATCTACACTTTAATAGCAAGTATTTATTATATAACAACTATTATTTATTAGAATTATTATCTGCACTTTAATAGCAATTATTTATTATATAACAACTATTGTTTATTATAATTATTATCTGCACTTTAATAGCAATTATTTATTATATAACTATTATTTATTAGAATTATTATCTGAACTATAATATCAATTATTTATTATATAACTTGTTTATTATAATTATTATCTGCACTTTAATAGCAATTATTTATTATATAACAACTATTATTTATTAGAATTATTATCTGTACTTTAACAGCAATTATTTATTATATAACAACTATTATTTATTAGAATTATTATCTGTACTTTAACAGCAATTATTTATTATATAACAACTATTATTTATTAGAATTATTATCTGCTCTTTAATAGCAATTATTTATTATATAACAACTATTAGAATTATTATCTGCACTTTAATAACAATTATTTATTATATAACTATTATTTATTAGAATTATTATCTGCACTTTAATAGCAATTATTTATTATATAACAACTATTATTTATTAGAATTATTATCTGCACTTTAACAGCAATTATTTATTATATGACAACTATTATTTATTAGAATTATTATCTGTACTTTAACAGCAATTATTTATTATATAACAACTATTATTTATTAGAATTATTATCTGCACTTTAATAGCAATTATTTATTATATAACAACTACTATTTATTATAATTATTATTTGTACTTCAGTAGTACTTATTTATTATATAACAGCTATTATTTATTAGAATTATTATCTGCACTTTAACAGCAAGGTCAGTTAACAGGTCAGTTAGTACTTTGATTTCTCAGATAGGAGGTGTAATTACCTGTGGTGAAGCTGTTTATTCTACAGTATAGAAGTGGCAGGTAAAGGTGATATCTGTACTTATTAAATCAGCTAGCTCATTTTAATCATTTATTTTACTTGCCAGCAGAAAAGAGGACCTGGTTTTCTTGTAGGATTTTTTCTAGCTTCTACAGTTTCCTCCAATGCATGTCCAGAGGTGGATTTTCTACTTTTAATTACATCTAGATGTGAGCGTGCAGCTGTATGGTTTAACAGATTGGTGCCCTTTCCTGATTTTTATATGATGTTTCTGGGTGGCTCTGGATCCACCATGACCCTAATCAGAATGCAGAGAAATTATGAACTACACAGATGTCCAATGAAAATATCTGTTGCTTACATATACTTTTAGGAAATGCTGGGTGCAAAACATGGTACCAGTTTATACATGCTGGGCCAGGCAAACAGTTTATCATATACCGTCACACACATCAGTACATTCACTTACTCACATTCAGTCCCAATTAAGAGTAGCCATTCCAGTTTTTGCATTTTTAGGTGGTAGGAAGAAACTGGAATACCCCACAGAAATCAGATGTACTTGGGAAGAACATACAAAACTACTCAAAGACCAAGAACAGTGACATGAATTGAAGAACAACTCAATGTGGCTTGGGTGCGCTAAGGTTGGGCAGCAGTATAATATGCTTATGCTGGTTTCTGTTTATTATGACTTATGTAAGAATCTGCCACTGGCAGAGCTCAATGGGATCATACACCGATCAGGCATAACATTATGACCACCTTCCTAATATTGTGTTGGTCCCTCTTTTGCTGCCAAAACAGCCCTGACCCATCGAATCATGGACTCCACTAGACCCCTGAAAGTGTGCTGTGGTATCTGGCACCAAGATGTTAGCAGCATATCCTTTAACTCCTGTAAGTTGTGAGGTGGGCCTTCATGGATCGAACTTGTTTGTCCAGCACATCCCATAGATGCTCGATTGGGTTGAGATCTGGGAAATCTGGAGGCCAAGTCAACACCTCTAACTCGTTGTTGTGCTCCTCAAACCATTCCTGAAGCATTTTTGCTCTGTGGCAGGGCGCATTATCCTGCTGAAAGAGGCCACAGCCATCAGGGAATACTGTTTCCATAAAAGGGTGTACATGGTCTGCAACAATGCTTAGGTAGGTGGTACGTGTCAAAGTAACATCCACATGGATGGCAGGACCCAAGGTTTCCCAGCAGAACATTGCGCAAAGCATCACACTGCCTCTGCCGGCTTGCCTTCTTCCCATAGTGCATCCTGGTGCCATGTGTTCCCCAGGCAAGCAATGCACACGCACCCGGCCATCCACGTGATGTAAAAGAAAACGTGATTCATCAGACCAGGCTACCTTCTACCATTGCTCCGCAGTCCAGTCCCAATGCTTAAGTGCCCATTGTGGACGCTTTCGGTGGTGGACAGGGGTCAGCATGGGCACCCTGGCTGGTCTGTGGCTATGCAGCCCCATACGCAAAGTGCAATGCACTGTGTATTCTGATACCTTTCTATCAGAACCAGCATTAACTTCTTCAGCAATTTGAGCTACAGTAGCTCGTCTGTTGGATCGGACCACACGGACCAGCCAGCCTTTCATTTTTCCTGCTTCTAACACATCAGCTTTGAGGATAAAATGTTCACTTGCTGCCTAATATGTCCCACCCACTAACAGGTGCCGTGACGAAGATCATAATGTTATGCCTGGTCGGTATGAGTGTCAAAGAGTGGAAAATGTTATGGTTCATCCATATGAATGATCATGGTTTTGTCAGTTGTCCAGCTGCTCTTGACTATATACTGTTAGTTACATTTTCCTTATGATGTCTGAACCTTCACTATTTGAAAAATGATGATAACAATGGCCGAGTAAATACATTGATAATGTAAAAAACTAAGTAGCAAAACGCATGAATAAACACTTTATCATTATTATTACTATTTGTCATATTCTAAGCCATCACATTATGTAGTTTCTGCTATTTGTTTGAAGGCACAATTCCCAAGGTAATGAGCTTCTTACAAGTCTGCTTTACTCTTGAAATATTCATTGTTCTTATCTTTGTATCACAGTAGTAGCACACATTTCGTTTTAAGCCGTCTCTATTTTAACGGAGGCAGCATTCCAAATCGCATATTAGTGTACTAAGTAGTATGTCAGCTGCTTTTGTTATAATGGAGTCTGTGATAAGTGAGTGGTGATTCCTCACAGCTGTATATGATAGATATCAAAGATTGGAGGTCACATTCACTGAATCAAGTGATTACTTGGCTAAAGTCCAATTTGCTTAGATTTTAATTCTCTGAATGAGTGTTTATACACCGATCATCCATAACATTAAAACCACCTCCTTGTTTTTACACTCACTGTCCATTTTATTAGCTCCACTTACCATATAGGAGCACTTTGTAGTTCTACAATTACTGACTGTAGTCCATCTGTTTCTCTGAATGCTTTGTTAGCCCCCTTTCATGCTGCTCTTCAATGGTCAGGACTCTCCCAGGACCACTACAGAGCAGGTATTATTTAGGTGGTGGATCATTCTCAGTACTGCAGTGACACTGACATGGTGGTGGTGTGTTAGTGTGTGTTGTGCTGGTATGAGTGGATAAGACACAGAAGCGCTGCTGGAGTTTTTAAACACCTCACTGTCACTGCTGGACTGAGAATAGTCCACCAAAAAACCAAAAATATCCAGCCAACAGCGCCCTGTGGGCAGCGTCCTGTGACCACTGATGAAGGTCTAGAAGATGACCAACTCAAACAGCAGAAATAGATGAGTGATCGTCTCTGACTTTACATCTACAAGGTGGACCAACTAGGTAGGAGTGTCCAATAGAGTGGACAGTAAGTGGACACGGTATTTAAAAACTCCAGCAGCGCTGCTGTGTCTAATCCACTCATACCAGCACAACACACACTAAAACACCACCACCATGTCAGTGTCACTGCCACTGCAGTGCTGAGAATGATCCACCACCTAAATAATACCTGCTCTGTGGTGGCTCTGTGGGGGTCCTGACCATTGAAGAACACGGTGAAAGCAGGTTAAAAATTTATGGACTACAGTCAGTAATTGTAAAACTACAAAGTGCTTCTATATGGTAAGTGGAGCTGATCAAATGGACAGTGAGTGTAGAAACAATGAGGTGTTTTTAATGTTATGGCTGATCAGTGTATAATCACTTAAATAATCAGCAGCGCTGGTTGTCAGCCAGTGTCTGCATTGCACTGAACTTTCTCTTGGTTAACAGTGGATTCTTTCTTGCTTCTCATCTACAGTTCTAATTTTTGTATAGTTTATTTTGGCATTGTAAAGTCCTGTCTTCTGTATTATGAAAAGTCTTTGTGACCTCTTAAATAAGTTGTCACTGAGCTTTACACTTTTGGGAGGATTTACCACTGCTGTATTTTTCCTCTGTTTTAAATTAATAGCTCACAATGGGGTTTGGTGGAGTTGCGGAACATTAATAATACAACTGTTATGCTTTCCAGGCTGGTTTACACTGATGAACCAAAACATAATGACTACCTGCCTATTTTTTCTGGCTGCTTCCATATTAGTGTTCGCCACAGCGGATCATTCTGATCTGCATACCTGATTTACTACAAATTCCTTCCAATCTTTCTTTGAGGTACATTTACATTTACATTTTCAGCATTTAGCAGACGCTCTTATCCAGAGCGACTTACAGAAGTGCTTCTATAGTGAACATTTCATTTCTCAAGTTTAGGAAAACAACAGTCAAAGAACACAAATCTGCTAAAACCTGTTAGAACCAAAGTGCCTTTTTCTTTTTTTTTTTTAATGGAAAAGAATGGAACAAAATGTTAGTAAATAAGTACAAGTCAGCCTAAGTGTTTAGTAAAAAGGTGGGTTTTTAATCGTTTTTTAAACACAGGTACATTGTTTTAAACATTTCAATAATTTTCTCACACATTTGTTGACAAACTGGAGATCCTCTGATCACCTTTGCTCATCAGAGACTCAGCCTTTCCTGGATGCTGCTTTTGTACCAAACCATGATTACAATCACCTGTTGACATCACCTGTTTGGAATCACATCATTATTTAGTTTTTTCACCTCATTACTAGCCCTAAATTGCCCCCGTCCCAACTTTTTTGGAATGTGTTGCAGGCCTGAAATGCAGGAATGGATGTTTATTAATAAATGAAATGAAGTTGAGCAGATAAAACATGAAATACCTCAGGTTCATCCTGTCTGCAATCAAATAAAAGTCAAAATAAATTTAAGGAACACTGCATTCTTATTTTATTTGCATTTTACCTACTGTCCCAACTTTTTCTGATTTGGGGTTGGAAAAAGACTGAAATACAATTGCAAAACATCTAAAAATCAATAAAAAATACAATAAAATCTGCATTTTGTTTTAACTTTGCTTCTTAATCGTGGAGATGCTTGATCTTGGAATACCGTATTCCTTAGCGAGGTCAGTAAAGGCGCATTCACATGAGAAGCGGCAAAATTGCTTTTGCGCTGCTGCGCCGTTATTTCCTATGTAGTGTGCAGGTGCACAAAGCTTAACGTGACTTATTGTACTGAAACAACAAGTGAGGAATTTCATTAGTGGTGAGTACTTATGAGCAGTAATAATTAAGAGAAGTTTCATGTTCCTGTGTTGTTCTTTTAATACATTAAGTCACATTAAGCTTTTTTTTATGATAAGCGTTTTAGACTCGGAAAAGCTGATTCTCACAATTTCTCAGAACCCTGAGGTATAACAAGTTTAAAAGTGAAACAGAATGAAATTCAGATAAACAAAGATACATGTGGAGCTTTCAGACTGGATTTGACGATTATTCCACACAAATGCAGATTCATCTCATATTTTACTGGCATATGGATCAAAAGCTCACTGGTTCAGGCCCCAACACTAAATTGCCAGATGTTTGCATCTTAATTGATTGGATTGCATTTAATGACATTTGTAAGTTGCTTTGTATAAAAGTATATATATACTGTATATATACTGTATATATGCCCTTCCCTTAAAATTGTACACTCAGTACTCAAAAATAAAACTGGAATTCTATCATTTTAAAATAAACTATAATAATTACAAAAATTATATTCAATATATTGTTAACATAACGTGCAATAAATCAGAACAAGTAATCAGTTAAATTGTAAAAAATAAAAAAGAGTAAACCAGTTAAAATGTTTAATGTATGTAGCAAAATTCTAAACTTACATTTTTTAAGTTAACTTATTAAGAAATCAGACCCAAAAGTAAGTGTTACCTCTGTATTTCTAGAATCAGCACTGAAATTCTATTCCTTTCAGCCCTACAAATCTAGAATCCATGCTTAATTTCAAGACTTAACAATTAAAATAAATAACCAAATCCAATTAACTAAGCTCACCAGGACTACTGTTGCCAATGTGCTGTTTAAGTGTTTTTCTGTATTGTACAATCTAGTTTAGACACCAACGAAAGCATTAGATATTTCTACATCAAACCCATGAAGTTTTGTGGCCTAAATTCATACTGGAATATGATTGGCTGTTATATTTTATGACAGTGTTTCCTGTCAAGTGTTTAATACAAAGTCAGATTTTTTAAGGGTTGTACAGTATAACGAAACACTGTCAGGTTACATCTTTAATGTAGACAACAAAAGACAAAAAAAAAGCTTAGATAAGGTGCATAGACAAAGGTGCATGGACAATGTGCATAGACAATGTGCATAGACAAGGCAAGGTGCATAGACAGGTCTGAGGTAGTGGATTAGCAGCTTAGGTTTCAGTAAACAAAGTCCCAGTAAAGTGCAGGTGCAATAAGAGGTATGCTTATGTTCTGGTTGGAATTGTAGGAGTTACCAGTTTAGATCTGTAGCAAACCAGCAGTGCAGTGACAATTTAAGCACTTATAAGTGCCAACATTACCTTGTAAGACATGAATCGTAAAAAACATCATCATATTATAGAGCGTAGTGTGACAGTGAAGTATTTATAGCATCCCCAAACAATTACAACTGCCTTAAATAGCTCAGCTGTCTGCAGTAAATAACAGAGAATTATGCAAGTGATAAAACCAAAACAATAAAAAAAATGTCTTAAGAATTTAAACACACTGTGTGGAATGATGCTTCTGCTAAAGGTTATAACTGAAGCACGTTCCAGAGCAGAAGCTGGGTCTCATCACAACTTTCCCCAGTCAGCGAGTGCAGCGTCGGAGTCAGTGCGCTCGGGGAAGTGATTTAGCTGAGTGACTGGAGAAACAAGCCTCTCCAGTCATACTCGCTCCCTGAGGATCCTCCGTGAGAGAAATCCGCTCAGAAGCACTTTCAGAAAAAAGCCGAGTGTCAATCAGAAAGGCTGGAATAAAAAGCCTTACACATCCCTCATTTTACATAACCTGATTTGCCCCATCAATCCGCCGGTTTTGGCTGTGTGTTCTCATATATTCTGCATCTTACATTTCTTTCTCGCCTTGCCTTGCTTTTGACTTTTGACTCTTTTCTGTCTGATCTCATATACTTTACAATAAACCCAGACACACTTAACTTTAGTGCTTACAAACATCACTTATTCACTCTCAGCACTATGCGCTCTCCCATATACTTATAAACACTAACAATCATCCACTTGTTCTCTTACGCACAATACACCACACTCATAACACCGCACATACTCCCCAAGTGTGCTCGAGTTTTGAGAGCAAAGTGCAGGGTTGGAGGGGATTAAAGGGTCGATACTAACTGACGTACAGCAAGTTCTGGTGAATAATTCATAAATACTTCTCACTCAAGGACATCACTCTGTTTTATCTCTCTCGTCTTACATCTTCGTCCAACTTCTTCTTCTTACTGGATTTTGTCATCTTGTCTGCATTTAAAATCTTTGTTTTATTCCTATTTTTTATGTTTTAATTCCGGCCTTTAACCTTTTCTCTAAAAATAAAGTGTAACAGATAGGATTCTAAATACTGCTACTCTACTAAGGACCAGATCTAGGTTCGATGTAGAGGTGGCAATAATAACAAGGGACTGAGACCAAAGTTAAATGACAGAGAATATTTATGTTTAATTTATGTAGCAATGTTAAATTCACAGCTTTACAACTTGTAAGAAAATGAAAGGAGTAAATAGACAAACAAAAAAAAACATGTGTTTGAATTAGATTTCTTGTGTGTGTCAGTGTATTGTTTCAGTTCGATCCCAGTGGTATTGTTTCAATTCAGTCCCAGTGGTATTGGGCAAATGTTACTTGTTAAGTCCTGGTGGAGTTTCAATCCTCTGCATGCAACTGACTCGTCTTTGGTTGGCTCGCCACTCCTTGCTGGAGAAATCAAACTCATCGAAGTTCATCGAAGCCACAGAAAGATTCTCCACAATCCAAAAACCTGACCAAAGCTCTCCTATGACAACAACATGAAGATATCAGGATGTAGGATCTCCTCACATGTACGCGCTGGTTCAAGGTTTAGTTCTAGCTGTTTTATTTATACTTTTAAGGGAGTCAATTCTGCATTGGCTCGCTGTGCTTTCACACTGAGCAACCGTAGCTGGAAAGATAAAGGAAAATCAAAGCTGCAACGTTATACATTACCGAATGATCGGTGGGCGGGATTTAAACGTGATTGATTGGTACTCACGTTCTATGATGACATACTCTGTTTAACAAATGTATTACTATTTATTTTTCAAATTCTAGTATCTTTCCTGTAATTATAATGGCATTCCTAACAAAGTAATATTTTAAATTTAAACTAAAATCAAGCCTGGGTTACAAAAGCAATACTTGGTCATTGGTCATTTTAACAAGCATATGGACTCCTGACCATGAACTTGTTGGACATGCCATTCTAAACAAAATATGATATTGCAAAATCAATCCGGAACAGAAAAAAGCCTTTTCAAACTGTTGGCACAAAGTTAGAAGCATGTAATTTGTTGTATATAATTGATTTTATACACCTGTTAGTAATGCTAGGGATTGAAACACTAGAACTCGATAATAAAGAGGGGTTCCCACATATTTTCTTTACCATATAGTGTACATTTCTCTTACAAGTATATGCATTTACCTTAAGGATACTTTTTGTCTTTTGTCTGATAATGCAGTGGAACCTTGATTTAATGGACTAAAAAAGGGGTTGCACTGGTCTGTAAAATGCCATTGTCCGAAACAGCAAGGTTTTTTCAGGGGTACGAAAACACAGCACTAAGAAGGTCCACAAAAGTGCTAAACATGCACATATGATAAACAGTAAAGTGAACAACCTGTAAATACATATTAAAATTGGTGCACTGTACTACTGGGGAGAAATTTCCTTTACCTTATGTGGTGGAGGAGGGTTTTTTTTATTTGCTGTGATCGTATAGAGGGGACTCAGAGTATCTACAACCCCAAATTAGAAAACGTTGAGACAGTATGGAAAATGCAAATAAAATAAAAAATTTAGTATTTCTTACATTTTGACTTTTATTTGATTGCAGACAGTTTAAACCCAAGATATTTCATGTTTTGTAATATACCTCCATTCCTGCATTTCAGGCCTGCAACACATTCCAAAAAAAGTTGGGACGGGGGCAATTTAGGGCCAGCAAGGGATTACTTTGGCAAACCTTTGTCAAGCACTACAATACAGAGTTACATGCACAAATGCCACTTAAAACTTTACTGTGCAAAAAAGAAGCCTTATGTCAACCATGTCCAGAAGCAGCGTCAACTTCTCTGGGCTCTGAAGCATCTAGGATGAACCATCACACAGTGGAAACGTGTATTGTGGTCAGATGAATCAGCATTCCAGGTCTTGTTTGGAAAAAATGGACACCGTGTGCTCCTGACCAAAGACGAAATGTTGCTGACTGTTATCAAGAACAAGTCCAAAAGCCAGGGTCTGTCATGGTATGGGTTTGTGTCAGTGCTCTTGGCAAAGGTCATTTACACTTCTGTGATGGCAGCATTAATGCAGAAAAGTACATTGAGATCTTAGAGAAACATATGCTGCCTTCAAGACGTCATCTCTTCCAGGGACATTCATGCATTTTTCAACAAGACAATGCAAAACCACATGCTGCACACATTACAAAGACATGGCTGCGGAAGAAGAGGGTACAGGTACTGGACTGGCCTGCCTGCAGTCCTGACCTGTCCCCAATAGAGAATGTGTGGAGAATTTTGAAGGAAAAATGCGACAGCGATGACCCCGTACTGTTGCACATCTTAAGACGTGTTTGCAGGAAGAATGGGACAAAATAAAAGCTGAAACACTAAATCACTTGGTATTCTCTGTGCCAAAACGTCTTTTAAGTGTGGTGAAAAGGAATGGCAACATTACAAAGTGGTAAATACTTTACTGTCCCAACTTTTTTTGGAATGTGTTGCAGGCCTGAAATGCAGGAATGGATGTTTATTAATAAATTTAATGAAGTTGAGCAGATAAAACATGAAATATCTCAGATTCATCCTGTCTGCAATCAACTAAAAGTCAAAGTAAATGTAAGAATTTTTTTTTTTTTTTTTAATTATTTGTGTTTTTCATGCTGTCCCAACTTTTTCTGATTTGGGGTTGTATTATTCTGAGTCTGAAGCACTGCTGGTGCTTAACTAAACACTAGAACTTGCAAAAATTAAGCATAAAACACAGAGAAATGGGCGAGAACAAAGCGAGCCTCCCGACAAAACAAAGCCTATCGCTCATGTAAACAGAGAGACGTGTGCCGGCTAGCGGACATTTACTGTACTACTGGTCTTGGTACGCTTCTCATGGGAATTTTGAACACTTGGGTCGGACATTTGGTTTTCCAGATTTTGTCAGTTAAATCCGACACGCCCACATGGTAAAACCACACGCTGGAACCAGAGCTGGGAGCTCGAATCCATCGTATCGAATCTCAGCTCTGCCTGCCGGCTAAGGATGAGCGGCCACATGAACAACGATTGGCCTGTTGGTAAGATATGGGCGGGACTAAGCCGGATGGGGTCTCTCTCCCATGACTGGTGCAATTACGACCTCTGCTGGCTGATTGATGTCGCCTGCACAGAGATGAGAAAAGAGTGCTCTCAGGGTGTGTGTCTCCGTACACAGTGCTGAGCTGCACTGCACTCATCAAAGTGTAGGTGATAAGATGCATACGGCATGCTGCCCACGTGTCGGAGGGGGCGTGGGTTAGCTTCGTTCTTCTCAATCAGAGCAGGGATCGGCATTGGTGGAGAGGAAGCATGATGCAATCGGGCAATTGGACGCGCTAAAAGGGAGAAAAAGAAGAGAAAATGCATAAAGAAAAAAATAAATCCGAAATCCGTTAAATGGAGGTCCGTTAAATCGAGCTTTCACTGTATATTTTACTATTTTTACATTCTTACTTTATTAGGGTCTTATTATCATACTATTTTCTCAGTCTGGCCTTCTCATCTCTGCTCTGCCTCCATGTTTGCACTTAGCACATTTAGAGAATGCAAGCTGAACTGTGTGAACACACTCGGACTGAATAGATATTTGTAATATTGTGACAGTAACAGTATCACAACATGGACACATGACTATTAGCAATGTTCATCTCCAGCCTAAAATAGTGCCCACCAGCCTTCAACTCTTGCCATCTCACTCTTTCACACTCTCTTTCCCTCTCTCTTAAGTGTGTATATGTGAGTCACTGTGAGTTTGACGAGGGCAATAGCAGGTTGACAGATGACTGGTGTTGGCTTGTCAGACCTGCTGGATGGTTATTGATAAACTGCATCCGACAGGTCAGGTTAAGTGGATGATTTACTGTAAGTGTGTGTGTGGGCATTTGATCTGAGTTACTCAGGTCTCAGACCGTTTAGAAGTAGTGTGTACTTTTTAAATATGAAAACAAAGTAAATGTAAGAAACTCTGTGTCTTTTTATTATTTGCATTTTCCATGCTGTCCCAACTTTTTCTGATTTGGGGTTGTATAATATATTTGTGTTATTTTCAGTGTATTAGTGTCAAACTCAACCCCATTATTTTACATTAGCCTAAAATATATGCAGTTCCACGGGACCATGGAACGCATTAACAGGTTTCCCATACATCCTTATGGGAAAAAATACCTTGAAACTCAACACCTTTTAAACTCAACGCCAGTCCCAGAACCAGTTGGCGTCGAGTTTCAAGGACCCTTGAGTTACGAACGGTTTACCATGTGAACATTTCGGGTTACGATCGATCTTTTTCAACTTAATGTACAAACAAATTTCGGATTATGAACAGAAATTTGCGAAACGTGACGTTACGAACAAGTTCACTCCAACTGTCTCTCTCTCTCTCTCTCTCTCTCTATCTCTCTCTCTCTATATGTACAGTGTATCACAAAAGTGAGTACACCCCTCACATTTCTGCAAATATTTCATTATATCTTTTCATGGGACAACACTATAGACATGAAACTTGGATATAACTTAGAGTAGTCAGTGTACAGCTTGTATAGCAGTGTAGATTTACTGTCTTCTGAAAATAACTCAACACACAGCCATTAATGTCTAAATAGCTGGCAACATAAGTGAGTACACCCCACAGTGAACATGTCCAAATTGTGCCCAAATGTGTCGTTGTCCCTCCCTGGTGTCATGTGTCAAGGTCCCAGGTGTAAATGGGGAGCAGGGCTGTTAAATCTGGTGTTTTGGGTACAATTCTCTCATACTGGCCACTGGATATTCAACATGGCACCTCATGGCAAAGAACTCTCTGAGGATGTGAGAAATAGAATTGTTGCTCTCCACAAAGATGGCCTGGGCTATAAGAAGATTGCTAACACCCTGAAACTGAGCTACAGCATGGTGGCCAAGGTCATACAGCGGTTTTCCAGGACAGGTTCCACTCGGAACAGGCTTCGCCAGGGTCGACCAAAGAAGTTGAGTCCACGTGTTCGGCGTCATATCCAGAGGTTGGCTTTAAAAAATAGACACATGAGTGCTGCCAGCATTGCTGCAGAGGTTGAAGATGTGGGAGGTCAGCCTGTCAGTGCTCAGACCATACGCCGCACACTGCATCAACTCGGTCTGCATGGTCGTCATCCCAGAAGGAAGCTGACGCACAAGAAAGCCCGCAAACAGTTTGCTGAAGACAAGCAGTCCAAGAACATGGATTACTGGAATGCCCTGTGGTCTGACGAGACCAAGATAAACTTGTTTGGCTCAGATGGTGTCCAGCATGTGTGGCGGCGCCCTGGTGAGAAGTGCCAAGACAACTGTATCTTGCCTACAGTCAAGCATGGTGGTGGTAGCATCATGGTCTTGGGCTGCATGAGTGTTGCTGGCACTGGGGAGCTGCAGTTCATTGAGGGAAACATGAATTCCAACATGTACTGTGACATTCTGAAACAGAGCATGATCCCCTGCCTTCAAAAACTGGGCCTCATGGCAGTTTTCCAACAGGATAACGACCCCAAACACAACCTCCAAGATGACAACTGCCTTGCTGAGGAAGCTGAAGGTAAAGGTGATGGACTAAACCCAATTGAGCACCTGTGGCGCATCCTCAAGTGGAAGGTGGAGGAGTTCAAGGTGTCTAACATCCACCAGCTCCGTGATGTCATCATGGAGGAGTGGAAGAGGATTCCAGTAGCAACCTGTGCAGCTCTGGTGAATTCCATGCCCAGGAGGGTTAAGGCAGTGCTGGATAATAATGGTGGTCACACAAAATATTGACACTTTGGGCACAATTTGGACATGTTCACTGTGGGGTGTACTCACTTATGTTGCCAGCCATTTAGACATTAATGGCTGTGTGTTGAGTTATTTTCAGAAGACAGTAAATCTACACTGCTATACAAGCTGTACACTGACTACTCTAAGTTATATCCAAGTTTCATGTCTATAGTGTTGTCCCATGAAAAGATATAATAAAATATTTGCAGAAATGTGAGGAGTGTACTCACTTTTGTGATACACTGTATATATACTGTATATGTACAGTACTACTGTGTATTGTTGTTCATAATTGTTTATTATGGTATTATCTATTCTATAATTTAAGATTTAAGGGAAAATATACTTGTATTTATAACAAAAAAGACCATTTAAGACATTAGAAAGGTTAGGTAAGGGAGTGGTTAGGAGGGTCTGGCACAAATTAATTCTATTTACATAATTTGTTATGGGGAAAAATACGTAGGTTTAACTAACAAACATTTTGACTTAAGAACAGCCCTTCAGAACCAATTAAATTCGTAAGTCAAGGGTCCACTGTACCACTGTATTATACTTTTATAGACAATTATATAAGGTTCATAAGACTATTATATTTTACTATTATACTGATTATAATTATTAGCCATTTTTATAGTTAGATATACAGTATATATTTTATTTTGATTTACCTTAATTAGATATATTTATTTCTGTAAATGTGTATACACATTTAAATTTACGGCATTTAGCAGACGCCTTTATCCAAAGCGACTTACATTACAGTTACAGTATAAGCAACCGAGGGTTAAGGGCCTTGCTCAAGGGTCCAACAGCAGCAACCTAGCAGTGGTGGGGCTTGAACCAGCAACCTTTGGATTACTATTCCTGTGCCTTAACCACTAGGCTACGGCTTGCCCTACACAACATTTTTTTATTCTGATCAATATGAATTATTGCATTATTTTTATTTATTTTATACCTGTTGTACTTTTGTTAAATTAATAAACAAAAGGCTAATTTTTTTATTGACTTGATCCAGCAAATGTTCTTTAAACATAGTGGAAGCTGCACATTTTTTAAATATTATGTTAATTAATATAATATGTTGTAGTATCAATAACATACCTGACAAATACACACATCTAATGTTTAAATGTTTAAGCAATAGTGAGAAAATCGACTGTGTAAAGTATTCAATATTTTGTCACCTATAGAACTTATTATAAAATAAGATAATTTGTTAAAACTAGAATCTACACTGATTAGGCATAACATTATGACCACCTTTCTAATATTGTGTTGGTCCCCCTTTTGCTGCCAAAACAAAAGGGCATGGACTCCACTAGACCCCTGTAGGTGTGCTGTGGTATCTGGCACCAAGATGTTAGCAGCAGATCCTTTAACTCCTGTAAGTTGTGAGGTGGGGCCTCCATGGATCGGACTTGTTTGTCCAGCACATCCCACAGATGCTCGAATGGATTGAGATCTGGGGAATTTGGAGGCCAAGTCATTACCTCAAACCATACCTGTCAAGTCTCCCGTTTTGGCCGGGAAACTACCGTATTTTACCCCTCTTTCCCGCCGTCCTCCCGTATTAGTATTTTCCCGTAAATTTCCCGTATTATACTGTATTATAATTAGTGATGGGTCGGTCGCGAACGATCCGGCTCTAAGAGTCGGCTCTTTAAAGTGAACGACGGGATACGGCTCCTGATCGAGAGCCGATTCGGTTTTTTTTTTCCGGTTTTTTTATCTGTTAAAGCCGCACGTGATTGGTCAAGATGCGTAGCGGTGTGCACACGAACAGGAGAGAGAGAGAGAGAGAGAGAGAGAGAGAGAGAGAGAAAACTTGATGAAGTTTGACATTGCGCTTTACATACGCAGACATTACACACTGGAAAGGTGAGGAACATGAGTGAGAGGAAACAGTAAAGTTTGGACACGAGGAGCCCCTTTTACAGACCCACTGAACTGGTGTATTCAGTCTACCCACATCTTATACATGTGATGGCACATAGACTGTGTAATGTAGCAACATCTGTCCCCTCAAAGAGAATCTTTTCAAAAAAACAGGGCAGATGAAAACAGAAGGAGAAACAGGATCTTCGCTAAAGACTTACAAATACCTGGATGCTGCTTTTTTTTTTTTTTTTTTGTGCACATTTTCATTTATACTTTGTTGAGTGATGCTTTGTTGATGTGTTCTTTTACTCTAGATGCAAATGTACAAGTAATATACACAATCAGACCTTTTGGTCTAATTGAGATGGGTCTTTGTTTTTGTATTGTAGCGTCAGTGGGAGGAGCCGTGGTATCCAGGCTTACCGTCAGCGTGTATCCCAGTGTGGGAGACTGGGTGGCTGCGGTGAGAGCTGGATAGGTAGCTTATATGTTTGTCTGTTGTATGGATGTATGTGTGCATGAATGAGTGTACGTCCTAAACCACTGAGAGATCTGCCAAGGGCAGCTCACTCGAGGTCCCGACGCTCGCCTTCCTGCTCGCCGGCGCCACAGTATTTTATAATTTATTGTTGTAGCACTCTTCCATGTTGAGTATATAAATAAAACAATTTAAATAATAAACATTTGATACAATGTTTTTACATTAGTAATCAATTTTACATGTAATTTGGTAATAAATTAATTTAAGAAACAAAAAAATCTAAGGAGCCACTTGGGAGCCGAAAGAGCCGGCTCTTTTCAGTGAGCCGAGCCAAAAGAACCGGCTCTCTAAAAAGAGACGGAATTCCCATCACTAATTATAATTTTAAAAAACATTCCTGTGCCTCTCCAAACTGAAATGTCACCAACCTCGTGAGAACTGCCACCCAGGCTGCTGCAAGTGGCAGTTCTCACGAGGTTAGTGCGGACAGCGGGAACAAACCTGGAACAGGGAGAGATGGATGGATGCAAGGAGAGAGAGGACATTCCTGCCAAAAAAGTAAAGACTGCATGTAAATATCTAGAGAAATGGGACATCGAATTTACCTTTCTAAAGAGGAGCAGGATGGGGCAGAGTTATGCATTCTGTAAGGTTTGTAACTGTGTTTTCATTTAGGCTGTATTATAAGAATTACATATGTAGGAATGTCCACAGCATTTCAGTGTCAACAAAGGTAGGCCTATCAGATTCTGATCATCTAATTGTAGTTTGTAAGTGGTTCACAGGTGGTTATTTTAGATTTCTTGTAAACCTGTCTTAAAATGTAAGGGATACTGAACCTCGGTTGGGCTGGTGGGACGGCTCGAAGCGCGCAGCGGAAAATTTCCCTTATTTTTGAATCCAAAACTTGACAGGTATGCCTCAAACTCGTTGTTGTGCTCCTCAAACCATTCCTGAACCATTTTTGTTTTGTGGCAGGGCGCATTATCCTGCTGAAAGAGGTCACATCCATCAGAGAATACTGTTTCAATGACAAGGTGTACATGGTCTGCAACAATGCTTAGGTAGGTGGTACGTGTCAAAGTAACATATACATGGATGGCAGGACCCAAGGTTTCCCAGCAGAACATTGCCCAAAGCATAACACTGCCTTTTTTTAGAAACCTTCCAGTTAGCAAACCTCTTGTAGCATCTGTTACCTAGGAGCTACTGTGATTTTCTGTCATTATCTTTAAGATATGGGTTCTATCATAATTAATATTTGTCCTGAGTTAGCCCCCAAAAGTGTACTATTTTTTAAGGTAGTTGCAGTACACCTCTCTATGCTGTCCCTATACACCTCTTTGTGCTCTGTGCTGTTTTCTTTTGCATAATTACCTTTAGCTGAACGCATTCATAAGCTCAGTTAAGTAGCTTTTTGGCTTGACTTTCTCAACACAGCTCATTTCTTATCAGTCATCACTCTGTGCTTGCAGGAAGAAGCATGCTCTAATTAGTTTGAACTTAGGATGTGTAAGATGATACCACGTGTATTAGAGTAACTGCAAGTAAGAGATACCAAAATAACTGCAAGCATTGTTAACACCCAAATAATAAAGGTAGACAACTATCCTTTTAATTTCAATGGTTTTAATCAGACAAGGCATTGTTTGTTGTCTAAAGTTGTACTGGAGCAAAATACATCTATGAGAAATGAATGTTAATTTAAAACATGCTATATGTTTATGTCCAAAGTATGTGGGCATCCCTCCTAAGTAGAAAATCCAAGAGTTTCAGTCACATCTATAGCAAGCAAGAGTATTAAATCAATGATGTACAATAATTCTGGTCATGGTCAGATGTGCATGTGCTTGTGTCAATAAAGCATATAATAAAAGTACACAATTAGATTCTTTAAAAAACACATTTATGATTATGTTTAGGGATTTTTAAAATAGGGGAAAAAGGGAAGCTGTAGGTTAGTGGTTAAGGTACTGGATTAGTACTCAGAAGGTTGCTGGTTCAAGCCCCACCACTGCCAGGTTGCCACTATTGGGCCCTTGAGCAAGGCCCTTAAGACCCTCAATTGCTTAGATTGTATACCGTCACAACTGTAAGTTGCTTTGGACTGCATCTTTTCACCAGCATGAGGCGAGTTCATATGCGGCTCAGTGTCACATACTGCAAGTCACGCACAGATCTCCATTATCCCTCGTCTCTGTGCTGCGTCATCGATCAGCCAACAGAGGTCATAAGTGCATCAGTTATGAGGAATACCTTCTGGCAGCCAATCATTGTCCATGTGGGCGCCCAGCCTGCCAGTAGCAAAGCTGAGATTCGACTCATGAGTCTCAAGCAACTCACATCCATACTAGTGTGTTTTTCTGCTGTGCCACCTGAGTGCCCAGAATTTATTTATTTACTCTTTAACTTTTCTTCAACTGACAAAATAAATTATTTTTATTGTTTTGACTGACCAACTTGATTGAAAATGTAAACAAATTTTGTATTTGATGTCTACAACAAACTCAAAACTCAAATATTGAACAGTAAAAAATAAGAGCAAAAAGTTTTTTAGAATAGTCAAGTTACACATTTTGAAACATTCTACGAGAGATCTTCAAAACGTTTCTGCACTTATATTTTGGTTGGAAGCAGTGAGGGCTGGAGGAGTAGTAATTGGTCGTGTCTAAGAGACTGAGAGAGTTTATAGTCTGGATTTAGCGCCATCTGATTTCCACATTTTTGGACGCTCAAAGACGTTTTAAGGGGAAGAAGATTTTCATGTGATGATGATGTGAAAGCAGCGGTGCATCAGTGGCTACAAGCTCAACCAAAAAAATTTTTTTGCTGATGGCATTAAAAAGTTGGTATGACACTGGGAAACATGCATTGGAAGATGAATATGTAGAGAAGTGATGTAATTTGTTTTGAAAATTCTTAATAAATAGCGTTTAAAAAAGTGTGAATACCTTTTGAAGAACACTCATACAATAAGCTGATGAACTGATAACATGTGATTGAATCATGACTGGGTATAAAAGGAGGATCCAATAAAAACTTAGCCAGGCAGATGAGAGTGACTCACAACTTTGTGCCAAACTGAGAGAGAATTGTCAATCAGTTCAGTGCAAGTTTGCAAATTTAGGTCGTTTAATATGTACAGAGAATATTGTAAAACGATTTAGGGAATCTGAAGAAATCTCAGTCCATGCAGGGCAAGCACAGAAACCACTGCTGCCATTAAGGTACGCCAGGGCTCATTCTCCATGCACTACAACAGTTTGACTTTGTAGACACAAAGTGCATGTGCTTGACTGAAATGGGCTAAAATTCCACTTGCAAAATTGCACCAGTTAGTATGTTTGTTTATTTATTAGGATTTTAACGTCATGTTTTACACTTTGGTTACATTCATGACAGGAACGGTAGTTACTCATTACACAAGACATCAGTTCACAGGATTATATCGAACACAGTCTTGGACAATTTAGTGTCTCCAGTTTACCTCACTTGCATGTCTTTGGACTGTGGGAGGAAACCGGAGCACCTGAAGGAAACCCATGCGGACACAAGGAGAACATGCAAACTCCACACAGAAAGGACCCGGACCGCCCCACCTGGGGATCGAACCCAGGACCTTCTTGCTGTGAGGCGACAGTGCTACCCACTTAACCACCGTGCCGCCCTGCACTAGTATCCTCATTTGATAATTAATAGGAAAGGTGATGCCACACAGTGGTAAACATGCATCTGTCCCAAGATTTTTTGTACAATTTTATTTATGCATTTTATCCCTTCCGCTGCTGAGGGCCCCGAGCGCATACAAGGAGGGTATATTTTCTTGACACATGCTTCCTCCAATGTGTGCAGGGCCTGTCCAGTCTCATGCATGGGGAGTTATGTGCTGATCTTGCATTCCTCCACTTCTGTACAGGCGCCTCGGGCTACTAACCAGGCTCCTTACACTGCGTCAAGGACCCCACCCCCTTTTTTTGTCAGTTTTTCCCACCCAGTAGACTAGTGGTCAATTTTGTCTGCTGCAGGCACTGCCGATTGTGCTTGCTAGGGGGCGCCCAGCTGACCATTAGCAAAGTTGAAATTCAAATCCTAGAACTGGAGTGCCAGTGGATTATCCCCTGCGCCACCTGGGTGCCTAATCTGTACCACATTTTTTGCAGATATCAAATTCCATGTTTACATTTAGGCTGATTAGTGAAAACACTGGAAATCTTTTCTTTGTAGTTTTGTCAGTTAAATAAAAGTTGAATAATTTTAACAAATCTTAGATCCTTTCCAACATTTGAGTGTGTGAAATAGGCTTTTATAATTCTGATTATGCAAACTAAATGCTTTTCCTAATGTCCAAGCTATGCCACAAAATGTCTGGCCGTGTCTGTGAGAAATAATCAGCAGCATTTGAGCCTGTTGCTCATTTGGCTTGAGAAATCCCTCATTTGGCTTGAGAAAGCCAAAATGTTTTGGCTTTCCTTCTTTTCACACACCCTCATGAGACCACCCCCCTCCTTTTTTCCCCGGCCCTAAGCTGGACGGCCGGTTTCCATCTCTCGGCAGTCCGTCTTCAGCCCCCATCCTGTGCCAACCAGTGTAGGGTTGCATCCCGGCACCTGTCTGGGATAAAAACATGTGGCGCGAGGGAGCTTTCAGCACCGAGCAGACGAAGTCAAGGACTCCCTTAGAGGAGCCTGAGACCGAGAAGGAGGGAGGGAAGGTGCAACAGATGGATGAAACCTTGACGGAGCTGTGACCTCCCCAAGGAGAAATAGAGGGAGGCGAGAAAGGCAAGAGCGATAGATCTGATGTCATGCTGAATTAATGCCAAAAGAAGGTGAGAGCTGATATAGAGAGGCAGGGCACAAACAAATGTGATGGATGGAAAGGAAGGCTGATAAAAAAAAAAAGCTGATATGAGCACGCTTCGGCAGATAGGGATGATAGCGAGCTAAGGAGGGGTAAAAGGTGCTGGGGGAAGAGAAACAAAGACAGATGAAATTAAACAGGAATGAAGAAAACAGCAAGAAATGAATTTAGTGCCTCTGGCATGAGCATGAGTAAGTGTGAAGGGTTGGTAGAGAGAGATAGAGATATGAAAGGAGAGATGTAAAGATGTGAAAAGTGGAGGGTGGAGTGACCAGGCTAGCGTGACGGTACAGCAGGTGTATTAAACATGCTGATGCCTTTAAAACAGACAACAGACCATAAATTACTGCAGCTTCTGTTATTAGTGCGACACGGGGGTACTGGAGTATATAGACGCTTTAGTTGCCAAGCCACTCTCATATAATGCAAGATGAGCAGGACTTAAGAGAAAGAACGATTGAAAGATAATGAGAGTGTAGAAGATATAGATAGGGAGGGAAGGAGGGAGTGCACAAGAGGCAGTAAAAGAAGTGGTAAAATAAGTAAATAAAATACACGGTGTAAAGAAGAAACACAAGAAGCTTTGAGAAAATGGATGTAATGAAAAGACATGATGGATGGAAAGAACAGGGGGATTAGGAGGAGTGATAAAGGGGTAATGAGGGGAACCAAATATAAGGCTGCGCGACTGGGAAGTGCTTGGTGCTTGTCATTAAAAAACATAGGCCCCATTAGCCAGTAAACTACCCGTTTGTGTAAGAATAGTCTGAACTATTGCAGACGTACAGAAAATTCCATCCGAGCTCTATCTGCCTCACACAGACTAAACACTATTCGGCTAAAACTCCACCAGCTCAGTCAGACATAAAGAAAAGAAGTCGGGTCTCTCACACATACATAAGAATAAGATATAAGAAATAAAGCCTCACCACAACAAACACAGACTTGAATAAAGAGGATAAAGATACAGAAAGACAGCGAGACAGACAGCGCGACGATGAAAGAGGAAGACAGCAAGCCATGTGGCTGGCCTGTAATTAGATGGAGGATGAGTAGCAGAGACGGATGCCGGGCCAGGCAGAGTGATTGCCGCCTCTGATCAGCTCCGACTACCCGCAAACCTAATGAAGTAATGATGTGCTGGAATGATGTGCATCCACCACAACGACTTACTATACAGCGCACACACAATACAGAAATTCCCCACAATAAGGCATGTTTACCATAATTGGCACAATTTTTTGGTACCAGAATAATGAAACTGGGCTTTTTCCATTAGCCACTAGTCTAGTACCATTAGGTCTTGTTGGTACCTTGATCAAGTTTGACAAGACCTAAATTGTACTTGGTAATATTACTAGAAGCATGAGCAAAAAAAGGCCAAAGCCCTAGAATGGATTGGCATCCTGTCCAGGGTTTCTGGGTAAACCCAGAGCTGAAAAATCCTAAACCAGGAAAGGACATGACTATAAAATACTTTACTTATTTACTGGAACATCAATATTCTATGATACTTTGTATTTTTAATGCATATTATTATTATTATTTATTTTTTAATGCATTTTCTCCCTTTTTCCTCCCAATTTTAGCATATCCAATCTACACCCAACCGCGTTATGCTTCCTCTCCATTGGAGCTGACCCCCATCGCGATTGAGGAGAGCGAGACTGTCACACGCCCCCTCCGACATGTGTGCAGTAGCCAACTGCATCTTTTCACCTGCACAAGGCGAGTTCATATGCGGATCAGCTTTGTGTACGGAGAGCCACACCCTAATCAGCATTATTCCTCGACTCTGTGCAGATGCCATCAACCAGCCAGCAGAGGTCTTGATTTGCTCAGTTATGAGGAGTCCCTATCCGGCTTGTCCTGGTTCATGCAGCCGCCCAGCCCAGCCGGATGGCAGAGCTGAGATTCGATGCGATGTATTCGAAATTCCAGCTCTGGTGTGCTAGCGTGTTTTACCCCTGCACCACATGAGCGACATGCATATTATTATTTAACATACAGTACAAATTAATTCTGGTATTTTTCTGGAAGGCTTTATATAAGATGTTGAGGTCTTTCAGTCAGAACTTGTGCTCATTTTTCTGGAAGGCTTTATATAAGATGTTGAGGTGTGTCAGTCAGAACTTGTGCTCATTCAGTTAACAGAACATCTGTGAGGTCAGCCCATAATGATGGACTAGAAACTTTATGGACCTTACTTCGTACACAGTGGCACAAAGATATTATACTTTTTTATTTATTTACTTTTTATATCCCAATCTAGTCAATTCCACATTGTAAATATGGAACGGCTGCCTCTTGTACAACCCTTGCTCTGATCAAGGAGAGGCAGATCAACACACATCCTGTCCGACACATATACAATCTGCAGCCGCTTCTTATTACCTGTCAGTTTTGATTGGCCACACAGAGCTGTATCATACATGGAGAGCCACGCTATGCTCCATGTAAACGACCCCCACCCCCACCCCCACCCCATTCACGCTGGTGCTTGAACCAGTCTCTGAGATCGCATATCGCTGCTGTAGCAGCCAGCTGTATTTGTGTGGACGCCCGGTCAGGTCAATGGCTTTGCTGAGATTCACTTCTCAGTGGTGTTTCATCATACTTTAGGCCACACTTTGGTATGTCTGTGGTTATTGATGCCCATTCAGCCTAAGATGCATTTGAGGTCAGGCTCACAATCAGCATTTGAATTAATCTCAGTCCTTATGACTATTGAAGCTTTATTTTCCACCAACCTCATCAAACCAGATCTTTCTGGACCTCTCTTTGTGTAGTCATGCTGCAACAAAGAATATCCCTTACCAAACTGTTTAAATAACATTGAAATGATATAATTAATTTGATGTTATTGATTTTATATACCTGCTAGTAATAGGTTTGACTGAAACCTCAGAAAATCAATAATTAGGAGATTATACTTTTGTGGATATAATGAATAACTTAAAGACCTGAGAGTGAAGATTAGGGAGGAAATGACCATGTACTTGGTGACTGCACTGTGGCTTTTTATATCTCTCACCTTTTAAATGGCTGCTACAACCCTGCAGTCAGTAACAAACAGTGCTGCTGGCTTCTATTCCTGAGTACCATTAGGTTAGGCTGGTGCCATTTCGAGCAGATAGCAGAATCTAGACAACAGACATTTATAATTGTGGACCAGTGGACAAAGGAAAAAGCAAAAATTCTCGTACCAATGTGCAAAAGAAAAGGGTGAAAATTGTGCAAACTCTATTTCTGGAAAAGACAAGAATCTGTGATTTTGTTCATTCTCTTAAACATTTATATATTCACGGCATTCTCCTGACCACTCTCTCCAACCTTGGAGTAACAGGTTCAGCATGGCAATGGATGGCCTCCTACCTGGAAGGGCGCTCCTACCAAGTGTCATGGAGGGGATCCATATCTACCCCATGCACTCTCTCAACCGGTGTTCCTCAGGGCTCTGTACTTGGCCCACTTCTCTTCTCTATCTACACCCGCTCTCTGGGTAAGGTCATAGCCTCCCATGGCTTCTCCTACCACTCCTATGCAGATGACACTCAGCTTGTTCTGTCATTTCCTTCTTCAGACACGCAAGTCTCAGCTCGCATCTCAGCATGTCTGCGAGATATCTCACAATGGATGTCAGCTCATCATCTAAAACTTAATCCCAGCAAGACAGAGATGTTGCTCATTCCTGGAGATCTGTCTCCAACCCAGGACCTAGTCATTTCTCTGGATGACTTCCTGATTAGACCATCTGATAAGGTAAGAAGTCTTGGTGTTGTCCTGGATAACCAGCTGACCTTCTCTCCTTATATAGCCAACATGACGAGATCGTGCCGGTTCCTCCTGTACAACATCAGGAAGATTCGGCCATTTCTCTCCAGAGAAGCTACCCAGATTCTGGTGCAATCACTTGTAATCTCTCGGTTGGACTACTGCAACTCCCTCCTGGCAGGAGCTCCCATGGCCACTATTAAACCCTTACAGCTCATTCAAAATGCAGCTGCCCGTCTGGTCTTTAACCAACCTAAACACTGCCACATCACCCCACTGCTGCGTTCTCTTCACTGGCTTCCTGTAGCTGCACGCATTCAGTTTAAAACACTGACGCTCGCCTACAAAGCCAAAAATGGACCAGCCCCAAGCTACCTTCGGGGTCTAATCAAACCCCGCTCTGTACCACGCAACCTCCGAGCCTCTAGTCTAGCTCGACTTGAGCCTCCATCCAGGACTAAAGGAAGACAAGCATCAAGGCTGTTCTCTGTTCTAGCGCCCAAATGGTGGAACGAACTTCCTCTGTCTGTCCGAACAGCTGAGTCTCTTGCTGTCTTTAAAAAACGATTAAAAACACACCTTTTTACTAAACACTTAGGCTGATTTGTACTTATTTACTAACACTTTATTCCAATCTTTTCCATTTAAAAAAAAAAAAAAAAAAAAAAAAAAAAAAGGCACTTTGGTTCTAACAGGTTTTAGCAGAGTTGTGTTCTTCGACTGTTGTCTATCTAAACTTAAGGAATGAAATGTTCACTATGGAAGCACTTCTGTAAGTCGCTCTGGATAAGAGCGTCTGCTAAATGCTGAAAATGTAAATGTAAATGTAAATTTATATAACAAAGTATTAAAAGAGAAGATTTCCAATGTTTTAACTGACCTACTTAATTGTATTTTAAGATGAAGGCATGTTTACATCTGTGCTACATTACCTTTCCTATTAATTAGACTTTTTATTTTTTTGTTTGATTTTTAATACAATTTTAATAAAATACATAAACTGCAGATCGGCTCTTAAGCATGCGCTCTCTCTGTCTAGAAAACACACCATTATAGCGGAATGAGGCCTAGCATTGTCTTGTTGAAATAACAGTGGACCTCCTGTAAAAAGACTTTACCTTGATGTCCCACTAAAATCTCAAAATGTGCCTTCAGGCAGAGATGTTCACAAGTCACAAAATATGAGTCCGAGTCAAGTCACAAGTCTTTAGGCTAGAGTCCGAGTCAAGTCACAAGTCTTTAGGCTAGAGTCAGGGTCAAGTCACAAGTCTTTAGGCTAGAGTCAGAGTCAAGTCACAAGTCAATATAATATACACAAAACATATATTGGAAATGTAGCATAGAAATAAACAAATAATATGTAAGTTCAGATTAAAAACAACAACAGATTAGCAACTGTATTTTGCCGTTTTACTTAGTGCCTTTACTTTCCTAGTCATTGTGCAAATGAATGTAATTTCTGTAACAAGAAGGTACCAGTTAAAAGCTTAAACTGATACGTTTTGTTTTCATTATCAATAAATCACTGCAGAGCGGCCAAAATCCAAAACACAGCAAAAAAATCATAACCACTGCTTACCTTAGCTTCTGTTCTTCCAGATTCTATTAAATTTATAACCGTGTGTCCCATTAGGAATATAATCCGTTATTTTGTAAATGCTGCTTATAATTAAAAACCTCCAAACTTTTCCCGGTTGTGAAGTAGAACACGAACTCGTTAGAAAGCCAATCTAGCGTTTCATTGACACATCAACTGTGTGATGCAAACTGAATAAATGCAAATAACAGCATTTCTTACTAAAAATGTTCAAATGAAGTGAACTTCAAACTGTGTAGGGAGTAGACACGTAACTAATGTTCACACATGCTGACTCTAGGGACTCATTTTTTTGCGAGTCGACACCTATTCAAATTACTTATGTTGCGGGCACTGATGCAACCACATACCATGATAAATGTTGGCTTTTGCACCTTTTACTGATAACAGTCTGAATTGTCCTTTGTGTCTGTGGCACAAAGAACTTAATCCCTGTTTTTTCTCAAAAAACTAATAAATTGTGTACTTATCTGACCACAGTACATAATTCTACTGTCTTTTGGTCCATCTCAGATGAGTTAGGGTGGAGAGAACTTGATGACATTTCTGAAAAGAACTGATGTATGGCTTTCCTGTGGCATAATAAAAACAACCACTGAACAACCATAGTATAACATAAAAGTGGACAATCAAAGTGTGGCTGTAAAACGACCAGATCAAGACCCTGTCATGGCCAGCCCAATTATCAGACCCAAACCTCAATGGAAATATTAAAACATCTGGAACATGATCATGCAGAAGATGGATGGTCACAAATAAAGCTTAACTGCTTAAAGTTTTGCGCAAGAAGTGGCATAAAGTTACCCAACAGCACTTGGCAAGATCTATTATTTTCCCCAATTTTCTTTCCTAATCTAGTCATATCCAATTACCCTGGTTGCATTACACTTCCCCTCTACCGATACAACCCTCCACTGCTGACTGAGGAGCTTCGCAACTGACACACACCCCCTCCGACACGTGTGCAGTAGCCGACTGCAGCTTTTTTACCTGCACGAGGCGAGTTCATATGCGGAACAGCTTTGAGCACGGAGAGCCACACCCTGATCAGCATTATCCCCCAACTCTGCGCAGGTGCCATCAATCAGCCAGCAGAGGTCTTAATTGCACCAGTTATGAGAAACCCTGGTCCGGCTTTCCCATCCCTGAACAAAAGCCAATTGTTTTTCATGTAGTTGTCCAGCCCAGCTGGATGGCAGAGCTGAGATTCGATACATTGTATTCAAAATCCCAGCTCTGGTGTGCTAACGTATTTTACCGCTGCGGCACCTGAGCGGCCATTCCATCATATATTAATGTCTAAACTGTTCCTGAATTAAAACATTAAAATAATGCAAATAAAACATCCACTTTTGCATTGTTCAAGGTCTGGAAACAATGTTTTTTGTTTTTTTTTACTGGTTTGTTTTCATTTTTTCAAAATGAATCTTCTTAATGATGATATTTTTGTTAAGAATTTAAAAGAAGTACTGTCAGTAGTTTATAGAATAAAACAAAAATGATAATTTTACCCAATTAATAAATAATTAATAAATGAATAATTAATAAACCACAGAAACTGGTAATTTTACAATATTCTTTTGTATTAAAATACAATATTTCTTACAGTGAATGAAACTGAGCAAAGCTCTAGATCAATGTTGCTGTAGAACTCATAGTTTCTGTCGAGTGATACTTGAATTCTGATGAACACAACAATGAGGGTGCGCATCATGACCCAGCTATTTTCTGGGATGTTGATGGGGTATTATAAAGAGATGTAATTACAAAGAGTCTCTCATTTTTTCCCCTCCACTTCCTCTCTCTCCCCGTCTTTCTCTCTCTGCAGTGCAGTAGTCAGTGACAGCCTTGCCTGACAGTGCACTCAAATCTAACAGGCATGGAAAGCGCTAGCACTATTCTAGCTTTAAAGCATGACTTGCTCATACCCAATCATACCAACTAAAATACTTTCTCAACATGAAACATAAACAGCTCAGCCAAGCCAAAGGTTACACACAAAAGTGCACACAAAAGTCCATATGGTGCATGCTTCAGTCCAAATGGAATTACAAGAAATTCATTTTCATAGTAAGCAATATGTAGTTTCCTGCAGTAAGCAGATGGGTTCGTTTCTTAACTCTAAAGCAGATCATGAGCTATATGAGCTGCTTCATGTGACCATTTTGACCCTTTGACCCAAATAGATTTGAATGCTGCAGAACTAATTGAAGTAATTTTCTCATATCAGGCTTGTTCAGCTGTTCTGCAACTCGTCTTGGATTCAGCACACTCTATATATAATGCCACAATTCAGTGGCAACCCATAAAGCTTACATTTCAGAGAGCAAAACTGCATATTTTGTTTGTTAGAGGCTGAAATTGGCAGATACACAGCAAGATATTTAATGATAATCTAGATACAGTGGACCCTTGACTTACAAATTTAATTTGTTTCGAAGGGCTGTTCTTAAGTCAAAATGTTCGTTAGTTAAACCTATTTTTCCCATAAGAAATCATGTAAATAGAATTAATCTGTGCCTGACCTCCCAAACCACCCTCTTACCTCTTACATTCTAATGTCTTAAATGGTCTTTTTTGTTATAAATACAATTATATTTTCCCTTAAATCTTAAATTATAGAATAGATAATACTGTAATAAACATTAATAAACAACAATACACAGTAGTACATAAAAACACACATCACATTTCAGTACAGTACGTGTGCTGTACCATACACCATAATACATTTCCTTCTTTATATATGAAATGTATCTACCAGAAACAACAATAACTCTCATATTTCTCTATTATTTCCTTCTTTATTTCAATAGTGTTGTATTTTGTAACTGCACGAAAGAAAGAATACTTTACTCAGCGATTTCCTTTTTCTCTCTCTCACTGTCTCCTCTGCCTGATACACAGTAACAGCTACTTGCAGGAGTAATTATACAACAAGAAATAATAATAGATTTTTTAATTTTCTCACCACTACACTTTCTCTGCACATTCTTTAAGGCCATTTTTACATTGAATTTTACAAAATATAAAGAAAACACTGAAAAAACACCATCCGCTCTCCGCTCACTGTATATATAAATAGAGAGAGACATCACCATGCTCTTAAATGATGTTAGGAAATTTCTGTGGCTTGGAACCTCTGAGAAGATTCAACACTATTTTAATTGTTTTCCATATAAAGATAATGACCATTTTTGTGTTTGGCTCTAGTCAAATATTTTACCAATTACAAGGGATCTTCAAAAAGTTTCTGCATTTTTATACTGTATTTTGGTTGGAAACTGTGAGGGCAGGAGGAGTAGTAATGGTCGTGTCTGAGAGACTGAGAGAGAGCTTGTAGTCCGGATTTAGCGCCATCTGATTTCCACCTTTTTGGACGCTCAAAGAAGCTTTAAGGGGAAGAAGATTTTCATGTGATGATGATATGAAAGTGGCAGTGCATCAGTGGCTACACGCTCAACCAAAAACATTTTTTGCTGAAGGCATTAAAAAGTTGGTACGACACTGGGAAAAATGCATCAGAGGGTGACTATGTAGAAAAATAAAATGTCATTTGTTTTTGAAATTTTTAATAAATAGAGTTTAAAAAATAGTGCAGAAACCTTTCAACCAACCCCCATATTTAATCTCTTTCTGAAGTTCTTTTGATTATGGCTTGGTGTGCTGCTTGTAGATAGATTTTAGTATGTATTACATTGCTGTAGGGTTATAGGTGATGTTTCCAAGCCCAACAAATTAAACTAAGCTGGCAGTAATCAAGTCTGTGTCTGGTCCAAATGAACCCAATTAGCATTTACATTGGGGTAATTAGTTAATTAAGTAACTAGGGGGTTACTGTTTCACACAGGCCACTTGGTGTTAAATAATGTTTAACTTAATTAATAAAAGAATCATTTAAAAAGTGTTTTGGTCAAATATAGTCAGAAGGTCTAAAGCTGTGACAAATATGCAAAAAAGAAATCACTGCACTGTGCAATTTTTAAAGATTATACAGTTTGTTTTGCAAAGCTGCCTATATTAATATTAAATCATGCAGCCATGCTAATATTAATATTTACAGCTTGAAAGAGATGCCTGTGGTGAAAGTACAAGCTTGAATGATGGGACTGTAACAACAACAGTGGGGTTGTAAATAGGTGGCATACTGGTGAGGCAAATGTACAATACAAGGCCAACCTTTGCTCCCCACATGCATCAATGACCCTGTCACCGGTTTACCACTGTTCCTTCCTTGGACCACTTTTGATAGATACTGACCACTGCAAACCAGGAACACCCCACAAGAGCTGCAGTTTTGGAGATGCTCTGACCCAGTCATCTAGCCATCACAATTTAGCTCTTGTCAAACTCGCTCAAATCCTTACGCTTGCCCATTTTTCCTGCTTCTAACACATCAACTTTAAGGATAAAATGTTCACTTGCTGCCTTATATATCCCACCCAATAACAGGTGCCGTGATGAAGAGGTAATCAGTGTTATTCACTTCACCTGTCAGTGGTCATAATGTTATGCCTGGTTGGTGTATTTCAGTTTTGTACCAATTCAGTAGTTTAGTATAATCAAGAATGAATTGATACAGCCTTAAAAAAAACACAAGGTTTTTAAAATCTAATAGATGATTTTAGCAACTATTTTCAAACCTCCAGGTCTGAGAAATGGCATCTAACACCATTTAATAATGTCTTTCAGGGTTTCTAGGACCGCAGAAATCCTGGTAATGAAAAACACCAGTTGAGCGGTTGGTCAATTTGTCGATAAGACAGCTACCATCAAGTGTGTGATTATGTGTTTCTGGTAAAAATAATTCTCAGTGTCTGGAGAAAGTTGAGTATGGTGCCAAACTGACAGATCAGTTGACAAATGAAATTTGCAATAAAGAGATTTGATTAGTCTGCAAAACTTGACATCAGCAACATAAATGTTTAATAAGGATCCAAACATGGGCTGTTCTTAAATGCTTAAATGAGCCTTACAATCCCCATTAACAGATTAAAAGCTTTAAAATGTCTGTCTTTCTCTTGCTCTCTCCAAGCCCCATCTCATTCGCTCTTTCTCTAAGTGAACATGAAGCGAAAGGCAGAAAGACACGCAGAGACCCAGCAGGAAAGGGCGTCTTAAAGCTAAATCTCTCTGGGGATAGGATGAAGATATACAGAGAGATGGGGTGGGGGAATATATTTCTTTTTATACGACCTCTTTATTAAACAATAAAGCTAGCAAACTTGCTTCTTGAGTTAAAATGGAGGCAATTTAAAATTATAGAAAGATTAAACTGGAGCAAACTTGGAGAACAATTAAGTCAGAGGAGGAGGCAGGAAAAAAGCTGGGATGAGTACACTGGAGTTATAAGTGATTTAAAAGTAGGTAAAATAAGGGTGTGAAAGTATAGGGGTTAATTTATTGTATATACTCTTGCATAACAATGGGTTTCCAATAGGTGCTGTTGAGCTAGCATGGATTTATATAGGATGATAGATGAGTTAACAATGAAGACAGTTGGGGTATTAGTGGGCAATGGGTTAAAGCTGGTTAGTTATGGGTATGAGGAGAATTAAGAGGCTGGTGGGATTAAAATAGGAATAGAAGATATATAGGGTATGATTGGAGCTATAAATGTGTAGATATACACCGATCAGCCATAACATTTAAACCACCTCCTTGTTTCTACACACATTGTCCTTTTTATCAGCTTTAATTACCATATAGAAGCACTTTGTAGTTCTACAATTACTGACTGTAGTCCATCTGTTTCTCTGCATGCTTTGTTAGCCCCCTTTTATGCTGTTCTTTAATGGTCAGGACTCTCCCAGGACCACTACAGAGCAGGTATTATTTGGGTGGTAGATCATTCTTAGCACTGCAGTTACAATGACATGGTGGTGGTGTGTTAGTGTGTGTTGTCCTGGTATCAGTGGATAAGACACAGCAATGTCACTGCTGGACTGAGAATAGTTCACCAACCAACAAAATATCCAGCCAACAGCGCCCCGTGGGCAGCGTCCTGTCCACTAATAAAGTGTTAGAAGATGACCAACTCAAACAGCAGCAATAGATAAGCTTTACATCTACAAGGTGAACCAACTAGGTAGGAGTGTCTAATAGAGTGGACAGTGAGTGGACACTGTATTTAAAAACTCCAGCAGCGCTGCTGTGTCTGATCCACTCATACCAGCACAACACACACTAACACACCACCATCATGTCAGGGTCACTGCAGTGCTGAGAATGATCCACCACCTAAATAATACCTGCTCTGTGGTGGTCCTGACCATTGAAGAACAGGGTGAAAGCAGGCTAAAAAGGTATGTAGAGATAAATAGACTACTGTCAGTAATTGTAGAACTACAAAGTGCTTCTATATGGTAAGTGGAGCTGATAAAATGGACAGTGAGTGTAGAAACAAGGAGATGGTTTTAATGTTATGGCTGATCAGTGTACACTATATGTACACAAGTATTGGGACACTTTTTACACTACTGTAATAGGATGCCACTGTTACAAGAAGTGAGACTGTAAAATTTCCCCTCTAGATATTCCTTGATTGACTGTGAATGGTATTTCTAAAAAGTGGAAGCGTTTAGGACCCATAGCAACTCAGCCACAAAATGTCAGACCATGTAGAGTTACAGAGCGAGGCCGGCGAGTGCTAAGGTACATAGTAGATGCCAATGCTCTGCAGATTCAATAACTGTGGGTGAGTTTTAAACTCCCTCTGACATTAACATCTATCAACTATGAACTAAGCACAATGCCAAGTGTAGGATGGAGTGGTGTAAAGCACCCTGCCACTGGACTCTGGAGCAGTGGAAACGTGTTCTGTGGAGTAATGACATGCTTCTCTATCTGCCGGTCTGATAGAAGATTTTGGGTTTGGCCAATAGTTGTGCCAACTGTAAAGTAAGGTGGAAGAAGGATAAAACTATCTATGGAGTTGTTTTTCAGGTGTCGCTCTTGGCTCCTTAGTTTTCCTGAAGGAATATTTAATGCTTTAGCATAAGACTTTAGCATAAGACAACTGTATTCTTCTTAATTTGTGGGAACAGTTAGAACAGGAAATAGCCTTTCTGTTCCAGCATTGTGTTACTGTGTTTTACGACACAAAGCAAGGTCCATAAAGACATGGTTGGGTGAATGTGGTGTGGGAAAACGTGACTGGCCTGCACAGGGCCCTGACTTCAACCCCATGAAACATCTTTGGGATAAAATAAAACGGAGATTGCGAGCCAATCTTTCTCATCTTCAGAAATGTTCCACTGGATCAATGGCAGAAATTCCACAAACACATTCCAAAATCTTGTAGAAAGCCTTCCCAGGAGTGGACCAAATCTATACAGTGGTACCTTGGAACTCAACGTCCCCTAAATTTGAAATTTGTACCCTTAAATCTGATGTTTCCCTTAAACTTGACGTGTGTGCAACCACCGCTTTATTAAGCGCTTGGGTTGAACAGTGCATCATCAAAGTGCAAATATGAGACGAATCTGCATTTGTGTGGAATAACACACAATTCACTCTGAAAGCTCCACATGTATCTGTGTTTAGCTGGATTTTCCTCACTGTTTCACTTTTAAACTCACTACACCTCGGGGTTCTGAGAAGTTGTAAGAATCAGCTTTTTAGAGACTAAAATGCTTATCGTTAAAAAAAGCTTAATGTGATTTTAATGTATTAAAAGAACGACATAGAAACACTAAACTTATCTTAATTAATACTGCTCATAAGTTCTCTCCACTAATGAAATTCCTCGCTTGTTGTTTTAGTATTATAAGTCACGTTAAGCTACATAAAAAATAACGGCTCAGCAGCGCAAAAGCGGTTTTGCCACTTCTCATGTGAATGAGCCTATACTGAACGGAATACGGTATTCCAAGATCAAGCATCTCCATGATTAAGAAGCATAAGGAAACAATAAAGAGGTAAGGGTAAAGTGCAGGTTTTCTTGTATTTTTTTGTTAATTTTTAACTTTTTAATTGATTTCATTGTTTTTTATGTAATATTTTTGTTATTTTCAGTGTATTAGTGTCAAAAACAACCCCAATATTTTACATAAGCTTAAAATATATGCAGTTCCACGGGACCGTGGAACACATTAACAGGTTTCCCATACATCCTAAACATCCTTGACGTCGAGTTTCAAGGTACCACTGTATTGATGTCTATAGATTCAGAATTTGATGTCATAAAAGCTCCTCTCAGTGTAACGTGTTGGTGTCCCAATACTTTTGTCTATATAGTGTATTTTAGTACAGAACAGACCAAACAGGACCAAACGTTAAATAAGCATGAAGACTGTAGGGAAGTACAGAAATAGGGTTGGTTATAACTAGTCTAATATCAGTATCTGTTAATAGATACTGTTCCTCTTTCAACATGACTGCATTTATTTATAATACAAGTTTCATGAATACATACAATAGTTTGACAACACTGTAACATCTATTTTTAATGATTTTTTAAAGGCAGCTCAGTGTGGCTTTACACCCATGCTAGGTGTGTCAGTGTACACCTCCTGTAGAGTGTTAGTTTGCACCCTCTGCATGGGGTACGTTCGGTTCAACTTTGCTAACTTTATGTGATCTTAAAGAAGAGAGAGTTCAGCGTGCTCAGCGAGTGAGCAGAGAGGCTCTAATCTCATCAGCCGTGTTGTGATTGAACACGGTGGGACAGGGAGCAATCTGATTAATAAATAAATAGGCTCTGTGTGGCTCCCATATGTCAGCGAGAGAGAGAGACTCCACTGGCATCACCCTCATCACAACTGATGCTTTGCTTGGGCACGATGCAATTAGAAAACAGACACACCCTGGGGAATTAACAAACAGTGCACTCATACCACACGCTTAAACACACACACACACACACACACACTAATACCCACACAATGTTAAAGAATTACTTCGCGCTGACAGTCTTTAAAGTTTAAACTGCATATCTTATCTAGTGTAGTGTACAGAGTGTATTCCTGCACATTGTTTTAGAAAATGTTCTGGACCCACCATTACACTAATCTGGATGAAACAGCAACTGAAGATTAATTAATAAGTGGATGTTAACTAGTGCAGGGCGGCACAGTGGCTCGGTGGGTGGCCGTGTCTTTGTGGGTTTCCTACGGGAGCTCCACATTCCAAGTCAGGTGAATCTGAGCTATAAAAATTATACTTGGTGTGAGTGTGTGTGTTTGCCCTTTGATGGACTGGTGACCTGTCCATAGTGTTTCCTACCCTTTGCCCAGTAAATCACTCCGAATAGGATAAAGCGGTGGTAAAACAGACAATGCATTAATAAATGAATGAATAAGAAGTGTAACAATAACATCAACATTATGCTGACACCTGACCATCAACTTGTTGGACATTCCACTGCAAAACTATGGCTACTAGATGAGGCTACTAGCCTCCACACCAAACCTTTCAAAACATGCTTTGTACACATGAATACAGTCATGCTAAAACAAGCAATGGTCTTTCCAAAACTGTTACCACAAAGTTTAAAGCATGCAGCTGATTTTATAAGAGGGATCTTCAAAAAGTTTCCGCACTTTTATATTTTCATTGGAGACGGTGAGGTCATGACCAGTAGTAATTGGTCGTGTCTGAGAGACTAAAACCACCTCCTTGTTTCTACACTCCCTTGTGTTATCAGCTCCACTTACCATATAGAAGCACTTTGTAGCTCTACAATTACTGACTGTAGCCCATCTGTTTCTCTGCATGCTTTGTTAGCCCCCTTTCACCACTACAGAGTAGGTACTATTTGGGTGGTGGATCATTCTCAGCACTGCAGTGACACTGACATGGTGGTGGGGTGTTAGTGTGTGTTGTGCTGGTATGAGTGGATAAGATACAGCAGCGCTACTGGAGTTTTGAAACACCTCACTGTCACTGCTGGACTGAGAATAGTCCACCAACCAAATATATCCAGGCAACAGCGCCCCGTGGGCAGCGTCCTGTGACCACTAATGAAGGTCTAGAAGATGACCAACTCAAACAGCAGCAATAGATGAGCGATCGTCTCTGACTTCACATCTACAAGGTGGACCAACTAGGTAGGAGTGTCCAATAGAGTGAGTGGACACAGTATTTAAAAACACCAGCAGCACTGCTGTGTCTGATCCACTCATACCAGCACAACACACACTTACACACCACCACCATGTCGGTGTCACTGCAGTGCTGAGAATGACCCATCACCTAAATAATACCTACTCTGTGGTGGTCCTGGGAGAGTCCTGAGCATTGACGAACAGCATGAAAGGGGGCTAACGAAGCATGTAGAGAAACAGATGGACTACAGTCAGTGATTGTAGAACTACAAAGCGCTTCTATATGATAAGTGAAACTGATAAAATGGACAATGTGTGTAGAAACAAAGAAGGTGGTTTTAATGTTTGGCTGATCAGTGTAGACTTCACATTATACTTGCTTGGGAAGTTCATTCCACGTCAAGAGTTTGCAGAATATAAAGCAAACCATGCACACACAAAAGCAAGCATCCAGTCTTTCAAAAAGCAAAAGCACTCAGTCATCTCAGACCAAACATTGCTTTCTGTATTTCAGATGAAACATTATTGTGGTACACAGAAACAGTGAATTCATTCTTTTTAGTTTCTTTTATACATTTGATTATAAAAAGACCACATAACAGAACCTGAATGTCAAATAGTGTGAGAAGCATGAAGGCTGAGATAAGCAAACCGGTTGCAGAACCCATAAGGAACTCCCAGGCCGTGACTAATTGTGCTAATGTGACTAATTGTGAATTAGCGCCCATCTCCAGCTAACATAATCACTTTCTCGGAATAAAGAGTCACAGCTTCGGGATCTGCAACATTCAGAAAAGGAGAGCACGTATTACGATGCCCATAACAGCCAAGAGTTGTCAAAACTAACAGTGAATGAAGGTCAGTGATGCTGGGTAACCTTGGCAATATGGACCGTCAGTCATCAAGGGCTTTGTTGGGTTAAACTATCCCTTTGAACCTCAACAAAGGAAAGTGGAAACTGAACCTTTAAGCAAAATAAAAGACCATGAGAGTAGGCAGCAGAGAGGATGACTGATATGTGAGCTGTTACAGAAGGGAATGTGGGTGAGTTTAGACAGGTTAAGGGTAGTAGTCATGTGTGCTGATTTTATTGTGCTTCCAAGAGATTGTGGGTTTATTTGTCCATGTGGGCAGTAGATTAAAAACTGGACCAAGTATGTGTGATTTGACAGCTTGTTGAGAGTGGGTTTTGGGCAATGACATCACAGAGGAATAGTGAGATTTGAAAACTAAGTGGAAACAGCATTTTGTAACATTCCCCTTGGTTTACAGTGTGTTTACATCAGTGACTCTCAGAATGGGTGAAGTTTACTTGCGAGTGGGTACAGTTGCAGTGTAAGTGACTTGAGAGTGGGTGTCTTAGCAGGGTAAGTGACTTGATTTCATTCTTTTTTTAGTTTCTTTTATACATTTGATAGTAAAAAAGACCACAAAACAGAACCTGAATATTAAATAGTGTGAGAAGCATGAAGGCTGAGATAAGCAAACCGGTTGCAGAACCCATAAGGAACTCCCAGGTCATGACTAATTGTGCTAGTGTGACTAACTGTGAATTAGTGCCCATCTCCAGCTAACAATCACTTTGTCTGAATAAAGAGTCATGGTCTAAGTCATTTGTAAGTGGGTACGGTAGCAGTGTAAGCAACTTGAGAGTGTGAGCAGTAGCACTGAAAGTGACTTGAGTGTGAGTACAGTAGCAATGTACGTGACTTCAGAGTGTGTACAGTAGCAGTCTAAGTAATTTAAGAGTGGGAGCATTAGCATTGAAAGTGACTTAAGAGTGGGTATGGTAGAGCTAAGGTTGTTGACAATAACAATGTACGTGTCCTAAGAGTGGTTACAGTGGCAATGTAAGCGATGAGTGGAAACAGTGGCAGTGTACATAACTTGAGTGTTGGTACAGTAGCGTAATAAGTGACTTAAGAGTGAGTACTGTAACAGTGTACGTGATTTGAGTGTTGATACGGTAGCGTAATAAGTGACTTAAGAGTGAGTACTGTAACAGTGTACATAACTTGAGTGTTGGTACAGTAGCGTAATAAGTGACTTAAGAGTGAGTACTGTAACAGTGTACGTGATTTGAGAGTGGGTACAGTAGCGTAATAAGTGACTTAAGAGTGAGTACTGTAACAGTGTACGTGATTTGAGAGTGGGTACAGTAGCGTAATAAGTGACTTAAGAGTGAGTACTGTAACAGTGTACGTGATTTGAGAGTGGGTACAGTAGCGTAATAAGTGACTTAAGAGTGAGTACTGTAACAGTGTACGTGATTTGAGTGTTGGTACAGTAGCGTAATAAGTAACTTAAGAGTGAGTACTGTGACAGTGTACGTAACTTGAGTGTTGGTACAGTAGCGTAATAAGTGACTTAAGAGTGAGTACTGTAACAGTGTACGTGATTTGAGAGTGGGTACAGTAGCAGTGTAAGTGACTTGAGTGTTGGTACAGTAGCATAATTAATTACTTAAGTGCAAATTACTTAAAAGTGGGTATGGTAGAGCCAAGGCTGTTTTAGTATGTGTACAGTTTACTTGATAATGGGGACAATAACTGTGTAAGTGTCTTAAAAGTGGGTACAGTAGCAGTGTAAGTGACTTGAGATTGGGTACAGTAGCAGTGTACGTGACTTAGTAGTGGGTACTCTAGCAGTGTAAGTGACTTGAGTACAGTAGGAAACAGTAGCAGTGTTTGAGACTTAAAAGTAGGTATGGTAGAGCTAAGGTTGTTATGGTATGGGTATAGTTTACGTAAGATTGGGGGCAATAGCAGTGTAAGTTTTTTAAGAGTGGGTACACTAGCAGTGTAAGTAACTTCAGAATGGGTGCAGTAGCAGTGCAAATGACTAAAGTGAGTATGGTAGAGCTAAGACTGTTCTGGTATGGGTACAGTTTACTTGAGAGTGGATACAGTAGCAGTATAAGTGACTTAAGAGTTTGTACAGTAGCAGTGTAAGTGACAACAGTGGATATGGAAGCAGTGTATGTTACTTGAAAGTGGGTACAGTAGCAGTGTAAGTAACTAAAGAGTGGGTACAGTAGCAGTGTAAGTGACTTCAGAGTGGGTACAGTAGCAATACACATGACTTTAAAGTGGGTATGGTAAAGCTAAGATTGTTATGGTATGGGTATAATTTACTTAAGAGTAGATACAGTAGCAGTGTAAGGGACTTAATAGTGGGTACAGTAGGGGTAAGGTTAATTTAAAAGTGGTTGAGGTAGGGGTAGAGTTTACCCGGACGTGGGGACTGCAGCAGTGTACTAAACTGGACAGTGGGTACAATAGGGTCAGTGTTTACTTCACATTGGGGGTGGTACTGCAGCAGTGTAGGTGATTTAAGAGTGTTTATGGTATGGGTAGAGTTTGGTATATATTTGTTATACTTGTCTGCCTAGAAGTGAATATAAAAGTACAGTATTGTAAACATTTCATGCCACCTACAAGGCCACCCTAGATAAAGGGACCCACAAGTTTGCATTTGCTCCAGACCCAGAAATGTGATTTAAAATTAGGTAATTTTTGCATGTAGGGGATTTAAAAGCAGGAGCAGTAAGGGTCAAGGTGATTTGAGATCAGGTACATTTTATTGAGTGGGGTAGGTGGTTTGAAAGTGGGTAGAATATGGTGGGAAAGGTTTTGAGAGTAAGACAAACATTCACAAAGTGGAAATTTTAAGACACATCCCAGATTCTGATGCAGAAAATCATGCATGGCTTACAGCAGCGTTCTCACTTACAGCAGATCACAGACAAACTGAAGACATAAAAATTTGTGCGCTTTTATTATTATCAGTTTCGCTGAATTTTTAGTCCATCTTGACAGGAAATTTGCTTTCACAGAACAAAATAACCATGGTCACTGATAGTGTCATGGTAGTGTACATCTGTCCTTGTTCTGTGGTTGTGTGCACAGTCAACAGTGAAGTGCGAACAGAAAGGTCCAGTGTTAACACTGACACAGAAAGACAAACATTGAAAGTGACATGACTGGAAATAAAAGGAAGAAAGTACAACCTTTAAACAGCTTAAAGTCACGTAATAGATACTCTACTAGAAAAAAAGCCTCAATGGCCTTGATTAGTCAAAAATAAAGCTTTTTTTCATGAACAAGTGGTACATCAAGCCAGCAGAAGTCGAGCTTAAATATGGCCTCAGTGTTTTGGCTTTTTTTTAGAGTTCATTATGAAAACATTAGTGGTGTTAATTATGGTCATGTAATTTGGGATGTAGTGTGGGGTGGAACAGAAAGCGACACAGTCCACTGAGTACATGCCATCGCTAGAGGACAAAGAGTGAGAGCAAGGGGAAAACAGTGAAAAATGCCATTTTAATGCTTGACTGAGAGCATTAGGAGAGGGAAGACTAAAAGTGTGTGGACCAAGAATTGAAAACCGGCAAAGATGTCTGATAGATGTTTAGGGTCAGATTCACACGTTCTATCTGTATGGCATCTTTATTAATCTTATTTTGCTCATGTTTTAATTTTTTGGAGTGTATTGCAGACATCAAATTTTAAATGTGTTTCTATTTACAGAATACAATGATGTTGATCAATGAAAACGCTGGACATCTTTTCTTTCTATTTCTATGTTAAAAAACTTAATAGAATTAACAAATCACAGATTCTCTTTTTAATTGCGTTTTCCAAACATCCCTACTTTTATGGGGTTTGTAGTTCCTCCCAATGCATTAAATTATACATTAAATACCTTCTTGAAAAGGCACAAATGAAACAGTTGGCATTGTGCTGCAGCTGGTAGTGCCATACAGCAACATAGATTGGGTCTATAGGGTACAGTAGTAGTACAGTAGATTAGTGGTTAAAGTACTAGACTTATGATCATTAGGTCTCTGGATTACGTACCACTACTGCTAAAATGCCCCGTATGTTGTCTGAATGTATAATGCATTGCCGTCCACGCCTTGCTCTGGGTTTCCTTACTTTCCTCTTGTTTCCAAGCACTAGGTTCTCACAGGTGCACAGAGTAGCTTGTCATATTGGGACAATCACCTCCCAGTTCTGCTCTATCCCTTTTCTATCCACTTTCTTGGCTGTGGGCTGCGGATGTTTTGGTGTCATTTGTTTCCGTAGTTTTGCCCACCTCTTCCTTATTCTAATTACCCGTTTTGTTTGTGGCTTTTTAGCTACAGTTGTTCCTTGGTTAAGCATTCTGCAAATTTGGAGGTAGGCGGCACAGTGGCTTGTGGGTAGCACTGTTGCCTTACAGCAAGAAGGTCCTGGGTTTGATTCCCAGGTGGAGTGCTGTGGAGTTCCAGTTTCCTCCCACAGTCCAAAGACATGCAGTTAGTTTAATTAGAGATACTAAAAAGTCCCCTTTATGTATTAGTGTGTAAATGTGTGTAAGTGTGTGTGCCCTGTGATGAACTGACGACCTGTCCAGGGTGTTTCCTGCCTTTCGCCCAGTGAATCAGAACCACCGCAACCCCAAATAGGATAAAGCGGTGGTAAAACAGACAATAAATGAATGAATGAAATTGGGTGCTTAGCTACACCTGGCAGCTCAGAAATGACCACTTGAGAAGTAGACCAGTTTTGTGGGAGTGCTAAACAGCAAAGATCCACTTCCAGGAAAGATCCAGAACTGATTCCAGTATTAAGTGTACCCGTTGAGATATGGGTACCTCAATCAGATAGAGGACCATGAGGTAAATAGGCCTACTGTGGCACATAGCTCAAGCTATTTTATTATTCATTCTATTATTCCCAGAGGTCAAATAAAAAATACATGAATAACAAGTCACTTACACTGATCAGCCATAACATTAAAACCACCTCTACCTTCTACACTCACTGTCCATTTTATCAGCTCCACTTACCATATAGAAGCACTTTGTAGTTCTACAATTACTGACTGTAGTCCATCTGTTTCTCTACATAATTTTTAGCCTGCTTTCACCCTGTTCTTCAATGGTCAGGACTCTCACAGGACCACCACAGAGTAGGTATTATTTGGGTGGTGGATCATTCTCAGCACTGCAGTAACACTGACTGATGGTGGTGGTGTGTTAATGTGTAGTGTGCTGGTATGAGTGGATCAGACACAGCAGCGCTGCTGGAGTTTTTAAATACCGTGTCCACTCACTGTCCACTCTATTAGACACTCCTACCTAGTTGTTTCACCTTGTAGATGTAAAGTCAGAGACGATCAATCATCTATTGCTGCTGTTTGAGTTGGTCATCTTCTAGACCTTCATCAGTGGTCACAGGACGCTGCCCACAGGGCGCTGTTGGCTGGATGTATTTTTGGTTGGTGGACTATTTTCAGTCCAGCAGTGACAGTGAGGTGTTTAAAAACTCCAGCAGCGCTGCTGTGTCTTATCCACTCATACCAGCACAACACACACTAACACACCACCACCATGTCAGTGTTACTGCAGTGCTGAGAATGATCCACCACCCAAATAATACCTACTCTGTGGTGGTCCTGTGAGAGTCCTGACCATTGAAGAACAGGGTGAAAGCAGGCTAAAAAGGTATGTAGAGAAACAGATGGACTACAGTCAGTAATTGTAGAACTACAAAGTAGTGTAGCAGTACTGTATAGTGAGAAACCATATTCGTTTTAGTGATGTAGTCAGCAAACATTTTTTTTGTAGAATGCAGCCTCCACTACAAACTCTCTCTCTCTCTCTCTCTCTCTCTCTCTCTCTCTCTCTCTCTCGTACACACATCTGCTCCATCTCTCTCACCCTATTTCATCCCTTTTTTTCGAAATCTTTCACCCGCATACAATCTTTCCCTCTTTGAGAGCACCTAATCCTCTCACAAGCTTTCCGCCTCTCCTCTCGCTTTATGTTTTTATTCTTTATCTTTTTGACTCTGCCATTCTGTTTATCTTCACTACCTAACTCCCTCTGTTATGTTTTTAATCTTTTCCCCCTCTTTCACCCATTAAAAGTCTTTAGCTGTATCTGTCTCACTCATATCCCAGATACAGAAGACTTTAACTGAAGCAAAATATATGAAATATATAACATTAAACATTATACAGAGTGATAACGGCTAGGACAAAAATAAACAGGGTTCAAAATTCAGCAGCGTACGATCGGCTCCCCGGGTTAATGCACAGATCTCCCTCTATGTGAGTTCATTTAACGCATGGCTTGTTTATTTGTTTCACCAAAGCGTTTTTAATGTAAGTTGCAGACCCGCTCGGGCCGCCTGCTATCTCCTGCCGTCCTTTGTCCTTTGCTCAGAGAGCCTGACAGCAATTTAAAAGTACAACAGCCATCAAACGGACTAAGCGGCATGTGGATACACACGTCAATCTGCCCTACCCTAAGTGTGCATGTTCTTAATTAAGGCAGCTGATTGGATACGTGCTGTGCCCGCGTCAGTAGTGACAGCCATGTCTCCATTTAGAAATCAAAATTCTATTGAGACAAATTAGATTATTCAAAAAAATGAAGTAATAGGCTGCATGTTTTCATCTGCTCTCTTAAGGCAAACACATCATGTTTCCTATCACTTTATAAAAACACTTAATTATGGAGACATGGAGACTGCGGAAAAGCTAATACATTTACATTTACGGCATTTAGCAGACGCTTTTATCCAAAGCAACTTACAGTGGACAGTCTAAGCAAATGATGGTTAAGGGCCATGCTCAAAGGACAAATAGTGGTAACCTGGCAGTGGTGGGATTTGAACCAGTAACCTTATGCTTACTAGTCCAGTACTTTAATCACTAGGCTACAACTGCCCCATAATATTCAGATAAACCACATTGCCACATTAATTGCTGACAATACACACCTATCAGCCATAACATTAAAACCACCTCCTTGTTTCTATACTCACTGTCCATTTTATCAGCTCCACTTACCACATAGAAGCACTTTGTAGTTCTACAGTTACTGACTGTAGTCCATCTGTTTCTCTGCATGCTTTGTTAGCCCCCTTTCATGCTGTTCTTCAGTGGTCAGAACCCCCACAGGACCACTACAGAGCAGGTATTATTTAGGTGGTGGATCATTCTCAGCACAGCAGTGACACTGACATGGTGGTGGTGTGTTAGTGTGTGTTGTGATGGTATGAGTGGATAAGACACAGCAACGCTGCTGAAGTTTTTAAACACCTCACTGTCACTGCTGGACTGAGAATAGTCCACCAACCAAATATATCCAGCCAACAGTGCCCCATGGGCAGCGTCCTGTGACCACTGATGAAGGTCTAGAACATGACCAACTCAAACAGCAGCAATAGATGAGCAATCGTCTCTGACTTTACATTTGCAAGGTGGATCAACTACGTAGGAGTGTCTAATAGAGTGGACAGTGAGTGGACACGGTATTTAAAAACTCCAGCAGCGCTGCTGTGTCTGATCCACTCATACCAGCACAACACACACTAACACACCACCACCATGTTAGTATCACTGCAGTGCTGAGAATGATCCACCACCTAAATAATACCTGCTCTGTGGTGGTCCTGTGGTGGTCTTGACCATTGAAGAACAGGGTGAAAGCAGGCTAAAACAGTATGTAGAGAAACAGATGGACTACAGTCAGTAATTGTAGAACTACAAAGTGCTTCTATATGGTAAGTGGAGCTGATAAAATGGACAGTGAGTGTAGAAACAAGGATGTGATTTTAATGTTATGGCTGATCAGTGTATGAAGACTCATGCTTCACTTGCACTTTTACCCAGTAAGTTTCCAATAACTGTCTGGAAAAGAGTTTACTAAAGTCCCACAGAGGACTAACAAAGCAATTCACAGGGTCAAGACCAAGTACAATTTCCAGATAATTGTCAGGCTGACTCGTGTGAATGAAAGCTGGCACATTAATGGGTAAGACTCTGCTAAAGCGAGTAATTATAAACATTAGCACAGTTAAGTGAAGACAGAATGAGCAGAAGATAACTAGGTAGACAAACAGGAGAAATTCGAAAATGAATAAAGTTTCGGCTGTTCAAGCCACAGTTGGAATTCTTTGTTAAATTAAAGGCACAGTCAGCGTGATGCACTCAGCATGTAACACTTTATGTCTCTGGTCCTTATGTAATATGCTTTGATACCAGACAAGAATATGGAAAAGCTAACAATAAGTTTACAAGCTTTAACAAATGACCACAGATTAAGATCGAATGTACTGGCCCTGTAATATCTAGGCCCTGACAGTGGCTATTATATGCATTAAATAACATGACTTTACAATTTGCAATTAGGTAAACACACACCAACATAATCTGGTACATTACTGGTTAATACATACTGAAGAAAGTGAGTTTAAACATTAACACAGTCAAGTGAACGCAGAAAACTGAAAAAACAAAAAAGAAATGTATGCAAATTTTGAGAGATTAAGGAATAAATGGCTCTCAGTCATTATTGTCTAAGATGTTTTTACAACCCCAAATCAGAAAAAGTTGGGACAGTTGGGAAAAAGCAAATAAAATAAAAATTTTCCTTACATTTACTTTGACTTTTATTTGATTGCAGACAGGATGAACCTGAGATATTTAATTTATTAATAAACCTTCATTCCTGCATTTCAGGCCTGCAACACATTCCAAAAAAAGTTGGGACGGGGCAATTTAGAGCTAGTAATGAAGTGAAAAAACTAAATAATGATGTGATTACAAACAGGCAGTAGCGATTTCTCTAAGACTGCAAGGGAAGCTCAGCTTCCCCTAAAATGTCAAAAATTAAATGGTCAAATATGTACAGTTGTGTGGACGCTGAGCTTCTGCAAGATGATTGGAGGATCAGTCGAAAGGCTGAATCCCGTTTTGATTGACAGCTGTCGCTGGGAGCTTCAGTACCATCGCGGATTTTGCGAGTGAAGTCAGAAGACAAACTGCAACCCATTTCATGCCATTTTCTTGAAAACTAACAAAGGGGAGAATTTATACATTTATATATAAATAAATTGACAAATTTTATGATGTAAGCCGACAATGAGCTTCCCCTCTTTGAAAGACCAGCAGCCGCCACTGCAAACAGGTGATGTCAACAGGTGATTGTAATCATGGTTTGGTACAAAAGCAGCATCCAGGAAAGGCTGAGTCTTTGATGAGCAAAGATGATCAGAGGATCTCCAGTTTGTCAACAAATGTGTGAGAAAATGATTGAAATGTTTAAAAACAATGTACCTCAAAGAAAGATTGGAAGGGATTTTCATATTTCTCCCTCTACAGTGCATAATATCATTAAACCATTCAAGGAATAAGGAGGAATTTCAGTGCGTTAAGACCAAGGGTGCAAGCTTAAACTGAACACCCGTGATCTTCAATCCCTCCGACGGCACTGCATCAAGAACCGGCACTCAACAATAGCTGATATAACCACATGGGTGAGGGATTACTTTGGTAAACCTTTGTCAAGCACTACAATACAGAGTTACATGCACAAATGCCACTTAAAACTTTACTGTGCAAAAAAGAAGCCTTATGTTAACCATGTCCAGAAGAGGAATTTACACTTCTGTGATGGCAGCATTAATGCAGGAAAGTACATTGAGATCTTAGAGCAACATGTGCTGCCTTCAAGACGTCATCTTTTCCAGGGACGTCCATGCATTTTTCAATAAGACAATGCAAAACCACATGCTGCACACATTACAAAGGAATGGCTGCAGAAGAAGAGGGTACGGGTACTGGACTGGCCTGCCTGCAGTCCTGACCTGTCCCCAATTGAGAATGTGTGGAGAATTTTGAAATAAAAAAATGTGACAGCGACGACCCCGTACTGTTGCACATCTTAAGACGTGTTTGCAGGAAGAATGGGACAAAATAAAAGCTGAAACACTAAATCACTTGGTATCCTCGGTACCAAAACATCTTTTAAGTGTGGTGAAAAGGAATGACAACATTAAAAAGTGGTAAATGCTTTACCGTCCCAACTTTTTTTGGAATGTGTAGCAGGACTGAAATGCAGGAATGGATTTTCTTTTATTATTTGCATGTTTTGTTATTATTAGTGTTTTTTATTATTTGCAATTTCCATGCTGTCCCAACTTTTTCTGATTTGGGGCTGTGTAATAATGCTTCCTACACTGAAGATACAGACACACTAAATAAACAAACTAATATTAAAGTAATAAATCCATTTTTATTTGCTTATTTCACCAAAATGACCACATTTACTTTTGACCACAGATAAAGACTATATCAATGGTATCCTATCCAACAATTAAACATAATTAATGAAATTCTTGCTAGACTGGCATCCCAATTACTGTTGGGTAAATTTCAGGAGGGCTCATGTGTGAAAAGAAGCCAATTCACTGATAGATTAAAAAGAACTAACTTAAGGTCAAATAAGATGGAATGTCCTGGACAGGCTGAGTATCCATCTGTAAAGTCTGTGTGAAGCATGCATTGTAAAAGGCATCATCTTTTTTATGATTAACTTGTTTATGTAAAAAGGTCCTAAATTAAAACACAGAAAAGATAAAAAGAATAATAATGGCCCACTCAAGTGACTCAACAGTCTGACGCAGCCACACTAACACAATTGGCTGTGTTTGACGGAGGGAGGGAGGGAGGGAGGGTCAGACAGAGTCTCTTCCTGCTGCTGCGATATGTAACTTCAGGGACTGGTCTGGGCGCTTGCATTTACATTTACATTTTCAGCATTTAGCAGACGCTTTTATCCCAAGCGACTTACACAATGAACTGAACACGTTGAGCAGCTGAGGGTTAAGGGCCTTGCTCAGGGACCCAACAGTGGCAACTTGGTGGTGGCGGGGCTTGAACCAGCAACCTTCTGATATTCTTTAGGCTTGCACAAGTGGGGAGATGGCTCTCCATACGCAATACTGCTTTGTGTGGGAAGTGACCACAGATTGGACATGTGTCAATAAGGGCATGATGTGATCCAGCAGCGCGATCACAACATTGAGCATTGTGCAAGCTGTAGCAGATTCACAGGTCAGGAATGGGAAAATGACCAGATTGGAAGAGAAAAGGGGGGAAATCCATAATAAAAACTATAATTACTGCAAGTACATTTGATGAATCAACTAATATGACCTTCCCTTGACCTTCTAGAGACAGAAACACTCTGGATTTCAAACATTTTTAAAAAGAGTAAAAATCTGTGAAAATTAATTGATAATTTTGGTACTTTTTGGTAATTTTTTTACTACAATTTCTACAAATAATAATAATAATAACAATAATAATAATAATCATGATATACACTGATCAGCCATAACATTAAAACCACCTTCTTGTTCCTACACTCACTGTCCATTTCATCAGCTCCACTTACCATATAGAAGCACTTTGTAGTTCTACAATTACTGACTGTAGTCCATCTGTTTCTCTACATACCTTTTTAGCCTGCTTTTACACTGTTCTTTAATGGTCAGGACCCCCACAGGACCACCACAGGGCAGATATTATTTAGGTGGTGGATCATTCTCAGCACTGCAGTGATACTAACATGGTGGTGGTGTGTTAGTGTTTGTTGTGCTGGTATGAGTGGATCAGACACAGCAGCGCTGCTGGAGTTTTTAAATACCGTGTCCACTCACTGTCCACTCTATTAGACACTCCTACCTAGTTGGTCCACCTTGTAGATGTAAAGTCAGAGACGATCACTCATCTATTGCTGCTGTTTGAGTTGGTCATCTTCTAGACCTTCATCAGTGGTCACAGGACGCTGCCCATGGGGCACTGTTGGCTGGATATATTTTTGGTTGGTGGACTATTCTCAGGCCAGCAGTGACAGTGAGGTGCGCTGCTTTGTCCTATCCACTCATACCAGAACAACACACACTAACACACCACCACCATGTCAGTGTCACTGCAGTGCTGAGAATGACCCACCACCCAAACAATACCTGCTCTGTGGTGGTCCTGGGAGAGTCCTGACCATTGAAGAACAACATGAAAGGGGGCTAACAAAGTATGTAGAGAAACAGATGGACTACAGTCAGTAATTGTAGAACGACAAAGTGCGTCTATATGGTAAGTGGAGCTGATAAAATGGACAGTGAGTGTAGAAACAAGGAGGCGGTGTACAGTCTAATGCAAAATGTGTAAGTAAAAATGAATGAAAAGTAAACATATCCCTTACAGGAAACAGAGTTTTTGTGAACTTAAGTGCACACTTTTTATTTATTTGATACATTTAAGATGTTGGGGGGAAATATTCCAATATGTTAAATTCAGCAATTAAACAGTAACTGTACATTAAAACGTTTGTTTTTCCATGTACTGGATGAGTCAGGGTTTTATTGTGAATTTTCCAAGAATGTTGAAGCCTTTGGTTTTCATTTCAACACCAAAAGTGCTTTACATTACAGATTTAACAGACTGAAAGATTAAATAAAAATATGCTTTACAACTTACATTCATAAATCATGAAATAAGACATAACTAACCCTCTTTCCAAAAAAAGGCCAGAAAACAGTAATAATAATAATAATTAAAAAATAGGCAGACATGTATGTTTTTCATTTGGATATGAAATACTAGTAGAGTTTGTATTCCTAAATGAATCTATAACACTGTTTCAGAGTTGAGCATCTTCCGCTGGCTGAGCTGTGATATCTACAGTATGAACAGAAGTGCTGCCTCGAGATGGCCTACACAGCTTTAAGAGATGGGAGCAATTCTTATTAATTAAAGAAAGAAAAAACAAGCAATAAACTAACCACTTTATCTATACATATATCAATAAATAACCACTGCTCATCATTTTTGGCATTTTTTCCTGCATTCTGTTTTTGTATCTGGACAAGAAACGTACTTTCCCCTATTTTCTGCAGTAGAAATATTTACACAAGTGCTGCATGATCAGTAAGGTAATGTTTATTCACCTAAACAAAACCCAGTCTGTTTGATTTTGGGTTGACAATTTAATTTGTGGCTTAAACTGAGGTTGATTCAGGGGGAAACACGAGTGCTGACCTGTGCCTCGGGAGATTGGAAGCATGGACAGCAGAATAGCAGTTCAATCAGCGCTTTGTGCTCTACATAATAGAGCAATTTGGGGAGGTTATTGTTAAGACATGTGCATGGTGTAATGCGAGGTGCCGGTTCTCAATAGAAGACAGGCGGGAGGTTAGAGAGATCAGCGCCCGACCTCAGAGCCTCGCATTGGACTCCTCTGAGCTGCCAGAAGATAGAGGATAAAAGAAGGGGTCTGGGTTTAATAACCCTCCTACGCTAAAGCCCCTGTGGAATGAAAGGAAAGATGCTTTTGACTTCAAAGACATACATAAGAATGAATGAAAGGGAAGGGGGCGGGGGGGGGGGGGGGGGGGGGGGAATATGTCAGCAATGGATTTATAATTGAAATCAAATTTTCCTCTAAGTCACCAAGGAGGGTGGATCTCTGAGTCTGATTTCTTCCTGGTAATATTTGGGGAGTTTTTCCTAGCCACTGTTGCCCTCTGCTTCCTTAACAGGGTTTTTTATTCCTGGATGCTATAAAGTTGCTTTAAGACAATGTATGTTGTAAAAAGCGACTATAAGACACAGGAAACTAAATAGAGCAGGAGATGTTCAGCTGTATGTTTGGGCTGGAGGCGCTCTTTTCTCTCCTCCCATCTCATTTATGTCTCCCTTTCTCCCTCACCTATTTCCCTCATTTTATTCCTCTATTCGTTCAGAAGCAATTTTTCCCCAACAACACACGAGAAGATAAACAGTTTGCGTTGTAAACCATTATCTCCGGCTGCCTAATAACTTCCTCCCGCAGGTTCCAAAGCCCGGCTGGACCCACACCACCTGCTGTACACATATATTCATGTACAGATTTATGTAAATGTACACATTTATTTATGTATTTTTGACTTTATTAGTCATATTGTTTGGAGTGAATGTTTTTTTATTATTTTTTATGCCCCCTAGTTAGAGTCCAATGACTGTGCTGACTCTGAAAATGAAAGCACATCGCAGATAGAGCAATAAAAGAAAAGCGCTTGCATCTGCACTGAGTAGGGGATATTTATATATATATAAATATTTCAGACTTGAAAGAGGTGCAAAAGTCAAATAATTCTAAATGTACTGTATGTTCTAGTGGCGTTTTCATACTTGAGTTTATTTCCAGACGTGAGGACATTTGTGCTGAGTTTAGTCTGTTCTGTTGTGTGAAAGCTTTTTTAATTCCTGGCTGAAATCTGATCTTTGCACCATCTGAAAACAGTGCCTTTAAGTGAAAGCAATCCCACGGTGGCTGTCAAATATCACAACTGGTTTGGCTTGTCACCCTACCAACTTTTTTTTAACTTCTGGAGGCAGCTTATTTGCTAATCTAGGCATATAGTTTTATATATTTCATTTTTATCAATCACTTTATGCTTGATGGGGTCACGGTGGGTCCAGTTCCACAGGGAACCTGGGCACAATGCAAGAATGCAATCCATGGCAGACATAGTCAATTGAGTGCATTTAGATGTCCTGCTCGTCGACGGAGTGCTGCACTGTGACAACTGAGTGCCCTGTGCACATAATTTAAGTTATATATGTTTGCATTGTGGGTGGCACGGTGGCTTAGTGGGTAGCACTGTCGCCTCACAGCAAGAAGGTCCCCAAAGCAAGGGTTTGATCCCCAGGTGGGGCGGTCCAGGTCCTTTCTGACATGCAAATATAGTCCAAAGACATGCAGTCAGGTTCATTGGAGAAACTAAATTGCCCTATAGGTAAATGTATGTGTGTGTGTGTGTGTGTGTGTGTGTCTGCCCTGCGATGGACTGGCGCCCTGTCCAGGGTGCTTCTATGTGCCTTGCGCACATTGAAAAGCTAGGATAGGCTCCAACAACCAACACCCCACCCCACTCAACCCTGATTGGATAAGCGGTTAAGAAAGTTAGTGAGTGTTTGCATTTTTTTATGTCCACTAATAATTTAAAAGTCTTGTCTGTCTACAGCCACATATCTTTATTAACTCAATTTGACCCAATTTTAGCTTCCTTTGGCTATAAAAAAAAAGCTAATATTGTTGGAAGTGGGTTAATTTGCATTTGAAAACTTAAAAGTTTGTATGCAGAACTTCTCAAGTGCAATAAAATTTATGTGAGGTTTCACATCAAAATCTCCCAGTAAGTATAAGACTTGGTGTAGAGTGCAATTCTGTTTAACTGTGAATTTGCATCATTTACCAGTAACACAAATGTTGCTCTCTAAGTAAGCAGTCCTTCATAATGTAACACAATGAATGCAACACAGACTTTAGACCATCAGCTAACAATATAAAAATGGAGTAAGACATGTATCGGTCAATAGGCAGCTGGATTCGTCTTTTACATTTGTGCTTTTTACTGTTCATGTGTGCCAACTTAGCTTGCTAGGGTTAGAATTAAACTTGGACAGACTGGCAGGTATGGAAAACTGCCAACAAACACTAGCAGTATAAAACGTTATGTTAATAATTCCTATTATAAGATCATAGCTACATGATAAGCAGAGCGGTTCCATCTCAAAACTCTAATTCCTGGTTGACAATGTCATGGTTGTCACATATGTAAATGTGGTGGGTTAAAATTTGCCCACATGTATCTAGAACATAAAAAGCTGAATTTCATATATAGATTTCTTTTTCACATTTGGACCTTTTCTATTCAAACATATTGGCTTTTCCTCCAGGCAAATGCTGTGTTTAATTTGACAACAATTGCTTGTAGACTGTTCTAAACTGTTGCTGAATAAAAAAAAACTTCGTTCACTTGCTGGGTCAAAACTATCAATAATTGCTATAGATGGCTACTACATTGTCTATTCTCCTTATATTTAGACCATACAGCAAACTACTTGCTGTTAAAAGTTCAGTTTTTAGTTGTTGGATTCGGACCAAGTAAGTTCTCTAGAAAATAATGCAGAATAAAAAAACACTCTCCTGAATAGAGGTGTGTAAAATCACTCATTGATAACATTCAAGTGTGAAGATGCTGAATAAATGAGCCTTTTGCTTGCACACACAAACTTATAAAAGCCTTGACAGCAACAAAACACTGGGTGTCTAAATGCAAAAGACAACAAAATAACAAGCTGTGCACTTGTAGGCGTCTCTGAATAAAAGCAATACATCAGATCCTAAACAGCAATAATGCTGACTGACATTTAGCCAGCATAAGCAAAGCAAAGGTGAATCACACGACAGATACATTACACCACTGATTCACTGATTCACTCCATCACAGTCAGTCATGATACCCCATTCAATTCAGTCCAATGAGTCATGAATTATAAACCATGAACAGTGGATTCAGAACAATTCTGGTATGAAATCAGATTAAGTGATTCCCAGTGAACAAGCAATGACTGGTACACACGGCCATCTTTTTTAAGAAGTAGAAACAGACTGAAAGGAAAGGACAGTAGTGAATGAGGGCTTTCCTGTCCGCTTCTCGTCTCATCTGATATCATCTCATGTCATTCTTCTTTCGTGCCTTCTCTCCATCCCTCAGAATAAAGTCTTAGAGTCTGGGTGTGAATGGCTATTTAGGAGAGAGGGTATGTGTGTGTGTGTGTGTGTGTGTGTGTGTGTGTGTGAGTGTGTGTGTGAGTGTGTGTGATTGAGTAAGTGAGTTCTACCCCCTGCTGAGGGCAGTCAGCAGCATCAGCAGCATTAGCAAAAGCAGAGAGGCGTAAGGGGTTGAGGCCTGGCTGTGAACTCTGCCCGTCTCCGAGCCCAGATTAGTGACCGTAGCTTTCTCTGAAATTGGAGGGATGATGTTGAACTCTTCTACAGGTTTTATCTCTTCTTCCTGCTTTTCCCTTTCCTCCTCGCTCTCCTCCACCTAAAAGGATAAAAAATAAATGAAATGGGTACAAACCCTATTTCTGTAAACAGAAAAATAAGGCATGAGAGCGTGGTACAATATTTGTAATGTTGGCATGACCATGACAGACAGCAATGGAAAAATTCAGTCTCAATAGAGATTTGCAGTTTCTCTTCTTGCCAAACAGGTGTGACATTAAACATTCAAGTGATTCAGGGGTAAAAGCCCTAGCATTTTATCTGTGCCTAGCAATATTACTTCTACAAATAAAGACAATTTTATATTGAGTGTTTGTTGAAAATCTTTGGGTTGCTAAAAGCATTTTAGTATTTTGTAAAAAGTATTTTACACATCATAACCCTAAATATCAAATTAAAATATCATTTAACAATTTGAACATTAATTTATTATTAAATTAGTAAAATACCAGTTTTGGATAAGTGAGCAGCCACTTATCAGAGTAACTTGCTTAAGAACAACCAATCACATTCCACCATCAGAGGCCAGGCTAACTAGGCCCCACCTGATATTAATTATAGTGATTTTGATTACTTCAAAATAAAATTGGCTGTTCCTTGAGAATTCTACTAGTGATTATGCTTGGTAATACAAATAAATTACAATGATTAAAAAGGTGCTTTCATCCAGGACTCACTGCAACTTTAACCAAGACAAAGCAAAAGTAAAAATTAATGAATTAATAAATTAGTAATGTAAATAGCAGCAGATATCATTGAACGTTCTTAATTAACCTATGGCAATATTACAAACATTACAAATTTTAAGTTGTGAGATTTTGTAAAATGCAATAAAAAGAAGAACCTGTCATTTGTTAAGTGCTTTGAATTTTTATTTAACTGACGGAAGTACAAAGACGTGACTTGTATTTGTATGTTTTGTATTTTGTTAATATAGACAAAGTTAGAATTTGATGCCTGCAGCTCAGTAGAAAAGGTTGGGACGGGAGCAAATTGAGAGTGAAAACATTATAGAATGTGTTAGTTACACTATTTTGAAAAATTGTACAAAAAGCAGGTAAAGGCTCAATTTAGTCGTGGCTCACAAAGAATCAAAGCATCAAAGAATAGTCCGTTTTTCAAAGCAAAAATGCCAATTATTTAGATCTTGTACCATCTGCCATACATAATACTACAGGCAAAGCTTCACAAAATCCAGAACATTTCCTTCCATGTAGAGAAAGGAACCAGAAACCACTGGTGAATGCGTGTGACCCTCGAGTCCTCAGATGGCACTGAATGAATGCTATTGGGGTGTTGCAGAGTTTGTGGCACGGGTGAGAAGTATGCGTGAGGAGGTACCACTGATGCAAAGGGGAACTGGAATTTTAAAGAGACATATGCTGCCATTAAGAAGAGGGCACAGTAAATAAGGCTGTTTTTTTATCAGACAAATTGGGTGGCTCAGGTGTTAAGGTTTAAGAGTCACAGTTCGCTACTGTATAAAACAGAACTAATTATGCCTCAGTCCCAAACTTTTTTGGGGTCAGTTGTAAGCATCAAATGATTGTTTATATTTATACATTCAAATTAAGTTGGTCAGGTAAAACATAGGAAATCTTTTCTTTGTAATTTTGTCAGTTAAAAAAATAACAATTTACAGATTTACAGATTAATGGTCATTGTGATTTGCATATGGACCTGATCACCAGCTTCATTGTTATGAAATGGGCGGTGATCAGTCGTTATGCAAATCGTCTGCATATAAGGTTGGGGTATTCATTACCAGCTCAGACTGAAGAAGTCACTCAGATGAGTGATACAACGTATCTCTACAACAAACTTGTGTCCAGATGAACTGATTCAACTTTGTGGATTTGTGTACCTGGATTACTGAGCATGCATCAAGTGAATTTACAGATTCTTGTTTGCATTTTAGGAAATGTCCCAAAGTTTCTTAAAATGGGATTTGTAAATTGGTTATCTGGATGCTTTGTATTTGGTCCTGTACTTGGTTTGTAGTAATAAAAACACAATAATAATGGGCACAAGTGGCAAAATACCACTGGATACAATATTGGTGGATAATACCACAATGTCACATCATTGCTGCCACTCAACTTACTCCAACACAGAAATGTTCATTGCTGACCATGGTAAAATGCAGCCAGACAAAAAAAAGGAAAAGATAAGGAAATTGTCCTGTGACCAATCAGATTAGAAATATGGCAACTTTCTCTCAGTATGACAATAGAGCACCGGTAAGAAATATGCCAGGCATGTCATAACAGAAAAAGAGACAAAGAGAAGTAAAATTAAGTAATCGTGGTAAGAATGACATAAAGAAGCTACCGGTGCAAGGTGCAAAGTGTCTTAAGTTAAAGAGTACGAAACACAGAAGGGTTGACAAATACCATGATTAGAAAATAGTGATAGCAGAGAAAATAAAGAGAATGACAGATGGGCATGAATAAATTAATATTAATAAAGTCTGATTGATGCATTGCCTTGTGCAAACACCTTTGACTAATCCTTTCACACAGAAAAAGAATCAGAAAAAGACAGACGGAACGAGCAAGATCAGGAAAGACAGAAGAGTGTTTTGAGAAAGATTTGGCTGAGAATGAGAGGCGGAAGTGACAGTAGAAACAGAATTGAATCCTTTTTGTCTGGAGGCCCAGATTATCTCTAAGCCACAGTGCTCTGTGTATACACACACACATACGCATACACACACAAACAACAGAAGATGCACACATGGTCCATGCATGTACACACATTCACACACTGATCAAAGAACTTGGAGTTTTTACCAGTAAACAGAATGCCTTTAGATAAATACCAGCAGTCTGTCAGCATGCCTATAAATACACTGATCAGCCATAACATTAAAACCACCTCCTTGTTTCTACACTCACTGTCCATTTTATCAGCTCCACTTACCATATAGAAGCACTTTGTAGTTCTACAATTACTGACTGTAGTCCATCTGTTTCTCTACATACTTTTTCAACCTGCTTTCACCCTGTTCTTTAATGGTCAGGACCCCCACAGGACCACCACAGAGCAGGTATTATTTAGGCGGTGGATCATTCTTAGCACTGCAGTGACACTGACTGATGGTGGTGGTGTGTTAGTGTGTGTTGTGCTGGTATGAGTGGATCAGACACAGCAGCGCTGCTGGAGGTTTTAAATACCGTGTCCACTCACTGTCCACTCTATTAGACACTCCTACCTAGTTGGCCCACCTTGCAGATGTAAAGTCAGAGACGATCGCTCATCTATTGCTGCTGTTTGAGTTGGTCATCTTCTAGACCTTCATCAGTGGTCACAGGACGCTGCCCACGGGGCGCTGTTGGCTGGATATATTTTTGGTTGGTGGACTGTTCTCAGTCCAGCAATGACAGTGAGATATTTAAAAACTCCAGCAGTGCTGCTGTGTCTTATCCACTCATACCAGCACAACACACACTAACACACCACCACCATGTCAGTGTCACTGCAGTGCTGAGAATGATCCACCATCCAAATAATACCTGCTCTGTGGTGGTCCTGTGGGGGTCCTGACCATTGAAGAACAGCATGAAAGGGGGCTAACAAAGCATGCAGAGAAACAGATGGACTACAGTCAGTAATTGTAGAACTACAAAGTGCTTCTATATGGTAAGTGGTGCTGATCAAATGGGCAGTGTGTGTAGAAACAAGGAGGTGGTTTTAATGTTATGGCTGATTGGTGTATATAGCATCCAGGTTACGGTTTTCTCATAATAAAAGTAGAGATGCTTAATCTATTCACATAACTGTCCACAATGTTATATAATAGCAAAAAACAGTCTTAGCTTAAATGGGTTTGACTCTGTATTGTCAAGGGTTTTCTGCAATTACAAAATATTCTCCTTAATGCAATTTCTTCATGCAGAGAACTTAATATACCATTCGTTGTTCTCACTAATACAACATGACAAAGTAGATAAAAACAATATTAGAACAGCTACTGTAAAATAAAACAGAAACATAATAAAGAATTCAGACCGAGAGGGAGGTCTTAGACAATTTACGCCCAGCAAAATGCAAACACATTTGTCTAGTCTGGTCTTTCATGCAAATCATTTTATTTACACACATAAGTAAAGGGTAAACTCTATTAAATTGTTTTTAAACACACTCCCACTCTCTGAATAATGTATCCTATTTTTAAATCAGAATCCACAACACCATATGGTTGTATATACAGTATTAAGTAAAATATAAATTATAGGTTGTTTGGTGGAAAAAAGTAAGCAAGATTTGTCTTAGAAGTAGATCATAGGATAGAAATGGCAATAGACATACAGTGGGGAAAATACAGTAAGTATTTGATCCCCTGCTGATTTTGTAAGTTTACCCCCTTACAAAGACTTGAACAGTCTATAATTTTTATGGAAGGTTTATTTTAACAGAGACAGACAGAATATCAACAAAAAATCCAGAAAAAAAACATTAAATAAAAGTTATAAATTAATTTTTATTTAATTAAGGGAAATAAGTATTTGATCCCCTACCAACCAGCAAGAGTTCTGACCCCCACAGACCGGTTATGTGCCCATGAGGCACACAAATTAGTCCTGTCCCTGTATTAAAGACTCCTGTCACAGAATCAGTTTCTTCCGTTCAAATCTCTCGACCACCATGGGCAAGACCAAAGAGCTATCAAAGGACATCAGGGACAAGATTGTAGACCTGCACAAGGCTGGAATGGGCTACAAGACCATCAGCAAGAAGCTTGGTGAGAAAGAGATCACTGTTGGTGCGATCATTCGAAAATGGAAGAAATACAAGATCACAGTCAATCACCCTCACTCTGGAGCTCCATGCAAGATCTCACCTGGTGGGGTAAGAATGATTCTGAGAAAGGTGAGGTCAGTCCAGAATTACACGGGAGGAGCTTGTCAATGATCTCAAGGGAGCTGGGAGCACAGTCACCAAGAAAACCATTAGTAACACACTTCGCCGTATGCCCGCAAAGTCCCTTTGCTCAAGAAGGCTCATGTACAGGCCCATCTGAAGTTTGCCAATGAACACCTGAATGATTCAGAGAAAGCTTGGGAGAATGTGATATGGTCAGATGAGACCAAAATTGAGCTCTTTGGCATCAACTCCACTCGCCGTGTTTGGAGGCAAAGAAATGCCCGGTGGGGATGGTGTTCTTGGGGTCATATCCAGCATTTCTCTGCTCCCAGCTCCCTGACAAGCTCCTCCCGTGTAATTCTGGACTGACCTCACCTTTCTCAGAATCATTCTTACCCCACCAGGTGAGATCTTGCATGGAGCTCCAGTGGTCTCTTTCTCACCAAGCTTCTTGCTGATGGTCTTGTAGCCCATTCCAGCCTTGTGCAGGTCTACAATCTTGTCCCTGACATCCTTTGATAGCTCTTTGGTCTTGCCCATGGTGGTCGAGAGATTTGAATGGAAGAAACTGATTCTGTGACAGGAGTCTTTTATACAGGGACAGGACTAATTTGTGTGCCTCATGGGCACATAACCGGTCTGTGGGGGTCAGAATTCTTGCTGGTTGGTAGGGGATCAAATACTTATTTCCCTTAATTAAATGCAAATTAATTTATAACTTTTATTTAATGTTTTTTTTCTGGATTTTTTGTTGATATTCTGTCTCTCTCTGTTAAAATAAACCTTCCATAAAAATTATAGACTGTTCAAGTCTTTGTAAGGGGGTAAACTTACAAAATCAGCAGGGGATCAAATACTTATTTCCCCCACTGTAACTGAGTCTGTGCAAATTATTATTGAGTCTCTTCAGTTTATTACACACTGTAAAATGACCTCATCTGCCTTATAGTTGCCTGGCTATGAATAGATACCACAGGGTTCCACACAAACATTAAACTACAGACTGCAGATGATTTGTCTACCAATAACTAATCCAAGCATAGAGCTGAGCTGATATCATTTTGCTCAATGTCCCAAAATCACAGATCTGGAATGTAAACTCACCCTTCTGGTGACTTGGACAGAATTGACCTACCACTATCCCATCTTTAGACGACTCAAAAATCATGATGTACATTTGTTGTTCTGCACTAGTTAAAAATGGAAATGGTTATAGGGCTTTAACATCACACATGTAAATCAGCCCTTTATGTGCAATCTGCCCACATCCCTACCCCAGCTGCAACTGCTAATAAAATGCACGTCTATGAGCTATGACGTGTTCGTGGCTGGATATTTTTGCCGATCTGTGGATGTGACTCAACTGTGAGTTAAAACATAAAGCTGTGACATGAGCTGAGTTGATTGAGTTGGATACATATTAAGAGTCTAAGCCAGGGTTGTTGCCACTGAGCTTTCGTCACATCGATGGAACTTTGGTGCATGGCTCACGAGCCAAACCTCAGTATAATATGGGAACACAGCAAAGAGCCCACCAGATCAATATTGATTTAATTTTGTACAAGAGTCATTATCTTGAGGGATGGAGAGTTTAGTAATTGGAGGTGGCAGAGCAGACTGCTTAAATGTGGGATCGTATCTGCTTTGATCACAGTGCTGACTACAAATGCAATTTATTCAGACTTGGCATTTACTTTTTGGCTATTTTATAATTTACCAACAAACAAATGATGATTATAAATATCCTAAAATACTGAATTAAAGCAAGCGGGCCATAAAAATATTGTTTATTTTTTGGCTCTAATGTCATACAAAGCGCTATATAAATAAAGTTGACTTGACTCGACTCATACACTAAAATTTTTGAATTTCAGGAATGGGGTTTTTAATGTTCAGTTAAACGTGAAGTTAGCAAGCATTTACTCAAAAATATGTTGGGATATTTGGTGATGCTTTCCTCACTTTAAGACTGTATTTGTGAAGGTTTTTGCTTTGTGCAAAGAATGCTGTATGTGTGGAGGCTTTGTGAAAAGAATTATATGATTTAGGGCTAGTGATATGGTTAAAATGTGCCTGGTAACAAGTTGTACTGCTTATATAACAATATAATTGGTAAGCTAATTTAGCTAATTGGACAAAGTAAGGCTTAATTTTAGACAGTCTCACACAGGAAGCTCTTACCATCAGGTCAAGCAGTATCCTTCCAGCTTCTACAGGAATACAATGCCACAATCTAAGTAAATTCCAGAAGAGCTGAATATATACACTGATCAGCCATAACATTAAAACCTCCTTGTTTCTACACACATTGTCCATTTTATCAGCTCCACTTACCATATAGAACCACTTTGTAGTTCTACAATTACTGACTGTAGTCCATCTGTTTCTCTGCATGCTTTGTTAGCCCCCTTTCATGCTGTTCTTTAATGGTCAGGACTCCCTCAGGACCACCACAGAGCAGGTACTATTTGGGTGGTGGATCATTCTCAGCACTGCAGTGACACTGACATGGTGGTGGTGTGTTAGTGTGTGTTGTGCTGGTATGAGAGGATCAGAAAGCAGCGCTGCTGGAGTTTTTAAACACCTCACTGTAACTGCTTGACTGAGAATAGTTCACCAACCAAAAATATCCAGCCAACAGCGCCCCATGGGCAGCGTCCTCTGACCACTGATGAAGGTTTAGAAGATGACCAACTCAAACGGCAGCAAAAGATGAGCGATCTTCTCTGACTTTACATCTAAAAGGTGGACCAACTAGGTAGGAGTGTCTAATAGAGTGGACAGTGCTGCTGTGTATGATCCACTCATACCAGCACAACACACACTAACACACCACCACCATGTCAGTGTCACTGCAGGGCTGAGAATGATCCACCACCAAAATAATACCTGCTCTGTGGTGGTCCTGTGGGGGTCCTGACCACTGAAGAACAAGGTGAAAGCAGGCTAAAAAAGTATGTAGAGAAACAGATGGACAACAGTCAGTAATTGTAGAACTACAAAGTGCTTCTATATGGTAAGTGGAGCTGATAAAATGGACAGTGAGTGTAGAAACATGGAGGTGGTTTTAATGTTATGGCTGATCGGTGTATATAAGCCTGTTTGGGTTCACAAACGTTGTGACTTCACCAAACCACCATAAGAACTATTATCTCCAAATAAAGGAAATCTTGATATATGGTAACTGGCCAACCTGTTAAAATTCATTCAATAGCTTTTCGGAAGGTCACAAAAGATCTTGGAAATTCAGAAAAGACAAGGCATATAAAGGATTCATGTGTGGCCAAGAAGAAACCACTGTTATGGCCAAGAGAAAAGTACTGTTAATCAAGAAATATATCAACGTTCTACTGACATTTGCAAAAAGCACTTGGATTATCCACAGCACTTTGGGGATAATACTCTTTAGACAGATTAATTAAAAGTGGAACTTTCTCATCACAATTATGTGTAGTAAAACACAGTTCCATAATCAAACACCACCAGCAGGTAATTAAGGAGATAAATGTGTGATGTTGTGGTTCTTTGCAACATCTGGATCTGGATTACCATCAAGGACCTGGCCAAGTTTGTTGCTTATTACATGAACCAAAAAAAAAACTCCAGCAGTGGCATTTCCTAGCGAAAAAATCTTACATGGAGAGTAAGAAGCGATTTCTTCATATGGGATTCAAAGGTAAGTTGAAGCAAGTTGAAAGGGCAGGTGCTCAGCAAGCATTTTATTGAGGCAAATCCATGAATTGTAATAAAAGTCCACAGACAGGTAATTAAATACAAAGACAATTCATGATCAAAAGTCACAGGTGTGGTTCAGACACGGCAAAACAACGACAAGAAACTCGGACATAACAATACTAAGAATATATAATGTAATGCTAACAAAACGACAACACTTTGGACACACTAAGGGTACAAAAAATATGCTTATCAAGAGCTAATAGAGAATAAGTACAAACAACAGAGGAGGGGCAGTGACAGGGCACGGGAACAAAAACAAAATAAGCTGACATGCATGGAAAAGACTGAAACTGACAGACTTCAACTAAACATGATTGGAGTTTGTTACTTAGTGGTGCACTAGACCTGCCATGTGAACACAAGTAACCTTCTCTACCATGTTAAAATGAAAAAGCAGTGAGCATACAATGACTCTATTATGAGATTATCATCCCCATCCTCAAACAACTCAACAAATAATAAATATGCTGTGCCTTATGCTTATAGAGATCAAAATACACGGATCAGCCATAACATTAAAACCATCTCCTTGTTTCTACACTCACTGTCCATTTTATCAGCTCCACTTACCATATAGAAGCACTTTGTAGTTCTACAATTACTGACTGTAGTCCATCTGTTTCTCCCTTTCATGTTGTTCTTCAATGGTCAGGACTCTCCCAGGACCACTACAGAGCAGGTATTATTTAGGTGGTGGATCATTCTCAGCACTGCAGTGACACTGACATGGTGGTGGTGTGTTAGTGTGTGTTGTGCTGGTATGAGTGGATAAGACACAGCAGCGCTGCTGGAGTTTTTAAACACCTCACTGTCACTGTTGGACTGAGAATAGTCCACCAACCAAAAATATCCAGCCAACAGCGCCCTGTGGGCAGCGTCCTGTGACTGATGAAGGTCTAGAAGATGACAAACTCAAACAGCAGCAATAGATGAGCGATCGTCTCTGACTTTACTTCTACAAGGTGGACCAACTAGGTAGGAGTGTCTAATAGAGTGGACAGTGAGTGGACACGGTAGTTAAAAACTCCAGCAGCATTGCTGTGTCGGATCCACTCATACCAGCACAACACACACTAACACACCAGCACCATGTCAGTGTCACTGCAGTGCTGAGAATGATCCACCACCTAAATAATACCTGCTCTGTAGTGGTCTTGTGGGGGTCCTGACCATTGAAGAAAAGGGTGACAGGAGGCTAACAAAGCATGCAGAGAAACAGATGGACTACAGTCAGTAATTGTAGAACTACAAAGTGCTTCTATATGGTAAGTGGAGCTGATAAAATGGACAGTGTGTGCAGAAACCAGGAGGTGGTTTTAATGTTATGGCTGATCGGTGTATGTGCCCTCTTTTAACAGTTCAACTGCAGTATTTTAAAAGCACAATGTAAAATTCACATCAAATTCAGAATAGTTTAGTACAACTTTAATGGAGCTTGAGTCATTTATCATTAAAAAAAAATGAGGTAGATGGAATAACAGGGTGCCTTAGAGAACTGCAATGTGAAGCTGAGTGCTCAACTTTTTAAAAGTACAATTTAATTAGTCTACAGATGTATTAGGTCAGTCATCTGACAGAGTTTGCTGCCCATAAAAATTTGCATCCCCAACCATACTTTGACATTTTGTGAAGTCACCCTTTAACTCACTCCTAACATATGTAGGAAATAATGATAATCGAACCTTTGTCGATATAAAAATTCATCAGAAATGTTCTTGTATGGTAGCTCTGCCATAAAATCCAAAAATCTTTAATTAATATTAACATCACTACTTTATTAAATAAGTACAATTTTTGTTGAGCCATTTTGTTGCTTGTATGATTTTTGGCACAGAACAACTATACTATAAAGTGTTTAAGTCATTGATATTCACTCATTCCCTGACCTATACTCTTCCTTTATCAACTGTCCTTTTATTAAGGCCTGGATGACACTAAACTGACTGATGATAGCATGATGATATTACCATACTGTATGTTCAGGTTGAATTCATCAAACATGTCTGTCACTGGCTGGGATAATTAAATAAATGTCTATGTCATACCCCTTTGTTCCTTGCCAGAATGACCCAGCTGAAGGACACACTGGGCAAAAGAGAAAAATCACAAATTCTGAAAGCAGTTAATATATTTTGTTTAATATTTGTCATAAAAGACATTTTATACTCAAACATACAGTAGTCACTCTTATAGTTTTCTTTCCGAAAAGAAGAAACCACTGGTATAATAGTATATACTGTAGTTTTGTGTGCGCTGGGGCCAGTAGGTGACACTGAGAGATAGATATACTTACCTTTTGCTTTCATTTTTAGTTGAAATTTGGTCACATCTTGCACAGAAATACTGTGTGTTACGTAATAAACTGTCAAAAACCTCAAAGGCTCAGTTCATAAAACATGCACATGGTATCATTTTCTCATACATATGTAGTTGAGTCTCCTAGGTATTTCATTTCATTTTCATTAATCGCTTTATCGTTGTCAGGGTTGTGGCAGGTCCAGATTCTCAGGAAAACATTGGGCAGGAATACCCTGGGCAGGGTGCCAGTCTATCACAGGGTTTCAGTCCCCCATCAGAAATAGCCAATTATGTCTCTGTAGATGCCTGGCCAACCCATAGCACTGCTGAGTTTTAACCTTAGCATAATAGAATGTCGGTAACAGAGTACCTCGTATCGCACAAAAAGTATTTGGAATTACAGATATTAGCAAACACTGTATAAACAAAGTGAACCCCTTCTATTTAATAAATTCATGTTTCTAGTCACAACAGTTGCTTACAGGTGTAATAAACTAATTATATAAAGGAAATTATATGCTTCCAACTTTACTGCAATAGTTGAGAAAATGCATTTTTCTGTTCCAGCATGACTGTGCCACTGTGCACAAAACAAGGTTTATAAAGAAGAAGCTTGGTTTGAAGAAACTCCAGTGGCCTGCACAGAGCTCTGACCTCAGCCACACTGAATAGCTTTGGAATGAACAGGAACATCATTTAAGGCTTTTTTAACCAACATCAGCAACCAGCCATATAAATGCATTTTTGACTAAATTGGCACAAGTTCCCACATATATATTCCAAAGTCTTGTGAGTAGCCTTACCAGAAGATTATATGTTGTTATAGCTGAAAAGATCACATAGAGCAGGGGCGGCTCGTTCCTTAGGGCGCACCACCAAAGGGCGAAAGGGAAGACATTTTTCTATCACATTCAACCAGTGTTAAACTAGCTGTGACTGTTCTTGACAGTCTGTCTTGCCTCGGAATATCGTAGTCCATTCAGCATCGAGTTGTGTTCTGTACAGTACCGCCCCTTTTGGGGCAACTTCAGTCTGACTGAAAATCGCCCCAGATTGCTCTCATAGACTCTCATGTTAAAGCTCTTTTTTTCAAACTGCAGGCACTGCAATGCATTTTGAATGAGTTCCGGGAGGGCTCGCACTTACGTGCCTGCGTCACACGTAATCGTTCCTTATTTGTTCTGTGTAATTGTTCCGTATTTTTATCAATGGGAGAGAAATGCTGCAGATTAGACTGAGACAGGGCGATGTGTATGAAACAGAAGGAAACTGCTGCTACCGGGGGAATTAGAGAGCGTTTGGTTATTATTTTAAGTAGTGTTCACTTTTAGTCTTAGTAAGGCAGTGTGTGCGCAGGCATATCAGCGTAACAACCTGTTATTACTTCAATGTTTGAGTAGCTCAGTGGGCAGAGCGCGTCGCATGTATTTTTCCTATTGAGAAAAAATTTCACATGATATTCTTCATGTTGTTTTGCCTAAAATATGGTTCTGATTTATTATTATAAAGAATGAAAATAAAAAATGTTAAACAGCCTAAATAAAACATTTTGATAATGTTCCTATGACGGTGTAAGACCGGTTATATTTTTTATAGGTGCAACCCTAACCGCCTACACCCCCCCACCGCTCCCGCTCAGGTAAACACCCGCCATACCACCCCCCACCCTATGCCTTCCGCCAACCCATCAGCCCAGGGTGTTCCTTATTTCTAGTTCTGAAAGTTGGCAACCCTAATTGGAGCAGCTAGCGTCTCGTCAACATGACTACCATTACCTCAGGATCTGCTGCACCTAAAATAAAATGCTGATGAAGACTGAATTAAATTGTTAGTGTGAAGGCTTTACTTAATTTTATGATTGATGGTAAAGCTGCTCTCTTTCTCCATGTTCAAAGTATTTGTGAGGGCAAACTGACAGATGACTTAAGATGTTAATTATTTAAGCATTAATTTACCCATTGAATGGGTCACCTTGGCCATCATCGCAACAATTGCCCCTTCCTGAGAGATTTGGCAGGAGCCGCCACTGACATAGACATCACTTTATTTGATAAAAAAATTTTTTTGAAATGGGATGTCCAACGGGCTTATGGTCAGGTGTCCAAATACCTTTGGCCATATAGTGCATGTATTAGCTTGTTTTTTTCCTTGCAGTTTAAATATTACATTAGTCTGATGAGATTGTAGCAACTTGTGCAATGAGCTTTAGTAAATTAAACATTAATGATTATTGGTGGCATAAAGGCACAATTTGTATTTGTATTGATACATCTGGACACCTTCATACCCTAAGTGTCGTTGGTGGAATAGAACAGTCCTTTTTTATTTATTGTTTATTTATTATTTAATACAATATCAATATAGAGCTCAGGGTATTTACAGATACCAAATACTAATCCAGATACCAAATACTAATCTCATATCAGTGACCAAGCAAGCTCTCTGCATCCTTCTACTGCCAAGTAATCATCACAGGCCACGTGCTATATGCTTTGTCATTCAAGATCCATGTTGTGTCACTTACCATCACAAACAATCACTGAAAGAAATATTTCAGTATATTGGATGAGAAAATTTGTTAAATCTAATTTGATACTGATTTAGCATTTTATCTGCCTCAATATGATACTCAGTAATAGAACAGTGCATTCGTAGCTATTTTTTCAGGGTTTTGTTGTCTAAAGAATTAACATCAAGTATTACTAAATTAAATGCACATCAGTTTGCAAACTAAACGTACTATTGAACGAATGAGTAAAAGAGTCTGAACAATTTCCTGGCTAAACTAATTAAAATGATCTAAGTTATCTAGTATTTTCCTAAATCAATACAGTAAACCAATAAAAGCACTCTTGTAGCATCCTCAACTCTATACGAGATTCAATTAAACCCTTTGCTTCACACATCCCGCTGCAGGTTTTGAAAGCACTAGGCTGTGACTCTGTCTTGGCTTTGATCCTGTTTAGCCATGCGTTCAGTAAAACACTCCATTCTAAAGGCAAAATGACAGCCTTCAGAGGAGCTGACCTGCATTGTGGGTTGTTTTGTGAGCCCACATTGCACTCAGGTTTTACTGTGGATGATTTGAGCAGCTGTGACTTGCAAAAGTGTTTAATTATGTGTAAAAAAGACTCTAATAGCTGACAGTGTGTTGAGAAGTGTGTTTAATGGCATGTGTTTGCATTAAAGCGTTATCAGTAATATAGTTTGATAGTTTGTGAGTACAGTTGATAGCTGACTTCTCCATGTCCATAAAAACAGGGCTAATTTGATTATACCCAGTAAAAAGTACAGAAAAGACTTTTCTTTCACCTGAGGCTGGAAAGAAAAGTGCTACACTATGCTAAGAGGAAATTTGTCCAGATGGTCATTATTTAAACCCCTCCACAAAAGGTCTATAAAATAGGTCTTATATAAAACAGAAACTGCTGGTAGCCTTGAGCAGGAGCTTTAGTGGTGGTAAAGTTTTTTTAACATTAGGTAGTATGTTCAGTAGTACAAATGATAGTCTATTGACTAGTGTGTCCAGTACAATAGATTTTGTATTGCTGTTACAATGAGGGTAGTGCACTTATCAGTTTAGTTCTGAGTTACACTAAGTTTAGTTGCATAGTTTTTAAATGCAGTGACCTAAAACATGTAGAATTTGTTTGCAAAATGCTGATTAACACATTAACACTTTTGAAGGGTACTAAGTTGTGTGTGGTAATTTTTAAATACTGTTAAACACTTAGAAACACATAACCCATCAGCACTGATTTTAGGTGTACAGTTAGAGACTACAGCTGTTTATTTCATGCTAGCACTGTCGCCTCACAGCAAGAAGATCCTGGGTTCGATTTCCAGGTGGAGTGGGCCGGGTCCTTTCTGTCTGGAGTTTGCATGTTCTCCCCGTGTCTGTGTGGGTTTCCTCAGGTAGCTCCGGTTTCCTCCCACAGTCCAAAGACATGCAAGTGAGGTGGATTGGAGATACAAAATTGTCCATGACTGTGTTTGACATTAAAGACATGAACTGATGAATCTTGTGTAACCAGTAACTGTCCAGTCATGAATGTAAAGTGTGTAATACATGACGTTAAAATCCTAATAAAATAAATACATTGAAATTTCATGCACAGGATTAATCTATTAAAATTTAAGATTTAAGTTTATACAACAAAAGGCTCTTTAGCATCGTCATATGGAGACGTGAGAAGATAACAAAAGGAAACAAGTTTATGAAACCGTATTGTTTCCATCGAAGGGTGCATTTCATCTTATTAAAGAGCTACTAAGCCATGACAAGTGATTCCAGGATTAGAAAACGTGGAATTGCTACCTAAAATGCAAACCCGGTCTCCGCATTTCACAGCTCACTAGTTGCAGTGCTGTATTTTTTCCCACAATGCCATGGTTCTAATTTAAAGTGGAACACAACAGTTTAGGGTTTTGTGAAACAGTGAGAATCAGTTTCTGCCATGTCTGTCCTTCACTTTTGACTCTGTCATATAAACAACTTGTCTTACTGGCAGCGCTTTAAAAAGGTCACAGCAAACTGGGTCTGTCTGATTGAACTTTGAGCGCAGTGACAAGCGGTAAAAAATGACCATCGAAAGCGGAAAATGTGTAACTCAAGGTAACACAGCAGCCAGTTAAAAGGCAGCACCTCTTTCCACAGGAAACAATGGCACAGCCAATGCAAAAGTCGTTTTGCCACGTATTACGTGAATCCAGCCTTTAGTGTCATTGCAGTGCTGAGAACGGTCCACCACCTAAATAACATCTAGTCAATGGGAGTTGTGGTGAGGGGTGAGAAAGTGAACCAACAGATTGGAAATACAGTCAGTAAATGTTTACACTCAAAGTTCATCTGTATGGTTGGTCTAGCTTAGAAAACAATAATGATCAATGTACTGTATGTTGCAGATAAAATGCTCAGTGTATATTTGTTTATTTATTAGGATTTTTAACATCATGTTTTACACACTTTGGTTACATTCATGACAGGACAGGTAGTTACTGGTTACACAAGATTCATCAGTTCAAGTTGTTAATATTAAACACAGTCATGGACAATTTTGTATCTCCAATTTACCTCACTTGCATGTCTTTGTACTATGGGAGGAAACCCACGCAGACACGGGGAGAACATGCAAACACCACACAGAAAGGACCCAGCCTGCTCCACCTGGGAAGCGAACCCAGTTATTTCAGTTTGTCTTTAAAATATATTGGGAAGTATGTTTAGTAGTTCGTGTTAGAAAAACTGTACTACAGTTTACATGTTTAGATGTCTGATTTGAGTACTTACTGAATTGAGGTTTGTAAGCAGGTCCACATTTTCATAGTGAATGTGAGGAGAGGGTCGAGGGGGTGGAAGAAGTGTTCCCTCCACAGGCCGGGGGTTGGAGCTTCCCATGTTCTCTATTGCAGTACCTGGAACACAAACAGAAACACATAGATTGCTATATTTAATAAAAAGTTTATTCGATAATGTTTAGCCCTGATCATACCCATATACCAATAGTTAGGAATAAATGCAATTTCAAAGGTTTTATAATAAATTCAAACACTTTCATTGAATAAACAGTTGAGCACAATGTGCATTTAAATGCTGTTTAACTTATTGAAAGTTTTCTCTCCAGTCAGCATGAATAAATTCAACCATCACGGTCATTTCCCACTAATCTTGGCTAAATACTCTCATGCATTAATAAGTGAGTGAGAAGGTTTTAAGCAGCAGCATTTCTTCAAACTGACTCTTGCCAAATCTGTGAAATGAATAATGCACATAACTGCTCTACTTTAAATATTCAGTTGGCCATCAGAATGACTTGATTGCTTAATAAAACAACTATTAAAAGAATGGGAAATTAACAAAGATGAAAAACAAATAGTGATTGGATCTTTAAACAGGGATATGTTAATAATTATCTTTTAGGCTAGCCCACCACCACTGATATTCGTTTTGAATCTTAGCGATGCTATCGGCCAGCCGGAGTCTACACAGACATGACTGGCTATGTTTGAGGTAGGCAAAATTCCTGAGATTAATTGTTGTCCTGTCCAGGGTAGGTACAGGGTCTTGTGAGCAGTGTAGGGCAGTACACATTGCTAACTGTTTATTAGAACATGTTACCTCACAGCAAGAAGGTCTTGGGTTCGATCCCCAGGTGGGGTGGTCCAGGTCCTTTCTGAGCTTGTATGTTCTCCCTGTGTCTGCATGGGTTTCCTCCGGGTGCTCCGGTTTCCTCCCACAGTCCAAAGACATGCAAGTGAGGTGAATTGGAGACACTAAATTGTCCATGACTGTGTTCGATATAACCTTGTGAGCTGATGAATCTTGTGTGTAATGAGTAACTACCGTTCCTGTCATTAATGTAACCAAAAAGTGTAAAACATGACGTTAAAATCCTAATAAAACAAACAAAACAAATCATTTACTCAGTACCATGTACTGGCCAACACTACACTACTTTGGTCCCGCCCCTCTCAATCACTTTAGATTAGAAATGTCTCTTGTATTTATTGATGGTCTTTGTATTTATTGTACTATTTTTTATCTGCACTGTGTGTATTGAATTGTTCAATATGTACTTGTATATAGCTGAAATTACAATATAGCCTTGTTTCCTGTTGAAACCAGACCCTCCACAACCCTGACCAGGATAAAGCGGTTAATGAAAATAAAATTGATTTCACTCCACGGTGCTTCTGAAGGTTGCACAACCACTGCAATGATTATTTTAATGCCAAAAAGAAAAGTATTTTAAAAAGAAGAAAAAAATGTTTATATTTTAAAATGACTGTAAACCTGCGAATGCTTTCATTAGCAGTTGAAGCAGTAACACTCACGCAAGCAGATGTTGCTGTTGAACATGTGCAAGATGCGCAGACACTCCTGCAGCTGGTTTCCACTTCCTTCACAGTTACACCATTGAGAGACCGCCATACTGCTGTTACTCACATAGTTTGGTGTCATGATCGTACCTGCCAGGAAGAAGAGCAGATAATAAATGACAGAGAAAGAAAGAGAAAGAAATAAAAAATATCTCTAAGTAAAGACTGACATTTACAATGAAAGACAGACTAATACATGCCCTGCCAATTAACCTAACCACCATCTGTGAGAACCTACAGCTAGCTCAGCCTTTGGCTCCAATCACGTTAACACAGACAGCCGCATCAACTCTCGTTTACGTGACACGTGTCTGGCTAATTTTATCAGTGTGTGTGTCCTGGTACAGGTCCATGTCATGCTGCAGACTTGGCCTACACTGCTGTGGTTGCTAGGACATTTCCTAATTATTGTGTCTGTGTAATGGAATGTGCATGGACTGAAAATGGAAAGAGAAATAAGAAATTCAGCCAAACTAAACATCGACATTTCTGTAAGGAAACATGCACTACAATGAAGTTATTTTTAAACACTTGTATTGTTGATTGATTATCCGCAGCTGCCTTTAGATATAAAGATCAACTATCTTTCAGCAGCAGACAATTAAAGCAAACCTGGTGTCTAAAATCACTGTGATTGAGCTCAACATCCAACAAAAATAAAAAAGCTGAAACTTACAACACCTGCAAATAACCAGCCTAACTCTTAACACTGTTTTTCAAAATACCATGGGCCCTGCAGAACTGGGTTCATCTCTTGTCTCTAGTCAGTTTCTGTGAGGACTGGCTACTCTAAATTGCCTCTAGTTGTGAGTAAATAGGAGTGTGCTACACTGTGTGGTGCTCTGCAATGGACTGTGAGCTGTGGTAAAGATCAAACCAAGGCCCATGTGGCTTTGCAGCCACCAGCTGTGCCACCATGCCACTGCAGTAATGCCATGGTGGTACAGGTCAATAAACTTTATTACAGTATTTTTTTCATACTGGCCAGTTTTAGACAAAACTCTTTATTTGGAGAGGTTTAAAGTTAAGACCAGAACACTTAAAGCCTTCACAAGTCTGAACAAACTGTTGTATTAAGAGCACAGTGAGGCTAATAGTCTGTACTCAGTGAGTGTAAACAGGTATGAACCCCGGGCTGCAGTGGCTAGGTGGGTCTATCAGAGTGGGTTTGCTCACCGATCATTCCGGCGTAGGCCTTCAGACACACAGCTCCACTGTCACGCACACAGCCTGAGGGGGAGTATGAGGACGGCTGGCAATTCTGTTGAAAATCAGCCAGTCTGGACCTAAATAGATTAGATGGATGGATGGATGGATGGATGGATGGATGGATGGATAGATGATAGATGATAGATAGATAGATAGATAGATAGATAGATAGATGGATAGATGGATAGATGGATAGATGGATAGATGATAGATAGATGGATAGATGGATAGATGGATAGATGGATAGATGGATAGATGGATAGATGATAGATAGATGGATAGATGGATAGATGGATAGATGGATAGATGGATAGATGGATAGATGGATAGATAGATAGATAGATAGATAGATAGATAGATAGATAGATAGATAGATAGAGATGAGGGTCAGTCAAGCTTTGCAACACTTTACAAAATGACATATTTTAATAACAGCTTTTCTTAAATTGTGTTTATGTTAAAACTTTAAAGTAACAGCTTACATTTGATGATAGTGTTAAAAATTATATTAAAATTTTTTTTGTAATGAGCTAACGATCTGGCATTCTTTAGTGCAACAAATATGCAATAAAAAATCAGCTGGTAAGTAGACACTAACTTTCACACCACTTATCAGATTCCTTATTAAATTGTTATATTAGCTAGCACCAGATCATGATTACATTAAATAATGCCAGTTTGGGCTTTTTAAGCCTAGTTCATCATTTTTTAATCAATTAACTATTTTCCTTGTTGGCTGTCTGGATACTATGATTTGTTCATTCCTGAAGTCTGTAAGTGTCTTTTAGGTAGTGCAACTGCGTTGTTTTAGATTTTTATTACTTAATTTGTCTGCATAAGGTAGAGAGTGCATAGGCATATATTTAGGTGTACACATCCCTGTGAAATGGCCAGGTCTTATGATATAAAAGATGAGACCAAGATGAACCATTTCAGAACTTTATCCATCTTTAATGTGACCTATAATCTATTCAATTCAATTTAAAAAGCAAATTAATTCCACTAGAACACCAGCACAGAGATTCTGAACTCCTCGGCTTAAAACTTGGTGTTGCCACCGGTCGGCTGGGCGCCATTTTGTGGGTATTATTGGCATATACAAACTTATACAAATAATGTAGTTGCATAAATATGCACACCCTTAAACTAATACTTTGTTGAAGCACCTTTTGATTTTATGACAGCATTCAGTCAGAAATTCCTCCAGTCCCTTTATATTGCTGTATGTCTCCAGTTTTTTTCTTCTCTTTTCATCAATTTTGGACGGACGACCAGTTGTTCATCTGTTGATGATCGTCTTTACTGTGTTCCATATGTAATGCCTTGAAATTTTTTTGTACCCTTCTCTTGACTGATACCTTTTTAACAATAAAGCTTTTTCTGTATGATGCAACTAAATGTCAGAAAAAATGCTACTAGAACAACTACTAGAACTTTATATGGGGTTAATCAGAGTCACTTTAATTGATGGAACATGTCCCTCACTACTATTCAATGTGACATTTTTCTGAAACCACATTCACAATTATAAGAGGGTGTGCATACTTATGCAACCACTTTATTTTATTTTTTCTATTTTTTTTTCACTCTGAATAATTTTAGTTTGATTTGATTTTTAATTAAATAGCACTGATTATATGTCACATATATGGAAATAAATCTGAATGCTTTATCTTGGTCTGATTTTTTTGGGCATTTTAAAAGGATGGTTGTAGACTTTTTATATCCAGTGTATGTGCATGCACACCTGCACAGATCATCACGGAGACAGTAGCTCTCGAGGTTCAGGCAGTTAGGCTGGGGTTCTCTCTCCTCATAGGAACAGGAGGGAACGATGGTTTTCCTCCTTCTTTCCCCGCACAGTGGCTCAGTGCAGGAGCAAAACAGCACACCAAAACTATACTCCTCAGGAACACGCTCCAGGAACTTTCGCAATGCCCGATGGCACTTCTGTCTGTTACAGTAGACTGAACCCTGTGCCGGCTTGGTGCAGGCCAGGACGTATTCAGCACGCAGAGCACCACACTTCTCGAACAGCCCGCAGTCCTGAGCTGCCTTCAGACACTGGTTCTGTCCATCCGTAGGAAATGAGGAGACTGAGGTAGAGCAAGAAGGAGATAAAAGTTGTGAGAAGAGGTGTGAAGGAGAGTCAAATAGTAAGCAGGGTGACAGACAGTGCGTCACACCTTTTCAGTCCAGTGCTCCAGAACACGGAAAACACAAAATAAAAATATATGAAATATAACACTTTTGCCTTTGGCCTTGAGGGTGTTATATAAGATCAGTAGAAGTGAATGGAGATCAGAAAGAAAGCAGTGAGTATTACGAAAGCTAATTATTGGGTTGACTTAACCTTTGTAAAGACATTGTTTCATGTTTATTTAAGTCAGTCCAGGTTTGTCAGTTAAGTCCCCTTAATTTACAGTAAATGTGTTTAGCTCTTTATTAAGTCTTCAGTCTTATACACAAACTCATTTCCAAAAATATGAATAAAAAATTAAATAAAAACAGACAATGATTTGCAAAGCCTTTTTACCTGTATTTAATTAAAAATAGTAGAATGACTAATGATTAATATTTTCTCCAGGATTATGCACACAGTCTGAGCATTCTCCAGACTCCTTAGATCTTAATACGTGATATTATGTAGAGTAGATGGTGAAAAACCTAAATTATTTGCAGTCTTACACTGGCAAATGTCGACAATTTTCCTATGAAGGTACTAAGTGGCAAGACATGGCCCAAGTCATTCTTATTTTGTCCCTGTACCAAAATTTTTGAGTGTGTTGCAGCACCAATCCTGAATTGTGCTACAGTCACATAAAGCCCAGTATGACAGACAGGTCAGAAGCCTGCATCAAGTTTTTTACATTTACATTTTCAGCATTTAGCAGACGCTTTTATCCAAAGCGACTTACACAATGAGCAATTGAGGGTTAAGGGCTTTGCTCAGGGACCCAACAGTGGCAACTTGGTGGTGGCAGGTCTTGAACCAGCAACCTTCTGCTTACTAGTCCAGTACCTTAACCACTGAGCTATCACTGCCCTCAGTTCAGTAGAATCCTGTCAACGTAGTCACTAGATGATGGGACAGGTCAGTTACAGTTTCCCCTTGTTGGTACTGACAATGGCTTTTCCTTGGAGCATGAAACTCCATGATAACTGATTAGAAATGTTCCACTCTACAGCAGTTAAAGCAATGGCTTCTTAAAAAGCTGGGTTCCACTTCCGGGTGAGAAAGGCAGACATTCTTAAGCTGCATGGGCTTCTCCTACACATTGACTAAGTATAGTGAGGGTGGAAAAGTGATTGTAGTTAGTCTGGGCTGGTTATTTTGTGTCTAGCCCATGGAGACCTCTGTTACTGAAGGCAGTTGTCCAATTCTGTAAGCTGCTCTGGATAAGAGCATCTGCTAAATGCCGAAAATGTAACTGTAAATTGAATGTCAAGATCATACATGAGCTTTAAATACAGAGATGGGTCATGGGTGTCCAACTTGTCTTTGAGCTCCTTAGACAACCTCTCCTGGAAGGTGGCTATTAGCACAACAGAATTCTACCCACTCTTGGCTGCAAGGGTACAGAACTAGATGGCATAGTCAGGGACAGAGCATCAACCCTGCTGAATATGGAGAAGTCGTAAAGCTGCTTTTTACCCAAATGGGCAGTCAAAGATCTGCAACAGGTCTGTGGTGAATCAGTCAATGGGCACAGGTCTGGCCAGTTTTTCTAGATGCAGGCGGCCCACATCAGGGCCCACCCAGAGAGTAGCATTAAAATATGAGCAACCTTTGATTGCTCAGTAGAAAAGCGTAAGAGCACTGCAGCAGGAATTCCCAACAGCAAACCAGTTTTTAATCAAAGCATTCAGCAGCTGGCAGATGGGGTTCAAGATGGTGAGTGGCATGGGGATCTTTGATGGTAAAAAAATAAGCTTGTATGTGTGTAGTATTGTGGGTGGGTTAGGTGCTAGCCCATCAGTTTTGTTTTAGTCTAGGGTATGCAGCTGGCTCAGAATCTGCTTGAGTACCTGTGGTGAGGAAAGGCTATTCAGATGACTCACCACCAAGCTGTTTCTGGACAGACTGAAAAGAATTGTAAAGGAAAATCCGATTGCTGAGGCAGGATTCGATACAACTTTATAGAGCATCAGAAGCGAGCACTCTACAGGTAGTCGCAGGTCAAGCCATTACAGATGTTTTATGACTCTTGTGCATTGATTCTAGTGGTGATCACACTAGCCGTGCTGCAATTCATGCTGGCCTGGGTTTCTCTGGAGTCTGATTTCCTGGGGATGGCAAGAAAAGTCCTATGAACTTATATTATGGACAGGTTTTCTATGAAGACTGCACAGAATTTTTGCTCTTATTATGGTGTTTCAGAGTGAGATCAGTGAAATATCAGACTTGAGCTGCTGGAGGCCCAGGCTGATGAGAGTCCAATACCAGCTCTCACCAAATCTCAGAAGTTCTTCTTGGTCATCTTGTGATAGTGGAGACTGACTGAGATCAACAGAGCATCGGCCAGAGGTTGAGTCAAAAACATGACTGAAGTTGGTGTTCAGAGGTGCCTGGATGGATCTGCTCAACTAAAAGATTTTTGTGAATTGCCCAACTTAGGTGATGAGTTAGATTCTCTGTTTCAAAGAAATCTGTAACGGGTCGATTACTTTTGCTCAGCGCATCTTGCAGCAAAAACCGTAGATCGTCCCATTCCCATGGCAAGCGGACTACAAGTCCCAAAAACACTAGCGCTAATCAGCGCTAACTCGCAGCACCTGTGGGTTTGCTATTTAGGGAAAGCCAGAGCGTTGCTCTGTGCTGAGTCAATCCCTCAGTCGGTACGGTAGTTGGCCGGTGTGCGTTCGCTCGCTACTGCTTTATTTATAAAGCGTACGCTTTTGCATTGTTTCTATCAGAGTTATCGCTCTGTAGATACGTTCGCTGCTTCCGTGTTTTAGGAAGCTATTGTGTTTACGCAGTTGAATCCGACTCGTGAGTCGATTCCTCTATTTAACTCTTTTCTCGTTACGGTTTTTTGTGTTTGTTTTGTTTTCTTTTTAGGATCCAGGAAGAAGCATTCGGGATCTTGCGCCGTGGATTGGTCGATTGATGGATCGAGTAGCTGGTCGGCTGGCCGCGGTCGCGGGTCCCACCTAGCGCTCTTCCTCTTAGTACTTAGGAAATTACCTAAATAAATATATACATTTATTGTTATTTATCTCCATTCGTCTCTTTTCTGTGCTCTGCACCTTGGGTTCCGTCTCTCTCAGTGGGTTGTCAACTGTATCAACCCACACCGTTACAGATTGACTCAGCCGTTGATTATGGACCCAGCGGAGCTAGAAAAAAATCCCGAGCCACAATTGCCCGCGCCCGAGCGCTTTACTGGAGATCCGGCTAGGTGCAGAGGATTCCTTCTCCAGTGCTCATTGGCTTTTGAGCTTCAGCCGTCACGCTTCCCCACCGAGCGGTCAAATGTGGCTCACATAGTGGCCCTACTAACAGGTCGTGCTCTTTCCTGGGCAACTGCCATCTGGGAGAACTGTCCTGACCTGTGCTCATCAGTGGATCGTTTCACAGATGAGTTCAGGCAGACCTTTGACTACCCAGCAACTGGTAAGGAGTCCGCTAATAAGCTCCTCCATATTCGCCAGGGTCAGCGCTCTGTAGCGGAGTATGCTTTGGAGTTTCGCACCCTCGCTGCTAGGAGTGGCTGGAACCCAGAAGCACTTATGGCGGCCTTACAGGAGGGGCTATCGGAGCAGCTTAAGGATGAGTTGGCCACCAGGGACTCCCCAACCTCATTGGATTCCCTGTATGAGCTAACTATCCGCCTGGACAATCGCCTCCGAGAGCGGCAACGTGAGCGCGGGGCCAGGGCTCATGGGCCTTTGAACCGTGCTCAAGGCCCATATTATCCACCTTCCCATTCCCTCCCACCACAATCTGGAACCTCTGATCGGGAGGAGGAACCCATGCAAATTGGGAACACTGGACTCCCGCGTGCCGAGATGAAGTCTCAGGCCTGGAGGAGACCACGTCACACTACCAGTACCCAGGAGTGTTCCCCAGTTTCGGGCAAGGAGGTTGATTTAAAAGCCAGGGCCCACCACAGGCAGGGGGACCTGTGATGGGCCAATTAGTTGCCCCCCGGTCTGCAGGGGTGTTCCTGGAAGCCACACTTCTTTGGGGTACCCGGCAACAAAAGAAGCTTTGGGCTTTTGTTGATTCTGGATCAGCTGGAAATTTCCTAGATGCCAGCCTGGCTAAAGCTCTCGGTATCCCAACCACACCCCTGCAAGCTCCACAGCCCATAACGAGCGTGGACGGTAGATCATTAGGATCCGGGGCGGTTACTCGTAGGACTCGGCCCGTGGTGTTGACTCTGGGTAATCATTCCGAAGAAATATCCTTTCTTCTCACCCAGGCCCCTGATCTTTCCATAATCCTGGGGTTCCCCTGGCTCCAGCAACATAATCCCAGGATTGACTGGTGCACACGCTCGGTAGCACTGTGGGCACCTCTCTGTCACAAGACATGCCTCAAGGACTATTCGTGTTTCCTTCCCTCTGTGAAGGGCGCACCAGAAATGGTTGACCTTTCAAGGGTCCCAGAAGAATACCATGATCTCCGAGCAGTCTTTTGCAAACATCAAGCGCTGTCACTTCCACCTCACCGTCCTTTTGACTGTGCCATTAACCTGCTACCTGGCATGGTTCCACCCCGTGGCAGGCTGTTTTCCTTATCAATCCCAGAGACCAAGGCTATGGAGGAATACATTAGGGACTCTCTGGCCTCTGGTCACATTCGCCCATCGTCCTCCCCGGCCGGAGCAGGTTTCTATTTTGTGGGGAAAAGGGACGGCACATTGCGCCCTTGCATAGACTACCGGAGCCTCAATAAGATCACTGTTAAGGACCGATATTCCCTTCCTCTGATGAATTCCGCATTTGAATCTTTGCAGCAGGCATCAATTTTTACCAAATTGGATCTGCGCAATGCCTATAATCTCATCAGAGTCCGGGAAGGGGATGAATGGAAGACAGCCTTCATAACGCCATCGGGCCACTATGAATACCAAGTGATGCCTTTTGGGCTTATGAATGCCCCCGCTGTTTTTCAGCGGTTTATTAATGAGGTCCTTCGGGAGGCTTTGGGGCATTATGTCTTTGTCTATTTAGATGACATTTTGATTTACAGTCGAACTCTAGATGAACACATAAGTCATGTTAGGCGGGTCTTGCAGCTGCTTCTAAGAAACCACCTTTACGTTAAGCTTGAAAAGTCCGAGTTTCACGCTACCTCGGTTACCTTTCTTGGGTTTGTGGTTTTCAGAGGCAACCTGCAAATGGATCTGTCAAGAACCAAGGCCATCAATGAATGGCCTCGCCCCACCTCGCTTAAGCTTTTCCAGCGCTTCCTGGGCTTTGCCAACTTTTTTAGGCGTTTCATTAGAAATTTTAGCACTATGGCGGCACCGCTTACGGCGCTTACAAAAAAAACGGCCGGCAAATTTCTGTGGACGTCTAAAGCCCAGGAGGCATTTGATCAAATCAAAAAACGCCTCGTTACTGCCCCAGTTTTAAAACTACCCGACCCCGAGGTCCCTTTCATCGTAGAGGTTGATGCCTCGGATGTAGGGGTCGGGGCAGTTCTCTCTCAACGTGGGGGCTCCAACAACACCCTACATCCATGTGCGTATATTGTGACGTGGGTAATAAAGAACTGTTAGCTGTCAAGCTCGTGCTGGAAGAATGGAGACACTGGCTGGAAGGCACTAAACACCCCTTCCTGGTCTGGACAGACCATAAGAATCTGGCCTACATCCAACAGGCTAAGCGTCTTAATCCCCGTCAGGCCAGATGGGCATTATTTTTTGGTCGCTTTGATTTTGTCCTCTCATATCGACCTGGTTCAAAAAACATCAAACCAGACGCTTTGTCACGCCAGTGGGAGTCTCCATATCTTTCTCCCTCCAGCGAGTCTATTATCCCGGAATCCCAGATCCTGGCACCTCTTCGATGGGGCCTCGAAGAGGTCATACGGGAGGCTCAGCAACAGGAGCCAGATCCTGGGAACGGCCCTTCAGGTAAAGTATTTGTCCCATCCTCAGTTCGGGGACAAGTTCTGCAATGGGGGCACTCCTCCCCCTTTGCGGGCCATCCTGGGGCCAATAGAACACAGGAGTTTTTATGCAGACGATTTTGGTGGCCGTCGATGGAAAGGGAGGTGAGGGAGTATGTTGGGGCATGTGAGGTCTGTGCTCGTAATAAAGAGCCCAGGACACGCCCTCCAGGCCTTTTACATCCTCTTCCCATCCCATCCCGTCCCTGGTCCCATCTGTCCCTTGACTTTGTTACTGGGATGCCCCCCTCTAGGGGTAATACAGTCATCTTAGTCATTGTAGATAGATTTTCGAAGGCTTGCAAATTTGTCGCTCTGCCCAAACTCCCCTCGGCCAAAGGGACCGCCGAGATCCTTCTGGATAAGGTTATTTGTGTCCACAGTTTACCTAGTGACTTAGTTTCTGACAGGGGACCTCAATTCACAAGTCAGTTCTGGAAGGCCTTCTGCCGACTCCTCGGAGCCTCTGCCAGTCTATCCTCTGGTTACCATCCTCAATCGAATGGGCAGACAGAAAGAGTTAACCAAGACCTGGAGCGTACCCTCCGGTGTTTAGTTTCGACCAATCCTACATCATGGTCAAGCCACCTGCTCTGGGCAGAATATGCTCATAACACCTTATGGCACTCCTCCATTGGGATGTCACCTTTTGAATGCCAATTTGGGTACAAACCCCCCATGTTCCCAGAACAGGAGGCAGATGTAGGGGTTCCCTCAGCTCAGCACTTCGTTCAGCACTGCAAGAGAGTCTGGCAGAAGGCCAAGAAAATCCTAAGGACCACCACAGCCTCCAGAACAGCTGCTGCTAATCGTAGGAGAAGGGTGGGTCCTTCTTTCCGTGTAGGGCAAAGAGTGTGGTTGTCTACCAAGGACCTTCCTCTTGCCCTAGAGTCAAAGAAGTTAGGACCCAGATATGTGGGACCTTTCAAAGTACTCAGGAGGATCAATCCAGTAGCATACACTCTCCAATTGCCACGTACCATGAAAATTAATCCCACATTTCATGTATCGCGTCTCAAGCCAGTACTCTGCAGTTCCCTGAACCCCCCTACTGACCCCAATCCCCCTACTCCTCGAATGGTTGCCGGAGCCCCTGCCTATACAGTTAAACGCATCCTTGATGTACGCCGGGCAAAACGTGGCAACCAATATCTTGTTGACTGGGAAGGGTATGGCCCGGAAGAACGCTCTTGGGTCCCCACACGACACATTTTGGACCCAGAGCTGATCCGGGAATTTCGCCGCAACCGATCAGCAGGCTTGGGAACGTCAGGAGCCGTCCCTAGACGGAGGGGCTCTGTAACGGGTCGATTACTTTTGCTCAGCGCCTCTTGCAGCAAAAACCGTAGATCGTCCCATTCCCATGGCAAGCGGACTACAAGTCCCAAAAACACTAGCGCTAATCAGCGCTAACTCGCAGCACCTGTGGGTTTGCTATTTAAGGAAAGCCAGAGCGTTGCTGAGTCAATCCCTCAGCCGGTACGGTAGTTGGCCGGTGTGCGTTCGCTCGCTACTGCTTTATTTATAAAGCGTACGCTTTTGCATTGTTTCTATCAGAGTTATCGCTCTGTAGATACGTTCGCTGCTTCCGTGTTTTAGGAAGCTATTGTGTTTACGCGAGTGAATCGGCTCATGAATCGGTTCCGCAGTTGAATCCGACTCGTGAGTCGATTCCTCTATTTAACTCTTTTCTCGTTACGGTTTTTTGTGTTTGTTTTGTTTTCTTTTTAGGATCCAGGAAGAAGCATTCGGGATCTTGCGCCGTGGGTTGGTCGATTGGTGGATCGAGTAGCTGGTCGGCTGGCCGCGGTCGCGGGTCCCACCTAGTGCTCTTCCTCTTAGTACTTAGGAAATTACCTAAATAAAAAATATACATTTATTGTTATTTATCTCCATTCGTCTCTTTTCTGTGCTCTGCACCTTGGGTTCCGTCTCTCTCAGTGGGTTGTCAACTGTATCAACCCACACCGTTACAAAATCAAAAGTTGCCGATTGGTCCTGGATGTTCTGGATGTCTATTTCCCACTTACATGCCTTACACCGGCACATAAAAGCAATATTATAAAACGGATAGTTCCGGTCCTAAAATCTGATTGGCTGAGCCGCGTTCGAAGCCGTTGTAAAATCCCCGATAAACGCACACCTATGACCACCTCACATCATTCCATATTAATACGCCACTGAATCGAAAAAGTTAATGTTATTTTCGCCCTCATGTTGCCTAGCAACACTGTTAATCGAACTATTTTGCGTCGCGGAAGAATGCTTTATTGTAAGTTTATACACAATAAATACATTTATGAATTAAACATTGTTGTATTTATTATATTTTATGTTGACCGCCGTTTTATAAAAGCAATAAGCCACTCGAGACCGTGCATTACTGCTATGATTTTAGCACGGGGAAAGAAGTTTTAACCAAAAACGTCATCCCCGTGCTAAAATCACAGTAACGCACGGCCTCTTGTGGCTTATTGCTTTACTAAGAAATGCATCCATAATATAAATGTGGCTTGGTGTACGTTTACAGCATTTAAAAAATGCTTTAGCAGATATTGGCAGTAAACAATCTAAGCAATTGAGCATTAAGTATTTTGCACAACCATTCGGTTATTAGTCCAGTATCTCAACCGCTAGGCTACAATTACCCCATAACTGGGCGGCACGGTGGCTAAGTGGGTAGCACTGTCGCCTCACAGCAAGAAGGTCCTGGGTTTCCCCCGGGTGCTCCGGTTTCCTCCCACAGTCCAAAGACATTCAAGTGAGGTGAATTGGAGATACAAAATCGTCCATGACTGTGTTTGATATAACCTTGAGAAGTGATTAACCTTGTGTAACGAGTAACTACCGTGTGTCTGTCATGATTGTAACCAAAGAATGTAAAACATGACGTTAAAATCCAAATAAACAAACAAACAAACTGTGTACACTAATAATGGCTTTTTAAAAAATTATATGCATAATCTTAGCATGCATTTAGGACTACACCTATTGCATTTCCAGTATATTCTGGGGAAAAAAATAATAAAAATGAATATTTTTTTTAAATATTTTTGATATTAATTACAAAATTTGCTTAAATCCTACAAAAGAGAAAATATGAAGAAGATATAATAGGTAATGATAAGTGTGAGTGTGGTGCCCTGGGTGTATTTAAGATTTGCAACCATTGTTTAACAGGTGAAGCAGGAGCTATCAGTATGCTGAGCAGAATAAAACAGTTAGTGAAAATGAATGAATTAATCTGACCAAAGCCAGAATAAAAGATCCTCTTCAATTGTCATTATTTTATTTCACGCTTTAGTAAACGCACACATCTGGCAGGGGAAAGCATCTGATAATTAAATGATTCACTGGTTAACTAAAGCAGCCAAAGCACTTGGTTAATGAAAATGAGGTAACACACTCACTGTCCATTTTATCAGCTCCACTTACCATATAGAAGCACTTTGTAGCTCTACAATTACTGACTGTAGTCCATCCGTTTCTCTGCATGCTTTGTTAGCCCCCTTTCATGCTGTTCTTCAATGGTCAGGACTCTCCCAGGACCACTACAGAGCAGGTATTATTTGGGTGGTGGATCATTCTCAGCACTGCAGTGACACTGACATGGTGGTGGTGTGTTAGTGTGTGTTGTGCTGGTATGAGTGGATCAGACACAGCAGCGCTGATGGAGTTAATAAACACCTCACTGTCATTGCTGGACTGAGAATAGTCCACCAACCAAAAACATCCGTCCAACAGCGCCCCATGGGCAGCGTCCTGTGACCACTGATGAAGGTCTTGAATATGACCAACTCAAACAGCAGCAATAGATGAGCGATCGTCTCTGACTTTACATGTACAAGGTGGACTAACTAGGTAGGAGTGTCTCATAGAGTGGACAGTGACTGGACACAGTATTTAAAAACTCCAGCAGCTCTGCTGTGTCTGATCCACTCATACCAGCACAACACACACTACCACACCACCACCATGTCAGTGTCACTGCAGTGCTGAGAATGATCCACCGCCCAAATAATACCTGCTCTGTGGTGGTCCTGACTATTTAAGAACAGGGTGAAAGCAGGCTAAAAAGGTATGTAGAGAAACAGATGGACTACAGTCAGTAATTGTAGAACTACAAAGTGCTTCTATATCGTAAATGGAGCTGATTAAATGGACAGTGAGTGTAGAAACAAGGAGGTGGTTTTAATGTTATGGCTGATCAGTGTATATAAATATTATGATGACATATTTAGGATGCTCTACAACCCTGAACAAGCTTGAGTGCATAAATGAAAGAATGTATGACTGATCAAATGGTGAAATATTTTTAATTAATACTGAGCATATTTTTTCATGGTACCAACTTACTGAATAGATCTTCTAAAGATATTTTAACAATAAACGCACAGATGGCGCAGTGGTAAATTATGCTAGCTCACTACTGCTGGGATCTAGAGTTTGAATTCTCTGTGGTGCTACTGGCCAGTCTGGCATCTACGTACAAACATGATTGGCTATGTCTGGGGATGAAAATAAAAATTAAAACACTGGGCAGCAAAGTGGTGCAGCAGGTGGTGTGGGTGCCTCTTTGTCTGCATGAGTTATTCATTACAGTAAGCATAAACTGTCAAACATTTTTATTCATTTTAGAGTTATTGTAGCTATGTGCATGAAAGCAGATTTATTTCTGGTTGATGTCGCCGTCCTTTTCAGCTCTCAACTCTTAAACCTTAATTCCCAAAACCTGATCAATAAGAGAGTGTACCATAGTTTTAAGTTTAGTGTTAAATATGCTAATTACCTGCTACAATGGAGGCCAGTTTTGTTGCTTCATTATTTCTCACCAGCTCCAGTTCGATGTCCTCGTACGGGGACGTCTCAATATCATCGTACCCTGCAATGACACACACTCTGTCTTATCAAAGCAGATACATGCATGGAGCCTCGCATCCAGGCTGAATATTGCTGAGTAATTAAGCCTGCAGAAGTGCACCATTACCTTACCGTTACAGCTAATTAGGAGCTGCATTTAATCAAATTACAGGGTTATATAATGACTCAATGATTATGCATAACACATAATAACTAACCCAGTTAGTTCCATGCCTTAACACGGGGAAAGTGTGTGTCAGTGCAAGGAGCTTTATTTGCTTGGTATTATCGGCTCTATTTGGGAATGAGACTTAGGTCTGAAACACGTGTGGATAACATAATTCACACACACACACACAGCAAATGCCTATTTTTTCCACTTTGACATCGATATTAAACTGCCTCATTTTTTTCTCATCATAATCTTGCATGCAGCAAGAAGCACAATGCAAATGAGTGGAGCGGCGTGTATCACACTGCAATTACGCAGCTGCAAGATGAGGCCGATATACAACTCGCGATTTGAAACACAATCCTGAACACTTGACACTTCATTTGACGGTAGCTGAAAGCGTTTGTTGATAAGACTGCTAATATCTCTCCGGAGAAAATGCATGTGACACAAAGATTACCTTTTAGGGACAATGTTGTAAACATGATTACAAGCTTTGGATTTCTTCATTGATCTATTTTAATACTGGTGGGTTGTTTGCATGTTTGGTATTGAGACTGCTGTATAACATCAAAAGCTCACTAGTTATACATTAACATACAAAATAATCAGTATGTATATCACCTAAAACACAGATTATGTTTCTAACTAGTTGAACTTTTGAAAGAATAGTTAAGAAGTCACTAAGCCCATAGATCGCTACTGTATATCTCCAGCTGATTTACAACTGATCATTCAAGCAAATTTTCTCAGCTTTTTTTTTCTTCTTTTCCTCTTCTCAATGTACATTCCTGCATTAATGCTGCCGTCACAGAAGTGTAAATTACTTTTGCCAAGGGCACTGACACAATTCCAACCTTTTGGAAAAATCTGAAATACTGATTCGTCTGACCACAACACACGTTTCCATTGTATGATTGTCCGATTGATTGGATGAAAGTCTTTTTGCTGTTTTAATTTTATGCATTTTCTTCGCTTTTCTTCCAATTTAGCCCAGTCAATTCGTCTTCCGCTGCTGGTCATGTCCAAGGATGGTATTTATGCCTGCCTCACGCTCCCTCTGACGAGTGCGCAGTCCACTGACCCCTTCTTATTCACCCATACTTTCAGCGAATTCGCACTTGAGGCCAGTATTTGTGTGTGGAGAGCTTTCTGTACAGGTGCCTGGGGCTATTAACCAAAGTCCTTGCACAGCATCAAAGACCCCACCCACTTTTAGTCCAGTCTTTTTCCCACCTGGCAAACTTTAATGGACAATTTTGTCTGCTGTAGGCATTGCCAGTGTGGCACCCAGCCAACTGGTAGCAGAGCTGTTGTTCGAACTCGTGGAGTTCAGAATCCCAGCACTGGTGTGCTAGCGGATTATCCTGCTGCGCCACCTGGGCATGGCATTTGTGAATGTAACTCTGTATTGTAGTGCTTGACAAAGGTTTGCCAAAGTAATCCCTTGTTTATGTGGCTATATCAGCTATTGATGAATGAGGGATGAATGAAATCCTCTGGTTTAATCGCTTAATGATATTGTGCACTGTGGATGGACGTATGCCATATCTCTTTCAATCTTTCTTTTAGGAACTATTTTTAAACCTTTCAATAATTTTCTCACACATTTGTTGACACACTGGAGAGTTTCAACTATAGTCTGGGAGAAGTGGTGCATTTTCTGAAAGAAGAGGAGGGGTGCTATTAATATTTTTTGGCAATGTCTGTATTTCAGTACTTAGCAAAATAGTCATAATTATTATTTTAGGCATTATCATGCAGCTCTAAAGTAAACAGACAAGGTATATTATTCTTGCTTGATCTACACAGAACTCAAACATTTCCAAACATTTCCACACATGAACACATCTTTCCTCATGCACAATGAAGCGTTCATGTGCACACACACCCACACACAGAAACCTATGTGAGGTCACTCACCCTGGGGGAACCGCACAGTCCAGTACACTCTGAGACAGAATAGCTCCTTTCGTGAGCCACGCTGGCACTTGCACTCCTGCAGGGGCTGAAAGTGCAGCAGGGAATTATGGGCTTTGGCACAAGCCTGTTGGGTTTCGGGACCCAGCGGAGCCACAGCCTCCTCATCTACGCAGTACTCCAGCTGCTGGTACAGGTTTGCACACTCAGATTTGGCCATGCACTCCTGCACAGCCCGTACACAGTCCAGAGTGTCTGGGAACAGTGGCACCACCGAGCACATGGAGCCTGATGGAACATAAGATACTAATTACTAACTTAAACTTCCATCATTATATATAAGTTTAGAAGAAAAAATAGTCTGATTACAGCATAATGTTAACAATTTCCATCTCAATTTATGTGTAGCTTATGAACTTTACTTGTTAAATAAGGCTAATTAACTGAATGGGAGAGTAAGAGGCAGTTTTGGCAATTTCGCTGAAACATTTGATTTCCATAATTAGGAGTTTACATATAATGTGATTCTGGATGAATTAATGCATCTATTCTAATAACTGAAATCAGATGGATTAGCCACACTCATTGCTAACAGGTGTATAAAATCATAATATAAATTACAACTCCACTAAACACCTTTAAGATGAATCGGAACAATAACTGCAAGTCGGTTGTTCTAGTTCAGCATCAGTGTCTGACTTTACAGAGGCTCTTCTGACATTTTCATTATTTTCATTATCGCTTAATTCTGGTCAGAGTCAAGGCTGGCCCAATTTCCCTGGGAAACACTGGGCACAAGGGTTACAGTACTAGACTAATAATCAGGGGTTCTAACCCTACCACCATGAAGTTGCCACTGTTGGGCCCCTGGGCAAGGGTCTCAACTCTCAATTGCTCAAATTGTATTCAATGATAATTGTAAGTCACTTTGGATTAAAGCGTCTGCTAAATGCCAGAAATGTAAATGTGCCTCCTTGGTCAGGTCTGCAGCAGTAGCCGAGATACAACTGGGTAACTGAAAACAACTACAAATACTGTAGATTGAGAGCGAAAAGGAGAAATGCATGAATATATTTTTTTCGTGAAAAATTGCTAAATATTTAAGGTTTTTTAATTCTAACCATTTAAATTAAAAGCAAGAATTGGTCCCACAAAAACAAATAAAAATATCATGTACAGAAATTAGATGCAAAAAGACACTGATAAGCCATAACATTAAAACCACCTCCTTGTTTCTACACTCACTGTCCATTTTATCAGCTCCACTTACCACATAGAAGCACTTTGTAGTTCTACAATTACTGACTGTAGTCCATCTGTTTCTCTGCATGCTTTGTTAACCCCCTTTCATGTTGTTCCTTAATGGTCAGGACCACCACAGAGTAGGTATTATTTGGGTGGTGGATCATTCTCAGCACTGCAGTGACACTGGCATGGTGGTGGTGTGTTAGTGTGTGTTGTGCTGGTATGAGTGGATCAGACACAGCAGCGCTGCTGGAGTTTTTAAATACCGTGTCCACTGACTGTCCACTCTATTAAACACTCCTACCTGGTTGGTCCACCTTGTAGATGTAAAGTCAGAGACGATCACTCATCTATTGCTGCTGTTTGAGTCGGTCATCTTCTAGACCTTCATCAGTGGTCACAGGACGCTGCCCACGGGGCACTGTTAGCTGGATATATTTTTGGTTGGTGGACTATTCTCAGTCCAGCAGTGACAGTGAGGTGTTAAAAAACTCCAGCAGCACTGCTGTGTCTTATCCACTCATACCAGTACAACACACACTAACACACCACCACCATGTCAGTGTCACTGCAGTGCTGAGAATGATCCACCACCCAAATAATACCTGCTCTGTAGTGGTCCAGTGGGGGTCCTGACCATTGAAGAACAGGGTGAAAGCAGGCTAAAAAAGCATGAAGAGAAACAGATGGAGTACAGTCAGTAATTGTAGAACTACAAGGTGCTTCTATATGGTAAGTGGAGCTGATAAAAATGGATGGTGAGTGTAGAAACAAGGAGGTGGTTTTAATGTTATACCTGATCGGTGTATATTTGAATGAACATGGTAAAACAGACAGTCTATTTTGAATGCAGCACTTTCTGATATGTCAGTGTCCAGTTTATCTCTTGTGAACAAAGAATTAAAAAAACAATTTAAACTTTAGTGTCTATTTGAACCTAAAATGGGACCCTAAATAGTGATTGCATCATATTGTGAGCTGCTGAAAATCACTTTTAAAATGGTTATCCATAATTGTAATATTGTTATAATGGTTTTATAATTGTATAATGGTTAGCTGGATGTGAAACTCTGCTAAGGATTTTGACATTTCAAGTACCTCTATGTTACACCATTAGCAAAGGGAGAGCAGCAGATGGGGTTCAGGGTGGGTTCATACAGCTTTCAGGGTTAAAGGTTAAGCTCCATGGGTTCAAGAGGTAAAGCAAATTAATCATGTTAAGCAGAACAAAACAAGCCGCAAAGTAGCAATGAACTCTTTCTGCTATACTTTTTTTCCACATATCTATGAGGAGTCGGCCTGCTGTTATTTTGGAGATGGGTGATGGCAGAAATGTGTTATCAAGTTACTTGCTAGAGGATGCTGACGAGTTCAAAAAACATTAAAGATTAAATTATTTTTAATTATTTGTATATAAAAGCTGGGAACTGAAATATCAGAAAGTGCTGTGATGAAATCTAGTTTTGTTTTGAACTGCTTTCAAACTGCTTTCTTTTTAAAAGATGGAAAAATGGAAATTTAATCAATTCTGCATTCGGTCAAGGTTAGAATGAGTCAGATGATGTCCACCAGGACTGTACTAAATGGAAGCATGGGCTGTCTATTCTATCATGTTAATTGGGATAAAATACCCAAACTTCTAATTACATTTTACTGTAGCAAAAAATTATGTCATCCCTGAACAGTATTAATAATGTATAAACAAAGCAGATTATTCGACATTTTATTCACAATGTAACAATATTCCGTGATAAACTAGCTACTAATCCAAATGGGTTCTCTAATTACAGTTTGGCAAAAGTCTGAGACCACTATGTTTATATTACAAATCAAATAATTTGTACAACACAAAATTTCTTTACATTTAGTATGTTCCTAATTTTTCTGTAATAACAGCCAGCACTGAAGCTGTCATAGCTTCTAGCTGTTGTTGGCCCTTGAGCAAGGCCCCTAACCATCAATTGCTCAGACTGTATACTGTCCCAGTAATGTAAGTCGCTTTGGATAAAGGCGTCTGCTTAACGCAAAAAATGTAAAATATTTCAAAGAACAACTGAATGCTTGCTTTTCTTTTTCTTCAGGTGCCCCCACAAATGCTTGATGGGGTTCAGATTAAATGACTGTGAGTGACAGTCAGTACTGCTTAATCATCTACCTTCTTCTAGCAATGTTGCAAACTTTTATTTTCATGATTTTTACCAGCGCTTTATCCTGGTCAAGGGCGTGGTGGGTCTGGCTTCTTCTGTGACAACAGGCACAATGCAGTAACACACCCCAGACAGGACACTAATCTATCAAAGGGCCTCGACCATCCTTCCTTCCTTAGACATAGCAAATAACATCTAAATGAAGATGACTAACTGGTCAATAACAGGGGATTTAAACCTAAATCCCAGAGGTAGTGGGCTACAGTAATTCACTGTGACACCTGAGCACCCAAACTGCATTTATATATTCAATGGAAATAAGCTTATACAGGTGGCGGCATAGTGACTCAGTGGATAGCACTGTCGCCTCACAGCAAGAAGGTCCTGGGTTCAATTCCAAGGAGTAGCGGTCCGGGTCCTTTCTGTGTGGAGTTTGCATGTTCTCCCCGTGTCTGTGTGGGTTTCCTCCGGGAGCTCCGGTTTCCACCCACAGTCCAAAAACATGCAAGTGAGGTGAATTGAAGATACAAAATTGTTCATGACTGTGTTTGACATTAAAACTTGTGAACTGATGAATCTTGTGTAACGAGTAACTACCGTTTCTGTCATAAATGTAACCAAAGTGTGTAAAACAAAATCCTAATAAATAAATACAGGAATACAGTGAAGACAAAACACAAAACGTATTTATTGTGTTGTTGACATGATATATTGGCCAGTTCCTTCAAAAGTATAACGCAATGTAATTTCTACCAACATTATTAACTAAATTAAATATATATATTTTTCCCATACTATTGTTGAGCCTTGTAAAACTTTTGTTGTTTCAAATCAACTCAGGTCTGAATTTGTTACTGTTGGTTAGATCACAAAACAAAGACGTTTAGACCATGCTAACAATCAATAGAGTATTGACACAAAAAATTGCCTTTAGAATAGATAAACACGTCTTATAGTAACACAAGCAATAATAGTACAGTGAGTAAAAGATGGAAACATTTTCAAAACACTAAAAAAGTCATTCATCTTTATGTCAAAAAAGCCTGAAGGATCACAGCAGGGTTGAGTGTAGAACTGCTATCATCCCTCTCCTCCTGGGTTTTATTAACTATCACAAACATTTACAGTAAAGGGGTAAATTACCCTATGTCCCTAGAGTGAACCTAAGTGAACCATGGTGTTGTGTGATTAATTGTCCTGAGAGCAGCATGTTGTTGACAAAACAGGTTTCTCAGTAGATGGACCAGATGTATGGTCATCCAGGAAAAACTTAAGCATGGTTATCCATAATTGGTCATGCTGTATCGTGTTGAATGCCTTTGTGAGATCACTAAAACAAAATATATCATCTGGTTCCTTTCTCTTTCTTGTATGAGCTTGTTTTGCATTTGTTTCAGGATTGCTCACAACAGGAACTTGCTGGCATGTGAGCCCAGTGCAATGGTAGTGTAGTTGCTTTATTGGAGCAAGTCACCTTACTTAGGCAGTGGAATGAACACTGATTGTATTCCTTCTTCTGACCAGATCCTAGTCTCCCACACTTTCCTGCAGACCTTGTGCAGCTTGTTCAGAGTCATCTCCCCACCAAACCTGTGCAGTTCAAGTACTTTGTCATCTGGACCCGGCTGACTTTCACTTAGCCAATATTAGCATGGCACACTTGATCTCTGGTGGTGGTTTCTTTGTAAATTCTCCTCTTCATCAATTTACAATTATTCACTGCAGTCTTTCCAATTTTGACACACCTTTGGTTCAACCAGTTCCTTCCCACTTCTGTCTTGGATGGCTGTAGTTTGAGGCTGGAATGGTTTGGTGAGCTTCTACACTATCTGGAACACAGATTTGCTGCTGTCTTTCTTTGTATTTTCTTACTTGTTTATCTCTTCTTAGCATTTTGTGCACTTCATGTCAAAGTTTTCTGTTTTTATCTGGGATGTTTGTTTTTGCTTCACTCTTCTTTCTTATCCACTCAAAGGTGACATTGGAAATCCAGTTCTTGCATTTGTTGCAGATTTTCTGTACTGTTTCCTTAGCAGCTTTTAGCATGATATCCTTAATCTACTGCCACAGCCTGTTTGGTGTCTGTGGTTACAGATTCTCATATTTGTTGGCAGCCTCCACCTGGTATTGCTGCATGAATTTTTTTACATTTACATTTTCAGCATTTAGCAGATGCTTTTATCCAAAGCGACTTACAGTACTGTGACAGTATATTATCTAAGCAATTGAGGGTTAAGGGCCTTGCTCAAGGGCCCAACAGTGGCAACCTGGCAGTGGCAGGGCTTGAACCAGCAACCTTTTGGTTACTAGTCCAGTACTCTAACCACTAGGCTACAACTTGCCTTTTTCAAGGTCCAACTTAACCGCTTCGTTCTGAATCCAAGCTTTATCGTCAACATCACAAGATTGTGATCAGGCGTATGTGTGCATTAATAACTGACTGTTTCCATTACTGACTGATCAGGATGTAGTCTTTCAAGTGTATCTGTGCCTATTGTGTAGGAAGAAAAGTGTATTGGTGAAATCCACCAGTGACTGACCCCTATCATTTTTCGCACCTTGACAATATTTCCCAAGGACTATGTTCTTCTGCATTTTCATTGTGCTAGGTTGACCCAGCATGCACCTTCACACCCACAGTTCTACTTCTTTATAGGTGGGGTTGTGATCACTCTTTGTATGGAACCTTTTCTTTGACCTTACAGTCAACGGTGACCCTGCTAGTAGCACAGTTCCAGACGATATTGCTCTCAGATTCATAGGTACACTCAAGCTTCACCACCACAGAAGTCGTCACCACAGGAGAACAAACTCAAAATTAATTGAATTATTAAATATTATTAAATATTGTTATTGTTCATTTAATTATGTGTCATTTCCAAAGTTACTTATTGTAAATCACCACCAACAAACCTACTAACTACGTACATCTATCAGACTGCAAATGCCAATTTATTTAATATGCCTCTTTATTTTGGATCTTAGGAAACATTTTCTTCTTTCCCTTCCTTTACTTTCTCTGCACCTCTTTTCTCCCCCCTCCCCAGCTTTTACCCTCTCTTTCATCTCCTCTTCCCTGAAGCAGCAGGGAGTCCTATTTGTCATAAGGCCTTTTGGTGAAGTACGTACTGATTGAAAGCTGATGGCTGTGACTTGTAGACTACACTGCAATAAAAGTGTTGGTCTCTGCTTGTGGAAAAATACCACCCGTCCAACATCAGCCATGACAGGAGAAAAAAAAAACAGCTGGAGACAGCTGCAAAAAAATTACCCAACAAGTGAGTGTACTTATTTGCTGGCTTTTAATTAGCTGTGTTGTAATGATGTCTGTTTATTCTCATTGCTGGCTGCTTTACAGTTGCAAATATCAATATACTGATCTGATCCAAAAGACTGTTATAGTAGCCAGTGCATTAATCTGTCCATTTTTAGTAGCTGCTTCATCTAGATCAGGGTCAAAGTGGTTTCAGGGCCACCCATAACCACTGTTTGCCAGACTGAAATATACTATTAACAGCACAATCCATTACAGACATACAGTAGATGTGGAAAGAATTTTCACTGCTTCGGCAGTCCAAAAAATAAACGAGCAAGTTAAGGGTGAAAAAAGTAACAATGGAAATACACTGATCAGCCATAACATTAAAACCACCTCCTTGTTTCTACACTCACTGTCCATTTTATCAGCTCCACTTACCATATAGAAGCACTTTGTAGTTCTACAATTACTGACTGTAGTCCATCTGTTTCTCTGCATGCTTTGTTAGCCCCCTTTCACCCTGTTCTTCAATGGTCAGGTCCCCCACAGAGCAGGTATTATTTAGTGACATGGTGGTGGTGTGTTAGTGTGTGTTGTGCTGGTATGAGTGGATCAGACACAGAAGCACTGCTGGAGTTTTACAATACCTTGTAGATGTAAAGTCAGAGACGATCACTCATCTATTGCTGCTGTTTGAGTTTGTCATTTTCTAGACCTGCCCATGGGGTGCTGTTGGCTGGATATATTTTTGGTTGGTGGACTATTCTCAGTCCAGCAGTGACAGTGAGGTGTTTAAAAACTCCAGCCGCACTGCTGTGTCTTATCCACTCATACCAGCACAACACACACTAACACACCACCACCATGTCAGTGTCACTGCAGTGCTGAGAATGACCCATCACCCAAATAATACCTGCTCTGTAGTGGTCCTGTGGGGGTCCTGACCATTGAAGAACAGCACGAAAGGGGGCTAACAAAGCATGCAGAAAAACAGATGGGCTACAGTCAGTAATTGTAGAACTACAAAGTGCTTCTATATTGTAAGTGGAGCTGAAAACATGGACAGTGTGTGTAGAAACAAGGAGGTGATTTTAATGTTATGGCTGATCGGTGTAAAAAGGAGAATTACATTCACAGATTATATCAGCATTAAACTTTCTGTATCAGGCTACACATGGCACGAAGAAGAGCTGTTGTGTTCCAAATACCATTCTTTATACTAAATAGTGTGCTACTTGTGTGAATGGAGACACACCCCTCCAGCTCTCCAAATGTATGCATTGCCCACTGTTTCAGATATTCATTTCTGTATTCATCCAAAAAGACTAGGGAACATTAAGAAAGAAAAGTAGTAGAAGTGAAACAAGAGCAAGAGAGTGAGAGATAAAAGTGTGTGTGGGGGGGAGAAGTAAACATGGCATGATAGACAGCGGAAGCGGCAAGCAAGGAAACGGTCACAGTATGGAGGCCGATTGCAATCAGACACATGCTGGCCCAGGCATTAGTGTAGGTATGTGTGTGTGTGTCTGTGTGCTCAAATGCCTGAAAATACATTTTGTACACAAGAGTGACATGGCACACTTAGACACCTTGAGAAACAAGCTTTTAGTCTCAACAACAGACGGAAACAACAGTTACCATTATGAAATTGCACAGCAATATAGAAAAGTAATGGGCTTGTAAGATGTGGGCGGATGGTCAATGGGGGCTAACTGGCGCTAACAGCCGACACACACAGATATGCCAGCAAGAGCACTTTATCAATCATGAAATCTAACTCCCTGCCTACACTGATTTCACTTCATCACATCAATCACAGTAGAAACAAGCAGGATAGATGTAGTCATAATAGGGTACTAGCTGATGAAGTATGCTTATAAACTACTGTTTTCCACAGTGTTACAACAAGATAGAAATCGTCTAGGGAAAGTATTCAATATTAGACAAACTACTGTATTACAGTGCAGTTTGGAATACATGCCACTTCAGCTGCCAGTGTTTGTGTAAACATCATATTTAGCAGACGTGTGTGGTGTAATGGTAAGAGCCGGACTGCTAGTAACAGCAGCATCTGAGTTCAGGGGGTTCAAATCCAAGGCTGAATTTACAAATACAGAAAGCGTGTAGAGTTATGTAATCAGTGCACCCTCAATGCCGCTCCCAAACTTGGATAAATAGGAGGGTTGCACCAGGAAGAGCATCTGGTGTAAAAACTGTGCCAAATCAAACAAGTGTCTCAATGAACCGCTAAGGCGACCCCTAACAGGGGCAGCTGAAATAAATAATTTAAGTGAAATTTACTATTCAAAGTTGGTTCTGCTTTAATAATGATCTAATTATCTATCACGTTTCTTTAGGCATTAAATCCAGGCATTAAATCCAGTTAGAGAAGGTGACTGACCCTGCAACATGCCACACAACTTGATTTTCAGCTTCCGTTTATTAGCATTTTTATTCATTTGTTTGTCTGTTTTAATACATTTTGTACATTGGTTAGTTCATTTATAGGTTTCTTGGTAAGTTAGTGATTAACGCCCCTATTACACTAAAAAATTTTTTGTTTTCAGACATTAAGTTCTATACTTTATAATAAAAATAGTAAAAGTAAATATTTGATAAGATTATAAGAGCAATACATGCTTTATTTAAAAGAATTAAATTAAATTAATTAATTAAATTAGGCAATCTCATCAGGACAACAAAGAAAAATTCATTATGTTACTGCTAAACGCTTTACAGGATGACCTGATTAAGGCTGGGAGGAATGTGTCAGTGGTAATCATTAGAAAATCACTTAACAATCAACGACTTCATGGTGATGCATAACACTATTGATCAAGTACAGGAAGGGTCAACTGGAATACAGCAAAAAGAATCTGGATCAAACCTGGAACCTAAATTTGGCCTGAAACTAGAGGCTTATAACCAGAAAAATATTATCTGCATGATCAAGCATGGATAAAGGGTTTAAAAAAATTAAAATGACAAAATACAGGGGTGGCTGGAACAATATATATCAAGAAGCCAAGAGTTTATCAAACCATTCACTGACACTTTCAGAACATATTTAATTCTTTTACCTTTTTGCTTTAATTCAAGTCCTAAATGAATTGTGATGGGATGTCTATCCCACCAAAAATCTTTCAGAACCTTAAATAATACTTAACAAATCACTCTACATCTTTTAAGTGATAAAGAGATTTTACAGCCTCAGCTGCAGAAGTTCTCATAAAGCTTTAGTCAAGTTTAAATCTGGAACCTGAGAAGGCCCTAAAACACCTGATTGGATTATCAGAATATTAGCAGTAATTATGGGGGCAATATCATGTTATCATACATCATATTTGGACCACAGGATGCACCTTGTCTTGTTAAACTGCCTTTAATTTATTTGTTATTTGACATGGCAAGACAATCATTTTTCTTCTACCAGACGCTGCCTTTATTATTATGACTTTCTCACAGTTGGTGGTCATTGTAGGCAACTTTATGCTTTTAAACATATCCATGCATATGTAGGAAATCTAGTAACGTCTGAGACATAGTTGACGCAGGATTTATAGTTCTTATACCATGTTTTAATTTGATAAAGGTTTTTAAATGGCAACTCTGTGTGAAACTCATGATGCACAGTATTCAAGCATTTTTGCGGCTGCAGTTTTAGGGTATTTAGCAACTACCATGTAAAATGACAACTTTTCTAGTAAGTGAGTATCTGTTTGTCAAATATTAACATATGCTGTTATAACTTTTTGCCTAAAATATTAAAGATTTTAAATTTTTTGTGACTGATGCACCTGTTAGTCAGGCACCCACTATTTGGCCAATTTGGAACAACTTATACATATTTGCCTTGTGCTTCTTTAAAATCTCACATTGCAGCAACCTAACAGAAGTGATGTGATTAAGTCCCTTTTAAAATGAACCTTTTTTAATGTAGGGTTGTGATGCGTCCATTGCAATGGGTCAATTAAATTTTTTACAGGCTGTGGAAATCCCATTACCGACTGGGTAATTGTCGTAAGACAAAAGTAAAATGCACATTAAATATGAATAAAGTAACAAGAAACAAACTCTCATTTACTCTGTGCTCAAGTTTTTTTCTCTATGGACTTGCCTGTATAATAACCAGTGCTAATCAGCAAAAGATGCACACAGGTAATGAGGCAACACATTTCAGTTTATTGTGTTGGGAAATTGTCTCAGTGTTTAATTCACGATGAATCTGATTATTAGCAGCTAACTAACATAGGTTCCCATTTTTATTAAAACCTGCTGTAATCTCGAAAATGACTCGAAAATGTTTTGTGTTGGCACAGTTTTATCACATTTGCTGTTATAATTGTGTTCATTATGCGTTGAATCGAGTGAGCAACAACTACACGCACTGTGTGTTTAATTACAGTCCGGTCATATTGTGAAATGCTGTGGTTATTTTAATGCTATTGTGTTGCTCTTACATCCTAATTTATGAGTTGAGGGGATAAAAGGCAACTGAGTCAGGTACACTATTCCATATGCTTACAATAACCTGCTAGTCTATATTTGAATCATCAATATATTTGTAAAAATTTTACTTCATGAAAACAAATATCTGTACCTTGTCTCTGCTTCATTTGCATTAGCTAGTTAGCTCAATGTAATGACACACCAGTTAACCTCTAACCTTTAAATCAGGGCTGCCCAATTTGGGACCGTCTTTTTTTTTGGCCTGCCTTGCTAGATCAAAGTAGGGCCTACTTTTATCAGTAACTGGGAATTTGTTTAAGAGGTGTTTAACTGCCTATAACGCTAGCTGCAATCCATTAACTGTCCACAATTTTACATGACACAGTGGAGAGGAGAGGGGGGCGCTGTGGAGCTCCTGTCAGCAGAGATCAAGTAATCTATGATGACATGAGTGAGGCTGTTAATCATGGAGCATATGAGGCAGTGGCAAACGGATAAACGAAAATTTAAATCAATAAAAGCACTGTTAACTAGAACAAACAGTAGTGTTCTATTTAACAATAAAAAACGTGATATATACTGATTTAATGCAATATTAAAATAATATAACCTTTTATTTTTGGCCCGTGGAATTATTTGGGCACCCCTGCTTTTAATGAATAGACAGCACTGCCTACTGTGTGGGTAAGGCACCAGTATGAGCAAGAGAGAAATACAAAGAGCATAGTGTGTTTCTCCACAAGCTTTCGAGCTTTCTGTAGGATTCAGCCAATGACAAATGAAATGAAGAAGATTTCCACATGTTAAAAGATCTGTGCCAGCCTGCAGCTCTCCTGTCTTGCATATAAGTTGAGGGTTTTTTGGGTAATTGCATCAAAACGGTCAGAAAAAATATAAAAGAAAATCCACATAGAATATGGAGGATAAATATATATTGATTTTAGTAAAACATTTTATGTTTTGAGCGTGTATTCCTTTCAAATTCCTGTACCACTTAGCCTGAGTTGATAAGAAAAGGGGTCTCTACACAAGATAAAGAATACATTCTGTCTGGGCTGTACAGAAGTTGCCAGTTTAAAATAATGCCTCAGGGTTGCTGTTCTCCAAGACAGACAGTCTAAGATTTTAGGAAAATGTGGGTCAGAGCAACTGGCCCCTTTACTATGTGTGACACGTCATATTAAGACGCTGAGTGTGATTGACAGCACAGAGAAACTGAACGCGAGCCAAAATTGAGGGAGCTCGTTCTCACTGGAGCTACGGCACATTCATTGGACCAGGCGGCTGCTGCTCTGCTAATTTCACATGCTTAGCCAACATTATCAGTTTAACGATAATAAGTTGCAGTGTTAAGCTAAAATGAGGACTGAGAGTGATAGGGGAGGTTCACACAAACACACACTTTTCCATAAACACATATTCACAGTCACAGCACACTCTCTTTTGCAAACAAACATACAGTGTATCACAAAAGTGAGTACACCCCTCACATTTCTGCAAATATTTCATTATATCTTTTCATGGGACAACACTATAGACATGAAACTTGGATATAACTTAGAGTAGTCAGTGTACAGCTTGTATAGCAGTGTAGATTTACTGTCTTCTGAAAATAACTCAACACACAGCCATTAATGTCCAAATAGCTGGCAACATAAGTGAGTACACCCCACAGTGAACATGTCCAAATTGTGCCCAAATGTGTCGTTGTCCCTCCCTGGTGTCATGTGTCAAGGTCCCAGGTGTAAATGGGGAGCAGGGCTGTTAAATTTGGTGTTTTGGGTACAATTCTCTCATACTGGCCACTGGATATTCAACATGGCACCTCATGGCAAAGAACTCTCTGAGGATGTGAGAAATAGAATTGTTGCTCTCCACAAAGATGGCCTGGGCTATAAGAAGATTGCTAACACCCTGAAACTGAGCTACAGCATGGTGGCCAAGGTCATACAGCGGTTTTCCAGGACAGGTTCCACTCGGAACAGGCTTCGCCAGGGTCGACCAAAGAAGTTGAGTCCACGTGTTCGGCGTCATATCCAGAGGTTGGCTTTAAAAAATAGACACATGAGTGCTGCCAGCATTGCTGCAGAGGTTGAAGACGTGGGAGGTCAGCCTGTCAGTGCTCAGACCATACGCCGCACACTGCATCAACTCGGTCTGCATGGTCGTCATCCCAGAAGGAAGCTGACGCACAAGAAAGCCCGCAAACAGTTTGCTGAAAGCAAGCAGTCCAAGAACATGGATTACTGGAATGCCCTGTGGTCTGACGGGACCAAGATAAACTTGTTTGGCTCAGATGGTGTCCAGCATGTGTGGCGGCGCCCTGGTGAGAAGTACCAAGACAACTGTATCTTGCCTACAGTCAAGCATGGTGGTGGTAGCATCATGGTCTTGGGCTGCATGAGTGTTGCTGGCACTGGGGAGCTGCAGTTCATTGAGGGAAACATGAATTCCAACATGTACTGTGACATTCTGAAACAGAGCATGATCCCCTCCCTTCGAAAACTGGGCCTCATGGCAGTTTTCCAACAGGATAACGACCCCAAACACAACCTCCAAGATGACAACTGCCTTGCTGAGGAAGCTGAAGGTAAAGGTGATGGACTAAACCCAATTGAGCACCTGTGGCGCATCCACAAGTGGAAGGTGGAGGAGTTCAAGGTGTCTAACATCCACCAGCTCCGTGATGTCATCATGGAGGAGTGGAAGAGGATTCCAGTAGCAACCTGTGCAGCTCTGGTGAATTCCATGCCCAGGAGGGTTAAGGCAGTGCTGGATAATAATGGTGGTCACACAAAATATTGACACTTTGGGCACAATTTGGACATGTTCACTGTGGGGTGTACTCACTTATGTTGCCAGCCATTTAGACATTAATGGCTGTGTGTTGAGTTATTTTCAGAAGACAGTAAATCTACACTGCTATACAAGTTGTACACTGACTACTCTAAGTTATATCCAAGTTTTATTTCTATAGTGTCATCCCATGAAAAGATATAATGAAATATTTGCAGAAATGTGAGGGGTGTACTCACTTTTGTGATACACTGTACATACACACACAATCTTACTACACTTTCTCTGTACATACAGTTGCACCCTAAAGGCTATTATGGTGATGTATATAGACTTGAATGAAAATATACAAGAAGTCCCAGAAAATGGAGAAAGAACATTTTTGAATATCTACAAGTAAATTTGTAAACTTAAGTTTACATAATTTCGGGTTTAAATAAAAAGCATTTAGTACTCAAAACACAAATATCCATTAACATTATTATTGAACCCCCATCCTCAGTACCTGGTGGAACATCCTTTTGTTTTGATAACCTGTAATAAGTGATTTCGCTAAGTGCTAACAAGCTTCTTTCTTTCTATTTCTTCCTTACTTCTTTCTTTAAATCCCATCAAAGATTTTCTATTGGATTTAAATCTGGAGACTCCAGAATGTTCCAGCTTTGGTTGACTTTAAAGTGTGCTTGAGATTGTTATCTTGCTGGAAAGTCCAATCATAACCAAAGTTCAATTTCAGGCAAAACATTTCAACTCAAAATGCCATGGTATTTCTGTGATTTAATTATGTCAGTCACATGATCAAGGTTGCCAGTTACTTGTGCCTTTCTTGCACTAGACAAACCGCTGATACTTATGGTCAAACAGTTCCAAATGTTATTTGTCACTCTACGTATAGAACTGTGTCCCAGAACTCTCATTACACATTAGTGGAGAAGACCCAGTTCTGTTATGTTATGTGGACTATACACCAATCAGCCATAACATTAAAACCACCTCCTTGTTTCTACACTCACTGTTCATTTCATCAGCTCCACTTACCATATAGAAGCACTTTGTAGTTCTACAATTACTGACTGTAGTCCATCTGCTTCTCTACATACTTTTTAGCCTGATATCATCCTGTCACTCTTCTTCAATGGTCAGGAGCCCCACAGAACCACCACAGAGCAGGTATTATTTAGGTGGTGGATCATTCTTAGCACTGCAGTGACACTGTGACATGGTGGTGGTGTGTTAGTGTGTGTTGTGCTGGTATGAGTGGATAAGACACAGCAATGCTGATGGAGTTTTTAAACACATCACCGTCAATGCTGGACTGAGAATAGTCCACCAACCAAAAATATTCAGCCAACAGCACCCTGTGGGCAGTGCCCTGTGACCACTGATGAAGGTCTAAAAGATGACCAACTCAAACAGCAGCAATAGATGACTTTGACTTTACATCTACAAAGTGAACCTACTAGGTAGGAGTGTCTAATAGAGTGGACAGTGAGTGGACACGGTATTTAAAAACTCCAGCAGCGCTGCTGTGTCTGATCCACTCATACCAGCACAACACACACTAACACACCACCAGTCAGTGTCACTGCAGTGCTGAGAATGATCCACCACCTAAATAATACCTGCTCTGTGGTGGTCCTGTGGGGATCCTGACCATTGAAGAACAAGGTGAAAGGGGGCTAACAAATCATGCAGAGAAACAGATGGACTACAGTCAGTAATTGTAGAACTACAAAGTGCTTCTATATGGTAAGTGGAGCTGATAAAATGGACAAAGTGTGTAGAAACAAGGAGGTGGTTTTAATGTTATGGCTGATCAGTGTATGTGGGCGTGTGTTTTTTTGTTTATACAGTTCATTTTATATGGGTTGTTTAATTATCACTTAAAAATACATTTAGTTTAGTGAGAAGAAATCAGCTTTATAATCTATACAATAACTGAACTGACTGGTAGCCAATTTTAGAATCTAAGTACTCTGCCCCTGTTCATTTTTGACCATTCAGCATTATTCTGGATGAGCTGTATCTGTGTAATGGAATATTAGCAAAAAGCCATTACAAAATGTAAATCTTCTGGTCATAAATGCATATGAGTTCCAGGGTTTGTGTGAAATGAATCCATTAGAATGTGAAAAAGACCCTTAATGTGTGGCATTGAATGCCTTATGATTAAAGCATATGTTAACCTTAGGTCTTTCCTTATTTAGCCATATTTAAGATGTCTTATTTTGTGTTAGATTAAAAAGAGTAGTTTATCCAGCTGTAGTCATGTGGTTAAAATGCTATACAGATCTGGACATCATCTGCATAACAATGCAATGATTGATCGATGAGAGCACTCACATGGGGGCTGGCTTTTACTGCTGCCAATTTTGACAAAATTCCCGCTAGACACCTGAATCACCTGAGGTCCATTCCAAATACACAGACTTCTATTCCGTTTGAAACCCCTCTATTTCTTTCAGCCCAACCCTAACCCCCCCCCCCCCCCCCCCCCCCCCCCCTTCACACACACACACACACACACACACACAAAACATAAACAGTTTCTCTTGCCATCTCTTTCACATTCTTTTGGCGTGAGTCTTCCAACCGAGGCATAAGCCCAAAACCATCTGTCATTTCCAGGATTTTGTGTTCCAAATCCTTGTTATCAGCAAAACACACATCTGACCGTGAATGCCCCAAAACTTCCTGTCCTTCGCCGTATGTCAAGATCAGGTGATTGGCAGGACAATTAACTTCCTTAATGCCTCCATTCCTGCTGGTCCAACCTGTGTTTGCTCACTATGTATCCATTCTGTTCAGTTTTTCACAACCGCCCAAACGTTGTCAATGATGTACATATGTCATCGCCCCCCTCAGACATAGCCAATCATGTCTGTATTTAGACGCCCAACTGACTATGACACTGCTTGGGGACCTGAAACCCTGGATTACAGCAATATTGGGTTAGCGTATTTTACTGCTGCACTATCTAAGTGTCTATAAGTCAGTTTACACTATTCAATTATTAAAATACATTTGTACATTTGTGCATTTGGCAGATGCTTTTAATCAAAACATTAAAACATCTTACAATTGAGACAGGATACAATACAAGCAACTGGAGTTATGGGTGTTGCTGGAGGAACCAGCAATGGTAGCTTAAACCTTTGACTTTTGATCCAAGAATGAGACACAATAAAAGCACCAAAAAAATATAACCAATACCATATGAGATGTTTAAAGAGCTGAGATGCTGATACAACACAGACATGCTTTTTACTGTCCACCAGTTGTTGGTTTGTGATAAAGCCACAGCCATTCTTGGCTGGGAGTCCAAGAAAGCATAATTGGCCCTGCGATTTTTTAAGTAGGAACGGCATTACTGCCTCTGTAAGATCATTTGTAAAACAGGACAGTAAAATGGCTTCACATTTAAAAAAAAACTCCAAGCCCTCAATCACCAAAGTTGTAGATTTTTTGTGTTATGAAAAACTTGAATTATCAGAACTGATGATGACTAAATTGACAATAAAAGTTCAAATAATGGCAATAAAAGTCTATATTGTGCCTATAGACAAGCATCACCTGTCTTTGATCTGCACACACTTTATGCATTTTGTTACACATCTAAACATGTATTTACTAACATCACTTGGGCTGTCTTGTCCTATGTTGTATTATTTGTGTACTATTGAGGGGCAAAGTGGTGCAGCAGATAGCATTAATGCCACATAGCTGTGTGTGGGGACCTAGCTTTTGTAAAAAGCTTCCTCTGCTAACTCTAGTTTCTTTACACCTTCGAAACACTACAGTAGCTGAAGGACTGAAGGACTAGCAGTTCTAATTTGCTCTTATTTTGTGAGTGTGATTTCAGTCAGTCAAAAGTGTATTCCGGCCTTAACCCCAGTGTTTTTGCCATGTGCTCCAAATCAACCGTATCTCTAAGTAGGATGATACTGTTACGGAAGACGAATAAATAAAGGTTTACTGCTGTATTCTGTTTTGCTTGTTAATGCATGTTGATTTATTCTTTTACTCATTCATTGCTAATCGCTTAATCCTGATCAGCGTGGGTCCAGCACCACCACAAAAACAATGGGTACTAAGTAGGATTACAAATCTTACAAGGATAGAGGACAAATCCCTCACAGAGCAACACTCACTTGCTTGAACATGGGGGCATTCCACCATTTCATATTCATATTTCCATATTCACAACAACAAGGTCCTGGGTTCGATTCCCAGGTGGAGCGGTCCAGCACCTTTTTGTGTGGAATTCTCCCCGTGTCTGCGTGGGTTTCCTCTGGGAGTTCTGGTTTACTCCCACAGTCCAAAGACATGCTAGTGAGGTGAATTGGAGATACTAAATTGTCCATTGTGTTTGACATTAAACCTTGTGAACTGATGAATCTTGTGTAACCAGTAACTACCTGTCCTGTCATGAATGTAATCAAAGTGTGTAAAACATGACATTTAAATCCTAATAAAATAAACAAATCATTATTTTGGGGAGATGAGAGGACTCTGGAGTTCCTAATGGAAACCCACACAGACTATGCAAAACACTTTACAGGCTTGACCAAAGGCTGAGATCTAACCCAGATCTTCTGGACCCATGTTGTTGTATGGCACACACTTTTTGAGACGACACTCAAAATTCATATTACACCAGTATAACATATACTGTATAAAATATAACACAAAGTAAAAAAAATAATAATAAATGGAAAGAAAAATGTTTTACTGCTACTTCTGTCTTTCATTTATTCTTGAATTTGTTAAGGATTCTGGAAATGAACTGTATGGCTTTTTAAGTCAGTTGTATCCATTTTAATAATAATCAAGCAAGTCATATTGAAACTGTTCTGAATTGTTCACTACAGCTCAAATAAAAAAAAAATCACTGTGCTTGCAAAAGACAGCTGACATATTGAGTGCTCACAGAACAGCAAACCAGGCCCACACAGTCTGAAGTGGCAAAAGTTTCTATATAAAGTTCACTACTGAAGGATCTCTAATCAGTTTGTTGAAGACAGCTGGATCCATGTGTCTGAGTGCTTAAAAGACAAAAACATGTTGAAAGTAAGACACACAAGAGAACAGACGTACACAAAATGTGGGATTGAAATCTTAGTATACATAACTCATATGTAGGGCCCTACTAAAATCTCTGGAAAATGTGCTTAATTTCACGGACCTCATTGGTCAAAAATCACAGATTTCAGAGATTTTTAAACAAAAGTGCCACATTTTAAGGCAGTCATTAAATAACACTCATAAATTGAATGATAGAATAAATGGAAACTACAATGCATATCACAACCGACCCTAATGGGTGAAAGACGAAAATTCTCGTCCATGTGTTCACGCACACCCCTCTGCGTCCACATAATCAGTTGGGAGTTTTCCAAACTCATTTACCTGAGTAGTGTTACAAAATAATAGGCATTAAACTAGAGTCTAAGACTATGCCAGTCTGCATTCTTCTTACAAGGCTTTTCAAAAGACTTTGGAGTATGTCTGTGTTATTTGTGCCTATTCAGACCATCAAATGAGCATTAACACTGATTTTAAAGAAGAATGCCTGGTTAGCAAATCATCCCTCTGTTGTCAAATTATCTACCTCTATTTGCATTGGGGGTGTATAAAGCCTTCCCCAAACTGTTGCCACAAAGTTGTAAGTATATGATAATTACGTATATGTCATTGATTTTATGCAGCAATGGTTGTGGCTGAAACACCAAAACTCAATAATAAGGATGTTGTTCACATATAGTGTACTGTTTATAAAACAATAATAAAACACACTGATCAGCCATAACATTAAAACCACCTCCTTGTTTCTACACTCACTGTCCATTTTGTCAGCTCCACTTACCATATAGAAGCACTTTGTAGTTCTGCAATTACTGACTGTTGTCCATTTGTTTCTCTGCATGCTTTTTTTACCTGCTTTCACCCTGTTCTTTAATGGTCAGGACCCCCACAGGACCACCACAGAGCAGGTATTATTTAGGTGGTGGATCATTCTCAGCACTGCAGTGACACTGACATGGTGGTGGTGTGTTAGTGTGTGTTGTGCTGGTATGAGTGGATCAGACACAGCAGCGCTGCTGGAGTTTTTAAATACCGTGTCCACTCTATTAGACACTCCTACCTAGTTGGTCCACCTTGTACATGTAAAGTCAGAGACGATCGTTCATCTATTGCTGCTGTTTGAGTTGGTCATGTTCTAGACCTTCATCAGTGGACACAGGATGCTGCCCACAGGGCGCTGTTGGCTGGATATATTTTTGGTTGGTGGACTATACTCAGTCCAGCAGGGACAGTGAGGTGTTTAAAAACTCCAGCAGCGCTGCTGTGTCTTATCCACTCATACCAGCACAACACACATTAACACACCACCACCATGTCAGTGTCACTGCAGTGGTGAGAATGATCCACCACCCAAATAATACCTGCTCTGTAGTGGTCCTGACCATTGAAGAACAACATGAAAGCGGGTAACAAAGCATGCAGAGAAACAGATGGACTACAGTCAGTAATTGTAGAACTACAAAGTGCTTCTATATGGAGCTGATAAAATGGATACAGTCAGTGTAAAAACAAGGAGGTGGTTTTAATGTTATGGCTGATCAGTGTATATGGAAATGTAAAAATGTAAGTAAAATAAAGCCCAGGGTATTCTTGCCGTGTGCCCAGTGTTTCCCAGTGGAACCAGGCTTGCTGAGATCCTGACCAGGATAAATTGAATAATGAAAATAAAATGAAATTAATTTATAAATTAATTTTATAATAAAATTAATGGACCTGCAAGAGGGACAATGCTGTAGCTGCAGGAGCGAATGTAAAATAGCAACATGTTGTCTGAGAACCTGAATAGAATCCTTGTCTTGCGTCACTTTCTGTGAGATGTTTGGTTTGTATTCAGAATGCTTGTTTCTAGGGTAGTCTGGTTTTCGCCTGGATGTACTGTCTGTGAGTGACTGTGTGAGTATGTAATGCCCTGCATTGGGTTAGCACCCATCCAGGGTGTATTCTTGCCTTTCGTCAAGTGTTTCCGGGTAGGCCACCCAAAGCCACACAAACCTTGAGCTGGTTAAAGCGGTTAATAAATGTTAATGAATGAATCTGTAGATTTGTGACTTACAACCCCATAGTTGCATTTCCAAATAATTACTTTTGACAGGGAAATAACTCTGTTTACTTGGTAATAAAAACATAGCCCAATGAAAAGCATTGAAATAACGTCCCATCAACTCTGCTGACATTACAAATAAATATTGCTCAAGTACCAGGGACTTAAAAACCACATCACATTGACTAAATCGTTACTGAATCCTGAGCACCCACTACAAAGAATTGTTTGGATAGTCTTTTATTTAGTGAGATTGATTTTCCACACCTGGTAACATCTATCGACTAGAGTCAAACCACAGTCAGACCTCCTGCCTGACCGTCTGTCTCTTAAACACACTCTCTCACACACCTGGGTACACGCCCACACATGCACACACCTGTCTACAATGAGAGCACCACGTCTGGCACTCTCTGCTGTTTGCACTCCTAAAATGAGGAGATAGCGTTCTCCTCATATAATGTTTACTGCTTTGCCTTACAGGTACTGATTAAAATCAGCTTTTAAACATCAAAGAGAAAAACAGGCAGCTTTGTAACGTTGTGTATCGACTCTATTTGTCTCTTGACTTGTTTAGGTGTAAGATAAATGAATTTTGTCTGGGTGTAGGATCTAAAGGTTACCACACTGTAGACTGTTTTAATATTCCCATTACTGTCTGCTACCCTGCATGCATATGCATTTCTGCAAGGTCATTAAACACATGGGCTCACAATGATTTCACAGAAATGGTGAAATCATTGTGGTGTACTCTAGTTCATCAGTTAAAAAAGCCAAGACTACTCCAAATGCTTTGAAATGCATATGCACCCCTCAGTATTGATGGCACCTCCACAGATGTGCAAGTTACCCATGCTATTGGCACTAACACCCTCTGTTTTTTTAAGATTACTATTGGTAACAGTCAGGATGGACCTTCTAATTGGCCTGATGAACACAATGTTCACTATTTACGAAAAGGTTAATCACACCACAGTTAAATGTTGATTTATGACTTGCATTTGTAGATGCAGATACACATTGTGATTAATGACAAGGGTTTTTGTTAGTCTGTCTGAGCTTGTGAGGTTATATTTATTACAGAAGCATGTCGGTTTGTAGTACCATCTAACAGATTTGAAGTCACAAGTATTTAGTAATGACTACCCTGCCTTTTCTTTTGGATTCTTTAAATCATTTAATAATACTGAACTGTAGCTTGTGAATTTCCCAAACGCAGTTTTTTTTTAATTTTGTTTGAACATACTGTCTTTTTGCTCATGTTACTTTTGTACAAATGTCTTCTTTAATTATCATTCAATATGACAAATATGCAATAAAAGAGGCAATCAGAATTAGGCCAATTTGTTTTTTACATCAGTGTAAAGTTAAAAACAAATGAAGGCAGTACTCTTTTGTTTTCACCACCTGCTTGTGTCATTTTAATGGTTGCCTGGTACAATAATATTGTGAAACAGCAAGCAAATATCACACCAAAACATCCAAATCTGTCACAACTGGGGTTGTGGGGTTGAAAATGGGGTGAAGTAATGAAGACATGGGATGCTCAGCTTCTGTAGCTTTTTATACCCAAACAGGACCCAGTTCATGCATGACTGTTCCCATGTGCACAAAGTGAGGTACCTAAAGACATGGATTAATGAGTTCAGTTTGGAGAAACTCCAGTGGCCTAATTGGAAGGTCGCTGGTTCATGCCCCACATCTGCTAGGTTGCAGCTGTTGGGTTCTTACGCAAGGACTGTATACAGTCACAATGGCAAGTCGCTTTGGATGAAAGCGTGTGATAAATTACATAAATGTAAATGTCATGTCACCACTGTACGGCCCACCTATCCAATCCGGTACAGGGTTGAGTGAGGTGGAGGTGCCGTATGCATAATAAATGTGCGATCATTAACACAGCTCATAAATAAGCCTTGTCGATCAGCGCTCGCATTACAGCATGTCTCAGCTGTACCAGAGTGCAACATAAAACATGCTACTCAGAATGATGAATGTACCCCATGCTCGATAAACATTCACACTTACACAGCATCTATTATATGGATGGACAACAAATTGGAAGATCTTTTTCAGTTAAACAACTTAAATCTGGGCACTATACATGTCTGTTTTATGTGCATAAATGTATCTGTGTTTGAGACTAACTAGCAGTATATTGACTGTGACAGAGGTCTCCTTATATTTGTAGTGCGTGAAGTGGAATCATATTTCTAGATCAGCATCATTTCATCACTTCATTCAAGCAAATTGCACAACAAACCATGAGGACAAAAGGCTAATGGACAATACCCCACACTCCAATTTAAAAGTGTTGAACAGGCAGGTTATTAAAATACATATAAATACAACCTATTCAACATCTATTTCGAGCAAGGTCTGGTCTCTTTCTACATAACTAGACACAGTTTAAACCAATGTGCTTTATCACTGTCTATACACTATATGTCCAAAAGTATGTGGACACCCCCTCTAATTATTGGATGTGTTCAAGTGTGTCAGCCAAACCAATTGCTAGCAGGTATATCAGTGAAATGCAAATTAATAAAAAGCTTCCATTTTTGTGGCAACAGAACCCTGTTCATGCATGACCATTCCCCTGTGCACAAAGATACCTAAAGACATGGTTTAATGAGAACTCCAGTGGCCTGCACAAAGCCCTGGAATTAGCCCCACTGTTTAGTCGTAGTCATTCATTTTTACATTCACTTTCTTTAATGAACCACTTTCACTGGCAGCAGAGCTACTCTAGAGCATACTACGGCCACCAAGCTCAACAATAGGTACAGTGTTGTTGGGTTTGAATGCTTCAGCTAGAAAAATGACTCTTTGACTTAGCCGACTTTTTGATCCGGGTTCTGAGATCTGCGCAGAACTTTCTAGACTTTTCTTTGTGTTTCTTGTGGCTCTTTAAAGGAATTAGAGGGCCATGTGTTAAGATTAAGTAATTCTATAGATTCGTCTACTTCAAATGAATCTCTGTATATAAGAGATTCTATACAGTTATTTACTGTTGCTGTATATACATATTGCATTGATATCATATCATATTTATATCATATTATGAGAAACCCCCAAATAAATGACAAAAAAGTATTTAGATGATGAGTGTTCCACTCAAGTGTTCTGCAGAATAGTTGCTGTGCCATGACAGATGTGTCCCTTACAAGTGTATGTGAATTTGACCCTTCATCTACTATATTGTTATTTCATCTTACTTTTAGCAACAAGTGCTTCAAAAACATGCATGCATAGTCTATCCATACAGACATACCAGGTACACATACATACATACTTGCTCTCTGCACTCTTTGTAGTTCATTTCATGGAACTACAAGCAGACTGCTTGAATGTTATTTTTGTTGTTTTTACTTGATGCACCACAATTATAGTAAAAGCAAGAAAGAAGGTAATGCACTGTCAGATAGCAGATAGCAGGGTAAAATGAAAAGTAAATAAGCAGAAATTGGTTCCTAGGTCATAAAGATCAAAAGATACACAAGTGTTATTAGTGTGTCACATTTAGACGAGCAGCCACACAAAGCAAGGAAGTTCCATAATAACACATCATACAAAAAATATTGGTCTGTGTCTGTGGAAATTTCTGCCCATTTAGTCGAAGAGCTATGCTGAGCTCAGACACTGATGTTGAACGCCTGGATCACAGTCGAGATGAAACCTCTTTTAAGAACTTTATTAAGAATTATAGAAGGGTTATTCAGCAGAAATTGTTGTTCAGATCAGGAGGGTTATGAAATCATATGCAGTAACATCTTTTGTCAGCATGCACAAGAGTACAGTGCAGCAGAGAAGGAACAGGAGTATTACAGCTTGCTGTGCACCTAAACATTGTTTTTTCAAGATAAGAAGAGGTTCATGATGACCATCTTCAATCTTTTTAGAACAATATAGTCTGGGTTTCAGAATTAACAGTTTAGTGTTTACATGAGGGGTAAACAAGCAAACCTTTAAGGCAATATGTACATCACTAACATATTCTGGAAGCACAAATATAGGAAAATAATAAAGCCAAAATAAAGGTTACCATGATATTTCTGCACATAAATGAAGTATAGTGTATCAATATATGTTGATGTTATATGTTTAATTGATGCAACACGTTTTATTTTAATATTTTATTAAATAAATGTAAATGAAGTAAAATCAAAGTAACACTTTTGTGTATAAGTAGCATTATAATTTTTTAATAGTAATTTTAAAATTTTAATATCCTTATTAATACAAAATGCTTTTGTATCTGCACGAATCTATGCATCATTGAGTTTTTAAAAATGAGTTTAGAAAAATAAGTTTATAAAAATGGTATGCAGAATCAGTATCACCAACCAGAAAATATCAAGTGGCGCAACCACACCTTAAAAAGATGTCTAATATCATTACATATTGTTTCGAATATTTGAAATGACTTTACAGCATACAACACTTGACAAATGATTTTATAAAATTCTAGACAGGTTTTAAACATCTTTTTAACGTCCAACCACCTTGCAGAGTAAACTAAACCTGCCTAACCAGGACCTAAACAATCCCTAACCCTAATTTAAAAATTCACCCATTGAACTGGACGCACTGGACCCAGACAAAAATGAATGAATAATTTGAAAAAGCTACAGACCATGTCATTGCCCCAGAAATGTTACTTCTTTATGACAATCCAACCCTATGCCTACTTATTTCTTTATATTTCTTTATATTATATTATATTATATATATATGTATTAAAAATTTATCAGTAGTCAAAAAAGATTTGTTATGAAGGACTTGTTATGAGTAAATTATGCTTTTTTTTATAGTGTAACTGAATATTTGGTTATTTGGTCAAACCACCTGATATATTCATACTTTGAAATGCAAAAATGTGTAAGAGAATGTATGTAGATGCCCCGACTCAAAGAAAAATGTATACTTGTATACTTGTAATATTTTTAATCATTGGAATTGGACATCAAGAAAATGTACATCCTGACAATGACTCATATGACATCAGTCACAATATTCTGTATTTTTACAGATTTTTACTTATTTCTAATTACATATCAGTTTGACAATGGAGCTACTGAAATGACTTGAATGGCTTGTGTAATGTCACTAATGCATTTAATGCCCATATTTGTTTAATTTAAAGTGGTCAAATTCCAGAAATAAAAATCATCCTGTATGGAACACAGCAAAGCAATTAAGTTTTTCCTTAATACCAATTATAAGATAAAGAAAATTAAACCAATAATGGGACTGTCTGCATCATGCAGGGGAAGAACCCATATCAAGAATGAACATGGCATGAGCTGCATTATTTATTTAAGAAAAAACAATATGTAGTTTGGTGCTTTCCGTACTTCATGCAGACACAATGACGATACTGGTCCAGTTGTTTTGGATCATTGTTTCAAAAGTGTTTTACTGCTGTTTTACTGTTTATAGACTTTTCTATAATCTTCATAGACTAACTACTGTTCATAGAGATTCTTCTGTATTTGTTTACGTTGCATAAGCAAAGGACAAGAATTGTATTTGCATGAAATCCATTCAAATGTAACGTTAATGGTTAACTGTATGGAACACATGCGCTCGAGGCACCGCACGGAACAGTGTGATCTAACGTTTCAGGAGAAAAGTTACGGTTACTTTAAATGCTGAGACTATTTTTAGTGGATCTTACCGGTGATGAGGAGCAGGTCGAGCAGCAGTCCTACACGGATCATTTCCCTCGCGCTTGGAGACTCCGCTTATATCCGCAGCTCGCGACTCACCAGGGCGCTCGCGCGCAACTGCCTACCGGAGACTTTAGCGCGCCGTTACAGGATCTTCACACCGAAAACACAGCCGCTACCGCTCATTACATACAGCAAGTCCATCCAAGCGGTACAATCCTGTCCACTTTCTCACAGGCCTGCTCCTCCTCGGGTCTGACACGCAATTCAGCGTCAAACTTTCAAACCGGCATCAGGTGCTGTCGGTTCAGTGAAGTTGCTCAAACACCATTTAAATATATACTGGTAGACCTGACAAACACACAGACGAGATTTAAAGACTACCAAAGCGTTAAATTAATCCCTAACGTGTCCTTAATTTACCGGGGGAATTAAACGAGCGAGCGTTTAAAACATTACAAACCGGTAATTTTATAAATTTCGACACAAACGCACCAACTGTTAGCAGAATATCGAGTTAGCAGCCAACGTACAAAAGAAAACCGTTAAAATTTGAATTTGAAATGGTTCTCACAGTTGCCAAAGACGCGCGCGCGAGCGAACAAACAGCCGTTTAAAACGATTCCAAACCGTTAAAATGGTTCAGTAACGGTTCTTACACAGACAGAACTGCTCTTATAACAAAATAAAGACGTTTAATGTCAATAAAACGTGTATATTGAAATAGGGTCCCGTGCGTAAACTCGTGCGTGCGCAGTGGGACAGCAGGTCTCCGTTATTCCAGTGTTTGCTCTCAGTCAGGTCAAGTCCGCTATACAGCCGGAGAGCGAGCGCTCGAACTGACGAGGGAAATCAGACATGCGGCGGTCGTGTCCTGATTGGCTCTGTCCTGTTATGTCCCCGTTATGTCCCCGCCCCTGAGGTGGGCTTTGGTTGCGAAGCCAGCGGGGGGTGTCCGGCTCTGGTCAGGAGCAGAGAGGCTGCTGCTGAGGTTCCTGCAATAACACACCTGGTTCGGCAAATGTCAGCAAATCCACTGTGTGTGTGTGTGTGTGTGTGTGTGTGTGTGTGTTATAGTGTCCAGTATGCAACTCATTTCTCTAATCAGTCAATTCCAAACACATTACAGACAAGTAACAAAGATTCTGCTCAAATGATTTGGTTCCATCCGCCCCCGAATGATCATTGAATTTTAATAGTCATTTCACTTATTCTAATTATTACCACCTAACTTTGTTGGAATTTAGCAAAAGCTTTTAATTCAACATCACTTGTGACAGAATTCAATCAAAACAATTGTGGGTTAAGGGCCTTGCCCAAGGGCCCAACAATGGCAACCTGGCAGTTACCTTTTGTTTAAGTACAGAGGTACCGTATAACTTGACTTCCCCTAAACTTAAAATCTTCGAAACTTGACGCCCTTCGTTGAGAAATGGTATGGTAGGTTATAAGGATTTAAGATATGGTAGGAGTAATGTGCCAAGTTAAAGTACAGTGCTGCAAAAAAAGTAATTAGTCCATAGGGTGTATATATCCATGTGTGTTATTATACACCGATCAGCCATAACATTAAAACCTTTGTTTCTACACTCACTGTCCATTTTAATCAGCTCCACTTAACATATAGAAGAACTTTGAAGTTCTACAATTACTGACTGTAGTCCAACTATTTTTCTACATACTGTTTTATCCTGCTTTCACCCTGTTCTTCAATGGTCAGGACCCCCACAAGACCAACACAGAGCAGGTATTGTTCAGGTGGTGGATCATTCTCAGCACTGCAGTGACACTGACATTGTGGTGGTGTGTTGGTGTGTGTTGTGCTGTATGAGTGGATCAGACACAGCAGCGCTGCTGGAGTTTTTAAATACCATGTCCACTCACTGTCCAATCTATTAGACAGTCCTACCTAGTTGGTCCACCTTGTAGATGTAAAGTCAGAGACGATCACTCATCTGTTGCTGCTGTTTGAGTTGGTCACCTTCTAGACCTTCATCAGTGGTCACAGGACGCTGCCTACAGGGGCCTGTTGGCTGGATATTTTTGGGTTTTTTTGGTTGGTGGACTATTCTCAGTCCAGCAGCGACAGTGAGGTGTTTGGTGTGGTGTTTGGTGTGGTGTGGTGGTCCTGACCATTGAAGAACAGGGTGAAAGCAGGCTAAACAGATGAACTACAGGCAGTAATTGCAGAACCACAAAGTGCTTCTGTATGGTAAGTGGAGCTTGGATAGTGAGTGTAGAAACCAGGAGGTGGTTTTAATGTTATGGCTGATCAGTGTATATACATATATTTTTCTTATTTTTGCAGTGATCCAGAATTTTGAGAGGTAAAAGAACACTTATGCACTTTTGTTAAATAATAAACTATTATCATTACCCAAAAAAACTTTAATAAACTTATAAGATAAGATAGATAAGATAAGATAGCCTTTTATTATCCCATAGGGGGGAATTTGTAACGTTACAGCAGCTTTCAAGAATATACCGTTATAAAAAAGTGTATATACATATATTAATAAAGAAATATAAAAAATGTAAGAAATGTAAGCATATATAAAAAAGATATATAAATTATATAATAAAATTACAAGAGATATATAAAAGATGTATAAAAATTACAAGATTACAAATGACAAAAGATTCACAGTCTTTAAAAAGCAGAAGAAATATTGCACTCTTTTATTAAGTGAATAGTTGTATTTTAATTTACGAAAAATGGTTTGTAGTTGTAGTGTATGTGTTCATTAAAATTACGGTGCATGACTATGTTTACCTCAAATTCTGCCCACAGAAGCACATATCGTTAAAGGATGCAGCTACTTATCCAGCTGCCCCTGAAATGGAACACATCTTCAGTTGTTTACACAGAGATGCACATTAGGATATTTTTTTTTGGAGAAGAGCCCAGGATGACTGATGATGGATGTGTGCTGCAATATTACAGTTCAGAGTTTAGCTGACAGGGTGAAACATGCCTGACAAGGCTTTAGATCTTTTTACCGTTTACTATTTAAAGTCTTAAATAAGAGCTACAGCAATCATCCAAGTGGGTGTCTTTGATTAGAACTGGGGCCATTATGTTAACACACTAACATGCATACATTATATTGATTGGCGGCAGAAGACAGCAGTCTGTGGTCATTTGTGTATGTTGGTAAAACATTGGTTCACTTGTTCACTAGGTGTCATTCAGCTAATCAAGGAAAGTGCCATTGTGAGACAGACTTTGTGATTCTGCTCTGAGCCAATTTTTCTGAGTATCTCCATCTGGCTTGACAGTTTGGTTACCAGAGACTCAAATACTTACCATTAAAAAAAAAACCCATCCACTTATGCTTTTTATCCATTTTTTATTTGTATAAGGTACTCAACTGTTTATTTTTTCAAAATGCCAATAATAAAATCTCATAGCCTTCACTGTGAGAAGTTTTGGAATCTATTTGACCCAAAAAAAAAACGTTGGATTGCACTTGCTGGATGTTAAAATAAATCACTAGTAATTGTATTTATGTCTAATTATGGTTTTTGGGCTTTCATCCATGGATGGCTATGGCACAGCCTTGAATCGAACCCATGATCTGACAATGATGACCATACAGTGGATTTAGAAAGCATTCAGACCCCTTTGACTTTAAATGCACAATATTGTCTTGTGGCTTTGAATTTTAATGGATAAAACTACCATTTTATCCATTAATCCACACAAAATACCCCATAATAACAAAGCAAGAAGATGTTTTTAGAGTGTTTTACTTAAATGTTTAAAAAAAACAAAAATCTTTTATGAAAAAAAGACCATGTATTCAACACATTATAGAAGCCTATTTGGCAGTGATAACAGCTGCAGTTCTTTGTGGATGTCTCTACAAGCTTGGCACACCTGAAATTGGGCAGTTTATCCTATTCTTCAAGGTAGATTGTCTCAAGCGTCATTAGTTTGGATATCATTTTTGGATTTCTTCACATGCAGTTTAAGTCTGGGCTTTGATTGGGCCACTTAGGACATTCAGGGACTAAAGTGTTGTTTTGGCTGTATGTTTATTAAAAGGTGAACCGTCAGGGACCAGTATGAGATATTTTTTATTCTGGGGGGTTTCTTCAAGGATATTCCAGTATTTTACTGCATTCATCTATCCCTCAAATCTTACCATCTTACCAGTCTTCCATTTCCTGCTGGTGGAAAGCGCTCTATAGCATCATGCTGCCTCTCCCATGTTTCACCATAGGCATGGGATCAGCTGAACAATGTTCAGTGTGAGTTTTTCAGATATAGAACTGATCAACAGGTTCAAATTTCGTCTCATCAGACCAAAGATTTTTTTCATCTTTTACATACCATTAAACAAACTTGACGCTCAAAAATGGCTTCTGTCCTGCCACTCTGCCATTAAGGCCAGATTTATGGATTGTCTGTCCAACATGTTTTGCTATGAACTTTTGGAGTTCTTTTAGAGTAACCATTAGGTTCTTTCTTTCATTAGAACTTTTTTGAGACCACCGTGGTCCTGGGAACACAAGCCTTAGATAATGTTTTAGATCATTGCCCTGATCTATACCTTGCCATACCACAGAGAGGTCCTTGGATTTCATGGCTTGTACTGGGACACTAGAGTTGTGGACACAGCTTAACTATGATTAAAGCAAACAGAAGCAAAGGGTCTGAATACTTTCGATAATAAGAAATTTTAGTTTTTGATTTGTAATTGATATTATAAAAAACTTTAAAACATGTCTTCACTGTTCGAATCTCGGCTCTGCTACTGGTCGGTTGGGCGCCCTCTAGCGGGCACAATTGGAAGGGCCTGCAGCAGACACAAATTGGCCAACATGTCTGCTGGGTGGGATGACCGGTCCAAGTGAGTGGGGTCTTCAAACGCTATGCAAAGACCCTGGTTAGCGAACAGAGGTGTCTGTGCAGGCGCACGGGTGTAGAAAGGGGTCCGCTAGGACTGCGCACGTGGCGGAGGGCACGTGAGCAGCAACATATGCTCATCTACCACAATCAGGGATCCACAGCAGCGGTAGACAAACTGACTACAGGAAAAAGGGATAAAATGCATAAATAAATAGAAAAAAGGTAGTTCTATCCATTCAAAATCAAATTCGCAGCACAGATAAGTTTGAAAAAGTTCAAAGGGTCTAAATACTTTCTGAATCCATTGTATGTTTGTATTACTACATGCCTCTTAGAAGCCTCTTGTTGTTTAGTTGTTTTGCAACAAGTACTCTAAATTTGTGTATACTAGTGTAAAAACTCACTCTCATTCATCCACTTTCTTAAGCGCTTCTACATTTAGGGTCGCGGGGGGGGGGGGGGGGGGCTGGAGCCTATCCCAGCTTTTCAATGGGCGCAAGGCACACAGTAATACCCTGGACGGGGTCCATCACAGGGCAGACACACACACCCATTCACCTATAGGGCACTTTAGTGTCTTCAATTAACCTGACTGCATGTTTTTGGACTGTGGGAGGAAACCGGAGCTCCCGGAGGAAACCCACACAGACACGGGGAGAACAACTTCACACAGAAAGGACCCGGACTGCCACCGTGCTGCCCACTGTAAAAACTGCACTCCTAAAATATTTTTTACACTTAAGCAACATTGTTTGGTGGTGTTTTTGGAAAAAAGGTGTCACATAAATGTGCCTGTAAAACTTGGGCTCACAAGCTGTTCTATATGTTATTATTCATTTTAAAAAGAATGAAACATCTGGAATATTATACATGTCAAAGTTACTTGCATATGACCAGCTTTATTTATTTATTATTTATTTTACCTCTTTTCATAGTTACAGTGTATCAGTGGATTTGGCAATCCCTGAAACCACCAAATCGATGGCATTTCACACTCACACATTACATTTATAAAATGAAGCAGATGCTTTTATCCAAAGCAACTTACAATAAAAATCCAGGTATTTGAGGACTAAGGTTCAATGGCTCAACAGTAGCAACCCAGCAGTGGTGGGTTTTCTTCCCATTACTAGTCCATTACCTTAAGTGCTAAGCTACCACCACCCACACAATTATTAATTTTGAGAGTAACTGGAGAGGCCTATTGATCTTATGCATGTTTTCAAGAGTATTCAGAGGTCATGATGGCCAAATGGACAACATGCAAAACTTCTTCAACAGGGACAGTTGCCACCCTAAAATAAGCATGAATAGATATAAATATATATCATCAACATGGACAAGATTAGATGAGAATAAGAAATTAGCTCCAAAATAAAATAATAATAATAATAATAATAATAATTAATAATAATATTATTAATAATTTTAATAATTATAATTTTTTTTTAAATACTGTAGCTTGGTGGGGCGGCACTGCGGCTCGGTGGGTAGCACTGTCGCCTCACAGAAGGTCCTGGGTTCGATCCCCAGGCGGGACGGTCTGGGTCCTTTCTGTGTGGAGTTTGCATGTTGTCCCCGTGTCTGCACGGGTTTCCTCCCACAGTCCAAAAACATGCAGTCAGGTTAAATGGAGATGCTGAATTGCCCTATAGGTGAATGGGTGTGTGTGTGTGTGTGCATGTACAGTGTATCACAAAAGTGAGTACACCCCTCACATTTCTGCAGATATTTAAGTATATCTTTTCATGGGACAACACTGACAAAATGACACTTTGACACAATGAAAAGTAGTCTGTGTGCAGCTTATATAACAGTGTAAATTTATTCTTCCCTCAAAATAACTCAATATACAGCCATTAATGTCTAAACCACCGGCAACAAAAGTGAGTACACCCCTAAGAGACTACACCCCTAAATGTCCAAATTGAGCATTGCTTGTCATTTTCCCTCCAAAATGTCATGTGACTCGCTAGTGTTACTAGGTCTCGGGTGTGCATAGGGAGCAGGTGTGTTCAATTTAGTAGTACAGCTCTCACACTCTCTCATACTGGTCACTGAAAGTTCCAACATGGCACCTCATGGCAAAGAACTCTCTGAGGATCTTAAAAGACGAATTGTTGCGCTACATGAAGATGGCCAAGGCTACAAGAAGATTGCCAACACCCTGAAACTGAGCTGCAGCACAGTGGCCAAGATCATCCAGCGTTTTAAAAGAGCAGGGTCCACTCAGAACAGACCTTGCGTTGGTCGTCCAAAGAAGCTGAGTGCACGTGCTCAGCGTCACATCCAACTGCTGTCTTTGAAAGATAGGTGCAGGAGTGCTGTCAGCATTGCTGCAGAGATTGAAAAGGTGGGGGGTCAGCCTGTCAGTGCTCAGACCATACGCCGCACACTACATCAAATTGGTCTGCATGGCTGTCACCCCAGAAGGAAGCCTCTTCTGAAGTCTCTACACAAGAAAGCCCGCAAACAGTTTGCTGAAGACATGTCAACAAAGGACATGGATTACTGGAACCATGTCCTATGGTCTGATGAGACCAAGATTAATTTGTTTGGTTCAGACGGTCTCAAGCATGTGTGGCGGCAATCAGGTGAGGAGTACAAAGATAAGTGTGTCATGCCTACAGTCAAGCATGGTGGTGGGAATGCCATGGTCTGGGGCTGCATGAGTGCAGCAGGTGTTGGGGAGTTAAATTTCATTGAGGGACACATGAACTCCAATATGTACTGTGAAATACTGAAGCAGAGCATGATCCCCTCCCTCCGGAAACTGGGTCGCAGGGCAGTGTTCCAGCATGATAATGAAACCAAACACACCTCTAAGACGACCACTGCTTTATTGAAGAGGCTGAGGGTAAAGGTGATGGACTGGCCAAGCATGTCTCCAGACCTAAACCCAATAGAACATCTTTGGGGCATCCTCAAGCGGAAGGTGGAGGAGCGCAAAGTCTCGAATATCCGCCAGCTCCGTGATGTCGTCATGGAGGAGTGGAAAAGCATTCCAGTGGCAACCTGTGAAGCTCTGGTAAACTCCATGCCCAGGAGAGTTAAGGCAGTTCTGGGAAATAATGGTGGCCACACAAAATATTGACACTTCAGGAACTTTCACTATGGGGTGTACTCACTTTTGTTGCCGGTGGTTTAGACATTAATGGCTGTATATTGAGTTATTTTGAGGGAAGAATAAATTTACACTGTTATATAAGCTGCACACAGACTACTTTTCATTGTGTCAAAGTGTCATTTTGTCAGTGTTGTCCCATGAAAAGATATACTTAAATATCTGCAGAAATGTGAGGGGTGTACTCACTTTTGTGATACACTGTATGTATGTCTGCCCTGCGATGGACTGGCGCCCCGCCCAGGGTGTTACTGTGTGCCTTGCGCCCATTGAAAAGCTTGGATAGGCTCCAGCACCCCCGCGACCCTAATTGGATAAGTGGTTAAGAAAGTGAGTGAGTGAGTGAGTGTAGCTTGGTGCTCGGGTAGCGCAGCAGTAAATTGCAGCAGTAAGGTTTGAATCTGAGCAGTGCTATCAGCTGGGTATCTAGCACTGATCAGGATAAAACAATGATAAACCATTAAAATGAAATAGACAATAGAATAAAATGTCTAACTATAAAAAGTTAAAGCCATTAATGCATTTCAGATTGTAAATGTCAAAATCATGCAGGTACGTTTAAATAATAATGAGCCAATGGTGTCTTTTAAGGCAATTATCTAGATTTAGGCACAATGTGAAAAGGATGTCACACACTTAGGCATACGTTTCTCTAATTTTAGCTACATGAGCTTCGTAACTATAGTACAGTAGTGATAGTGATAGTGATAGTGATAGTACATAGTCTTGGTTGATTCACTGCATTTGGCCAAACCTTGTTCCTTTCTTCTACTGTTTAAAAAAATATATACAGTATATACACTGATCAACCATAACATTAAAACCACCTCCTTGTTTCTACACTCACTGTCCATTTTATCAGCTCCACTTACCATATAGAAGCACTTTCTAGTTCTACAATTACTGACTGTTGTCCATCTGTTTCTTTACATACCTTTTTAGCCTGCTTTCACCCTGTTCTTCAATGGTCAGGACCCTCAAAGGACCATCAAAGCAGGTATTATTTAGGTGGTGGATCATTCTCAGCACTGCAGTGACACTGACATGATGGTGGTGTGTTAGTGTGTGTTGTGCTGGTATGGATCAGACACAGCAGTGCTGCTGGAGTTTTTAAATACCGTGTCCGCTCACTGTCCACTCTATTACACACTCCTACCTAGTTGATCCACCTTGTAGATGTAAAGTCAGAGACGATCACTCATCTATTGCTGCTGTTTGAGTTGGTCACCTTCTAGACCTTCATCAGTGATCACAGGACGCTGCCCATGGGGCGATGTTGGCTGGATATTTTTGGTTGGTGAACTATTCTCAGTTCAGTAGTGACAGTGAGGTGTTCAAAAACTCCATCAGCGCTGCTGTCTCATACCAACACAACACACACTAACACACCACCACCATGTCAGTGTCACTGCAGTGCTGAGAATGACCCACCACCCAAGTAATAGGTACTCTGTAGTGGTCCTGGAAGAGTCCTGACCATTAAAGAACAGCATGAAAGGGGGCAAACAAGGCATGTAGAGAAACAGATGGACTACAGTCAGTAATTGTAGAACTACAAAGTGCTTCTATATGGTAAGTGGAGCTGATAAAAAGGACAGTAGAAACAAGGAGGTGGTTTTAATGTTATGGCTGATCGGTGTATATATATTATGTTCACAGAATTTGTGTTTTTTCAAGTAGGTGGTTTTAATGTTATGGCTGATCGGTGTGTATATATATTATGTTCACAGAATTTGTGTTTTTCCAATAAAAACGAATGAATTCCAGTGACATGGATTTGGGGATCCTGCTAGGAGCAGGTGTTTATGGTGGTGGTGTCAATAGGGGTCTGGTTTTTACGATCCTGTCGCAATATTTTAGCTGGAGCACACAGCAGAATATCTGGACGCTTCTGTGTAATTTACATTTCTAAAGAAAGTGTCAGATCTGCTGCTGAAGCTGTACTGTAGACATTTGGATATTTAACAAAGCAAGAAAATCCAAACTGAGAACGTTTTGTGACATATTAAATGAAAACAACATATTTTTAAAAAGAGCAGCGGTACCTCTGTGTTTGTGACCCTAGGGTTGCAGTTTATATCCCTGTTGAGCCCTTGAGTAAAGACCCTTAACCCTCAGAGTAGTGCTCTCAGAGCGGTAGCTGCACCATATGGATTGGTGGGGGAGGCATGCAGGTTTCATGGGGGTCAGGGTTTGAGACCCACAAAGGCTATTTTACAACACACCACAATATAACAATGGAAGCCAGACTGCTACTAAAAGTATAAGCTTTTAAATTCATTATAACACTGCCAATACCAGGGTTACACTTAGTGTAGCACTTTTATCTTAGAAAAAGCCAGTGTTCATGAATACTAAATTGTAAGTATCTGTAATCATCCAGCTGGGCCTGTTTTCAGCTGGTGATTTTTGATGTCTGGCTTCAAAAATGTGGCCCTTATTAAAGTTACTCAGGTTTTTATGCTTGCCCATATCTGCTGCATTCAACACCGGACCTACCAGTAACTACCATCAGCCCTACATTTAATATATCTATGACAGTGACATAAACAAACTTTTATAATAATAATAATAATTATTATTATTATGATTATTATTATTATTATTATTATTAAAGGACCAAAGAGGTACAATACTGTAATATAAAATATCCACATCATAAAAGGGTAAAAACTCACTTTCTTAACCACTTATCCAATTAGGGGGGTGCTGGAGCTTCATTGGTCATAAGGCACATAGTAACACCCTGGATGGGGCGCCAATCCATTGCATCGCAGACACACATACACACACACATTCACCTATAGGGCAACTCAGTGTCTCCAATTAACCTGACTGCATGTTTTTGGACTGTGGGAGAAAACCGGAGCACCCAGAGGAAACCCACGCAGACACAGGGAGAACATGCAAACTGCACAGAAAGGACCCAGACCTGGGGATCGAACCCAGGACCTTCTTGCTGTGGGGCGACAGTGCTACCCAACGAGCCACCATGCTCAGCTCCACTTACCATATAGAAGCACTTTGTAGTTCAACAATTACTGACTGTTGTCCATCTGTGTCTCTACATACTTTTTTACCTGCTTTCACCCTGTTCTTCAATGGTCAGGACCCCCACAGGACCACCACAGAGCAGGTATTATTTGGGTGGTGGATCATTCTCAGCACTGCAGTGACAGTGATGGTTAGTGTGTGTTGTGCTGGTATGAGTGGGTAAGACACAGCAGCGCTGATGGAGTTTTTAAACACCTCACTGTCACTGCTGGACTGAGAATAGTCCACAAACCAAAAATATCCAGCCAACAGCGCTACATGGGCAGCGTCCTGTGACCACTGATGAAGGTCTAGAAGATGACCAACTCAAACTGCAGCAATTGATGAGCGATCGTCTCTGACTTAAGGTCTACAAGGTGGACCAACTAGGTAGGAGTGTCTAATAGAGTGGACAGTGAGTGGACACGGTGTTTAAAAACTCCAGCAGCGCTGCTGTGTCTGATCCACTCATACCAGCACAACACACACTAACACACCACCACCATGTCAGTGTCACTACAGTGCTGAGAATGATCCACCACCTAAATAATACCTGCTCTGTAGTGGTCCTGTGGGGGTCCTGACCCTTGAAGAACAGCATGAAAGGGGGCTAACAAAGCATGCAGAGAAACAGATGGACAACAGTCAGTAATTGTAAAACTACAAAGTGCTTCTATATGGTAAGTGGAGCTGATTTGTGGTAGTTGTGAGTCTAAAACACATCTAAGACCCGTATGTATTTTGAGAGAACACAGCAAGTGGCACAGAGAAAGTCATTTCCCTGTTTGATTCACTCTGCTTAGATTCTGTCACTTCACTCTGAACAGAAATGAACTTGAGCACTGTTTTCTTAAATGAGTATTAAAAGTAGAGTCATTTTATTGATGTTGTTCTTATAATGAATAATGGATAATAATGACAAAAAAACTCTATGAATAATAATGTAAAAAATTACAAGCGTGCGATGTTCTCTCACTTTCTGTGTTCCTGTCAGTCATTGTGCTTTCATTTCAGCAGATTTTAATTCTTCACTTTCCGGCCTATCCTCATTCGGCCTTCGCAACGCAGCAACTTCCTCTCGTCCCTCATCACTCTTTCTGTTTCCATCTTTCACTGGTTTACAATAGCCGTGACCTTTTTCAGAAGCGTTCCGCTATCAGGCTCTTATCTAACGTGGAGCTCGGCCGACCTCTTATCTAACGCCGACCTCCATGAGGTCACTTCATACGAGTGGACATTAGAGATAATGTACTTATAGTGACTCAGGTGTGCCATCCATGTTCACACACATCTTTGTCCTCCTCCACAGCCAGGTGGATTTGCGTCAGGACAATAATCCACTGTAGATTTCATTGCGTGCCAATGAGACGCAAACATCGTAACACATAAATACGTGCGTAGGTGCAAAGACAAGACGGAGGCGGGAAACAAAAGTGGGGGATTTTTTCCTTCATCTCCTGCTATCACGAACGCACACACAATTTCTCAATCCCACTTGCACGGCATGCTTGTTAGTTCCACTCGAAATGGCAAATGACAAACAATCAGAGGCAGTAGAGCAGTGGCGTAGCAGCCCATAGAACCAGCAAAACAAAACAAACAAGGCAATTACTGTAATTCACACTACACCAGTCCTAATTTTAAGCACATACACAGACACACACTAGATATTAAAGATGCATATAGACCCACAGTGTGTTAAATACAGACATACATTAATCCTAACTTAACACAAGTCTACACACAGAGAGGGGAATAAGTGGAATAATACAGAAATTGCAAAATACAAAAATATACGATACGATGCAATATAATGTAAACTTAAAGTACAATGGCAGGCCACCACCCGTATTTTACCTTATATTGTTTATAAGTCTTAAAAACACAAAACATTGTAGTTCTGATAAATTCTGACTAATTACAGTGTTTAAATTTTGTATTATTACAGGCTGTATTTGTATTCATACTGACAACATTTGTATAATCTTTTTGCCTCTGTTCTGGATTCGGACACAGTCTCAATGTTTAAGTCTAGACTGAAAACATATTTATTTTCTCAGGCTTTTGATTAGTATAGACAAAGGTGCAGAACTTGGGGGTTCTTGGTCATAGAAACTTGTGGTGACCCAGAATTTCCTAGAAAACATGGCATTGACCTCTGTGATGGAGTCCATGGTCCGAAACGATCTCCACAGCCATTGGGAGGTGCCCAGCACTGAGATCTGAATCAGGAAGGCCATCCAGTGTAAAAAGTCTGGAATGCGGTCTAGATATGCTGTGGCAACCCTCAATCACAGGAGTATCAGAAAACATCTTTAAGATAAAGTGAGCAATATGCTATGAGTTCTTGCATATTATCAAAATATAGTTGTTTTATTAGTTTCAGTTAGGTCAAGTTGTTCATTACACAAATACTCCTGTTGTTCTGCCTTTCTTGTCCGATCACTCAGGTTTGGGTAGGGGAGATGGGCGCTGATGTCCTGTGAAAGTCTTCATGATCTTGTTACCTGCTCGCTCTCCCTTTTAGTTATGCTGTAATAATTAGGGCTGCCGGAGTCTAAAACTCTCTGTAAAACTGATATTTTAGTCAACTCACATTTTACATTTTTAACTACATTTTCGGTTGTTTTACCTCGAGGTCCCACTGGTGGAAACCTGTTTAACCGCCCGAGGTTAAGGAATGAGGTCGAGACTGCCGTGCCAACAATGCTGCTCCTGCCGGATGTGACGGACCCTGGCGTGTTTGCACCAAGAATGTCAAGAACTCACTACAGGCTTTATTACAGACTGGACTGAATAATAACTCTATTATTATTTATTTATTTATTGCTAGTTATAACTTTTAGTTCATTTTTATTCTGTGTTTGTATGATTTGTGTAAATCCTATTTATTTAAAGTATCCTCCAGACCACCCAAGAAGGATGGGCCCTGCTGAGTCTGGTTCCTCTCAAGGTTTCTTCCTGTAATTTTAAGGGGGTTTTTCCTTGCCACTGTCGCCCTCGGCTTGCTCAACAGGGGGTTTTTGTATCTGTTGGGATTTTTGGGAAGTTGCTTTGAGACAATGTCTATTGTAAAAAGCGCTATATAAATAAATTTGACTTGACTTGACTTGATTAAACAAACCAGCAGAATCTTACAATCACGTTTATACTGTCCGTTTTACTTCAAATTAATGAGCATCAAAAAAATCCAGAAAATGTTTAATATTTGATAATGCTTTGCGATCATTGCAAAATGAAATCGCATGGTAAACAGCAGCACTGCAACCCAGATCAATCACACAGCAGTATAAAATCATAACCGCAACTTGCCTTGGAGGCCATCTTGTATATTTCCAGAATATTTCCAGAATATAAAAATCCATATTTAACTGTGTTTATCCACCGAACTAATGAAAACCTTCTTAGATCATTTAACTTCATTTATTCTCTCGGCTGTCGCGGTTGAAAGCTGAAACTGGTAATTCCTTCACTTATCTGTCAATTATACAGCAACCAATGAAGAGAGAGATTCTGCCCAAAATTTTAATTCGAAAGCTCTGATTGGTTTATACATCTGAATCTCTTGAACCAGAGTTGTTTTGCCCACAGAGTGAGCAAAACGAATGAATCTTTAACATAGATAAGAGCACAGTTTTCTGATTCGATTCCTATGAATAATTCGTCCGAAAAGAGTCGTTTCGTTGTTAGGTTTGGCGTGTTCGTTCACTGACAGTTTTTGGCCTTGCATCATTCTCGGACTCGCGCAGTGACTGACACTCCTCCTACTCACGCGGGTGCTTTTGCTTTAGGTGGTGAAATACATTTGATGTGTCGCCACCTTTTGTCGTCACAGTATTTTTGCACGTTTTGCAAATTACAGTCGTTTGTTTGGAGTCTGACCTTCTGTATCTGAAAAACTTCCACACTAGTGATGTAGCTCGTCTTTTAGGGAGCTACCTCCGGTACCACTCTCTGCATTGGTGGCCATTATTTCACTATTACGCGCTTGAGAGCGAGTGACGCGCGTTTGCTGACAATATCGTGATATGGCAAAAATCATATCGAATTTACAACTATACCGGTATTATCGTGAACGATATTATATCGCCCACCCCTACTATCTACGTCCTCCCACTTGGTTCTATCATACGCAGACACGGTCTTATTGTCACTGCTACACAGGTGATACCCAACTCATCCTTGCTTTCAAACCAACTCTTTTCCTACTTCCTCACTCACCTCATGTATCCAGGAACTACGTTAAGGCTGAGCTTCTTTATGTGGGCATAAAAACTTCACTTTCCTCCTTCACCAACGCTCCTTTCCTCATTGGGAATGTTTCTGTCTTGCCGTCTAATTGGGTTCTGTTTGACCCTCTGCTCTCATTCGAACCTCATGTGAAATCACTACCTAAATCTGCCTTTTTTCACCTTTGCAATATTACTCGTCTCCGTCCTTTTCTTTCTCTTGAGGTTGCGGAAACACTGATACACGCTTTTTTTACCACCAGATTAGACTATTGTAATTCCCTACTACAGACATCCCAAGTCTCACCAGAAGTTCCGGGAGTCTCCCGCATATACACAGCGGCTCCCTGATGCCCGCAAGTCAGATAAAATCTCCCGGAATCTAGAACGAGCGGCCAAGAGCGACACAAACGCGCATGCAGGAGACACAGACTTTTTCCCCGATCACGTATTAAATCCGTTATCTGATATACAATCTAGCACACTGTGTAGGGAACATAAATCAATTGTCTAATATACTGTCTAGTGCACTATGTAGGGAACATAAATCAGTTATCTGATATACAACTTAGTGCACTGTGTAGGGAAAATAATTAATTATGTAATACACTATCTAGTGCACTATGTAAAGAACACAAATCATCATCTAGTTATACTTTTTAGTGCTCTATGTAGTGAACATGAATGCGTTATCTAATACACTATCTAGTGCACTATGTAGGGAACTCAAGTCTGTTAACTAATACGCTACCTAAAGCATTACGTAGGAAACATAAGTCTATTAATTAAGTAAGGAACATAAATTATTTTCTAATATACAATCTAGTGCACTATGTAGGGAACATAAATCTATTATCTTTCACACTATCTAGTGCACTATGTAGTACACATTAATGTGTTTGTGACACGAACAGTTAGCTTAGTAGCTCAGTTAGCAGCTCCTAAATGTTATCACCCATATCCTTTGGTGTGTGCGAGAGGCTTTTTTAGCTTTTGGGGGGTTGGGGTTGAGGTCCGGGTCCGGGGGTACCTCCCTGAAATGAGTTTTTGCAACTTGGGATGTCTGCTACTATATGGACTTCCAGCCCAAACCCTCTGTCCCCTACAAACTATTCAGAATGCTGCTGTTAGGGTTTTGACCTATACCAGGAGGTATGAACACATTACTTCTGTTCTGGAAAAACTTCACTGGCTTACTGTTAGATCTTAGTTACACTTATGTCCACATACTTATGGTATTATGCCTAGTATTTCTGCTCTTCTCACCGTTCATGATCTGAGAATGCAGTTCTGAAGTTGGTTTTGGCTAGTTTTGTTCTTGTTGATCAAAACTGTCCTTCTCTCTCAAACTTTCTCATGTAGTTTAGCCTTCACACACACATTTAGACACTCTCTCTCTCTCTCTCTCTCTCTCTCTCTCTCTCACACACACACACACACTTTTCTTGTCTTAATAAAAACTCTGTTTTCTTTCAATAAACTATGGCATTCATACTTTGACTTGGTGTCTGGTCTGGGTGCTTTCCTCGTACAAGATTCAACGAATGATTCTTCTCCTGGTTAAGTTCTAGTCTAGTTTAAGGGACAGGACTTTGAGCGACTTTGAGAAACTACCTAACACTTACGATTTCCATGCACATTCAATATAAAATACTAGTTCTCACTTTCAAAGCACTTCACGGTCTCGGCCCCGCCTATCTCACTAAACTACTCACACGTCACACACCGTCATGCAGATTGAGGTCCTCGGACACTAATCTGCTTTCCGTTCCCAGATTTAGGTAGTCCACTATGGGTGGCAGATCTTTTTGCGTTGCCACCCCAGCAATCTGGAACTCTCTGCCCTCTACTCTTCGCTCTATCTCTTCTCTTTTAGGCTTCCTTGAAGACCTATCTCTTTTCACAACACTTTCATTCTTCTTCTTGAACTTTTATGTCTAATCTATCTTCACACACTTTTGTTTAGTTTGTTCTATTATTGTACAGCAACCTTGAGCTTGGTGAAAGGCGCTATTGTTTGTTTGTTTATTAGGATTTTAACGTCATGTTTTACACTTTGGTTACATTTATGACAAAAACGGTAGTTACTCATTACACAAGATTCATCAGTTCACAAGTTTTACTATTAAACACAGTCATGGACAATTTTGTATCTCCAATTCACCTCACTTGCATGTTTTTGGACTGAAACAACAATTTGCTCCCAACAGTTTGCAAAAGACTTTTCTTTACCTGGTCTAGAATGTCTGTGCCCTCGTGTACAAAGCAAGAGCCCTAAAATGTGGTCTGATAGAGATGTGGTCTTGATTTGGAAGAACTCCAGTGGCCTGCACAAAATCACTGACGTCAACCCTATTCAGAACTTTTAGAATAGGTCCGGTAATGGCACAAATGACACACTGAAATGTTGTGCCTTCATAGTCTTTATAGAAAAGAAAAAAAGCTATAGTGGATGGAGAGTATTTGGGGCTGGATAGTCCAACCATTGGCACCTCATTGGCAGGTGTCTGCATATTTTTGGCCTCAAGGTGTTTTTATTGGGCGGCACGGTGGCTCGGTGGGTAGCACTGTCGCTTTACAGAAAGAAGGTTCTGGGTTCGATCACGAGGCAGGGCGGTCCGGGTCCTTTCTGTGCAGAGTTTGCATGTTCTCCCTGTGTCTGTATGGGTTTCCCCCGGGAGCTCCGGTTTCCTCCCACAGTCCAAGAACACGCAGTCAGGTTAATTGGAGATACTGAATTGCCCTATAGAGGAATGGGTGTGTATGTGTGTGTGTATGTGTGTCTGCCCTGCGATGGACTGGCGCCCCGTCCAGGGTGTTACAGTGTGCCTTGTGCCCATTGAAAAGCTGGGATAGGCTCCAGCACCCCCCCTCCCTGCGACCCTAATTGGATAAGCGGTTAAGAAAGTGAGTAAGTGAGTGAGGTGTTTCTATTCAGTTCAGAATACACCTCATGTCCTTTATACTTCTGCATGGGTAACTAAAACAGCCTTAGGTAAGCAAAAGTGAGTGTGTGAGAGTGAGTGTGTAACCCTGTGATAGACTGGTGCACTGTCTGGGTGGCACTGGACCTACTTTGACCCAGACCCAAATGAAGCAATTGGTGAAAATGAATAAATGATTCATATTTTGTGCAGCCTGTTAAAATTTACAGCCGACAGAACTGATGCCATAAATAGCTGAGGTAAGTGATGGTACTTTGTTTATTTAGACTATAATAAGGGAAATTGGCCGGCATAGTGGCACAGCTGGTAGAGTGGCTAGAGTGGGTGCCAGACAACAACATGGAAAACAGAGGAGTTACCAGCTGTAGTCAATCATAATCATTAACAAGTAATTAGAAGGCCATGCCACACATTTAAATGACATTATAAAACTTTCTACATCATCAAATCAATAATCAAAATTGATGTATAAACTCATTTTCTGGAAAGGTTGGACAAAAGCAAAAATAAAAATCTGGATTTGTTAATTTTCTTAAATAATTTAAAACAACTTTCTTATTTTTGCAGACATAAAAAATCATTTTTGCCAAAAAAAAATGGTACAATTAGAAGAAGAACAAGAACACCTTTATTTGTCATATATACATACACCGACTAGGCATAACGTTATGACCACTGACAGGTGAAGTGAATAACACTGATAATCTCTTCATCATGTCACCTGTTAGTGGGTGGGATATATTAGGCAGCAAGTGAACATTTTATCCTCAAAGTTGATGTGTTAGAAGCAGGATCTTCTACCTCAACAGGGTCATGGGTAGCCAAGACTCATTGATGCACGTGGGGAGCGAAAGCTGGTCCGTGTGGTCCGATCCAACAGACGAGCTACTGTAGCTCAAATTGCTGAAGAAGTTAATGCTGGTTCTGATAGAAAGGTGTCAGACTCCATGCCTCAAAGGGGCAGGGTTGTTTTGGCAGCAAAAGGGGGACCAACACAATATTAGGGGTATATATCATTGGGGTATATGCGTGTGCAGTAGAGTGAAATTCTTTTTTTTTCCATGTATCCCAGCTTGTTTGGAAGCTGGGGTCAGAGCACAGGGTCAGCCATTGTATGGCACCCCTGGAGCAGACAGGGTTGAGGCCTTGCTCATGAGCCCAACAGTGGCTGCACGGCAGAGGCTGGATTTGATCTTCAATCTTTGAAATTATTAGCCCTAAGCTCTACTCACTCGGCTACCACTATCCCATATTTACCAAATGCTTTATTATGGCCAGGATGGCCAAGTTTGGTGCCCAAAGTTTGTTTCTTTGGTTTTGTCTGTGGCTGCCACACAGCAACATGTCTTAAGGACCTGGGTCTAATTCTTGCCTCTGGTCTGTAGGACTTTCTTCTGTATTCTGGTTTTGTTTCACTTCTTAAAGACTTGCAGAAGGTGTGAGAGTGTGTTGCCCTGTGATGGATTGGCACCCTGTCCAGGGTGTGTTCCGGCCTCGCACCCAGTCGTTTCAGGTGTCCCAGGACCCAGTGAAAATGAATAAATAAATATCTAATAATCATACATTGCAACTCTATTATTATCCAAAGAATTTTTAATGTGTGATTTCATTTTTATTTTCAAATGTTGGCAGCGGACGGAACGGTGGCTCGATGGGTAGCACTGTCACCTCACAGCAAGAAGGTCCTGGGTTCGAATCCCCAGGCGACGTGGTCCGGGTCCTTTCTGTGCAGTTTGCATGTTCTCCCGGTGTCTGCGTGGGTTTGCAGACGTGTGTTATATTATTTATTCATTCATATATGTATAGACGTTTTCTTTCTAGACAGGAATATAATATTATCAGGACTTAAATCCATCAAACGGCTATACACCCTCTTTTTTGAAAAGAGCAATTTAGAGCATCCAGTCTATTTTATACACATAAGTGGGAAGATACCAAAGTACCCAGATGAACTCATACAATCATGTGGAAAACACAGATCCTTACAGACTGTTAATGAAGGCAAGGTTTGAACCCGGATATCCTAGACACTGTTGCTGCATGGTACACACATTACCTGCTGTATTGCTCTGCCACCCTTGCATTTTATAAAAAAAAATATATATATATACAGTGTATCACAGAAGTGAGTACACCCCTCACATTTCTGCAGATATTTAAGTATATCTTTTCATGGGACAACACTGACAAAATGACACTTTGACACAATGAAAAGTAGTCTGTGTGCAGCTTATATAACAGTGTAAATTTATTCTTCCCTCAAAATAACTCAATATACAGCCATTAATGTCTAAACCACTGGTAACAAAAGTGAGTACACCCCTTATTGAAAGTTCCTGAAGTGTCAATATTTTGTGTGGCCACCATTATTTCCCAGAACTGCCTTAACTCTCCTGGGCATGGAGTTTACCAGAGCTTCACAGGTTGCCACTGGAATGCTTTTCCACTCCTCCATGACGACATCACGGAGCTGGCGGATATTCGAGACTTTGCGCTCCTCCACCTTCCGCTTGAGGATGCCCCAAAGATGTTCTATTGGGTTTAGGTCTGGAGACATGCTTGGCCAGTCCATCACCTTTACCCTCAGCCTCTTCAATAAAGCAGTGGTCGTCTTAGAGGTGTGTTTGGGGTCATTATCATGCTGGAACACTGCCCTGCGACCCAGTTTCCGGAGGGAGGGGATCATGCTCTGCTTCAGTATTTCACAGTACATATTGGAGTTCATGTGTCCCTCAATGAAATGTAACTCCCCAACACCTGCTGCACTCATGCAGCCCCAGACCATGGCATTCCCACCACCATGCTTGACTGTAGGCATGACACACTTATCTTTGTACTCCTCACCTGATTGCCGCCACACATGCTTGAGACCATCTGAACCAAACAAATTAATCTTGGTCTCATCAGACCATAGGACATGGTTCCAGTAATCCATGTCCTTTGTTGACATGTCTTCAGCAAACTGTTTGCGGGCTTTCTTGTGTAGAGACTTCAGAAAAGGCTTCCTTCTGGGGTGACAGCCATGCAGACCAATTTGATGTAGTGTGCGGCGTATGGTCTGAGCACTGACAGGCTGACCCCCCACCTTTTCAATCTCTGCAGCAATGCTGACAGCACTCCTGCGCCTATCTTTCAAAGACAGCAGTTGGATGTGACGCTGAGCATGTGCACTCAGCTTCTTTGGACAACCAACGCGAGGTCTGTTCTGAGTGGATCCTGCTCTTTTAAAACGCTGGATGATCTTGGCCACTGTGCTGCAGCTCAGTTTCAGGGTGTTGGCAATCTTCTTGTAGTCTTGGCCATCTTCATGTAGCGCAACAATTCGTCTTTTAAGATCCTCAGAGAGTTATTTGCAATGAGGTGCCATGTTGGAACTTTCAGTGACCAGTATGAGAGAGTGTGAGAGCTGTACTACTAAATTGAACACACCTGCTCCCTATGCACACCTGAGACCTAGTAACACTAACAAATCACATGACATTTTGGAGGGAAAATGACAAGCAGTGCTCAATTTGGACATTTAGGGGTGTAATCTCTTAGGGGTGTACTCACTTTTGTTGACGGTGGTTTAGACATTAATGGCTGTATATTGAGTTATTTTGAGGGAAGAATAAATTTACACTGTTATATAAGCTGCACACAGACTACTTTTCATTGTGTCAAAGTGTCATTTTGTCAGTGTTGTCCCATGAAAAGATATACTTAAATATCTGCAGAAATGTGAGGGGTGTACTCACTTTTGTGATACACTGTATATGGATGCTCAGGTGGCACAGCGGTAAAACACACTAGCACACCAGAGCTGACATTTCAAACTCGCCGGTTTGAAACTCTGCCATCTGGCGGCTGGGCACCTACGCGAACAACGACTGGCTGTTGTTCATACAGAGTCGGAGCCGGACGGGACCTCATATCTGATTCAATTACGACCTCTGCTGGCTGATTGCTGACTGATATGCGCCTGCACAGAGACGAGGAATAATGCGTCTAACACAAAGCTGATCCGCATATGAACTCGCCTTGTGCAGGTGAAAAGATGCAGTCAGCTACTACACATTTATCGGAGGGGGCATGTGTCAGTCTCGTTCTCCTCAATCAGGGTGGAGATCAACATCAGTAGAGAGGAAGCATAATGCAATTGGTAATTGGATACAACTAGATTGGGAGGAAAATTGGGGGAAAAAACACTGTTGGCTAAGTGGTTAGGGCCTGGGGCTTTTGATCAGAAGTTTTAGGGTTCAAATATTGTCTTCACCAAGCTGCCACTTCTTGGTCCTTGAGCAAGTCCCATGACCCTCAAGCCAAAGTGCCATGTCATTAAGATTGTGCTATGACTGTTTTACTGTGTATGTAAATGTATTAGGACACCAGTTTCTGTTTTCTGGCTGAGTTCAGACCAATGGAGTTCCTCAGGGGTCAGTTCTTGGTCCACTTTTCTTCTCTTAATTCACTAGTTTACCGAGTGGCGACCACCTAAAACTAAATATGAATAATCTGTAAAGAATTACACTTGACCTGTGAGTCACTACAGGTCTTCCCCGTCCTTGGATCATCAGATATAAGAATCTCGGTCCATTTTTCTATTCTTTGTTCACTAGTTTACAGCATACTGTGATTGTATCTCATGGTTTCTTGTATCACTGCAGCACAAATAACACAATTTTTTGCAAACACATATGTAACACTCATTTACCTCATAAGTTTTAGACTGCTTTTGTAACATTGGTACCTGGATGGCATGATACTACCTAAAATTATATACGAACAAATCTGAACTGATGTACCTTTCTTTAAAATGATACACTTGACCTTTTAGTCACCATTAGCAGCCTCATTGTCCTTTCAACCAACACAGCTAAGAATCTTGGTGTGATTCTGAACCATAACCTTAAGTGTTCTAACAACACTTCACTGACCACTTCATCACTAGACCACTAGATTTATTTTTCACAGTATCAGGTAAATACAAACAACAAAAACAAAATATCATCATCTCTCAATGTGCCATTGCAGCTCTTTATTTAGTGGTCTGCCCTTATGTTCCATAATATTATTACGGAACATGCTGTTGTTCCCAGCCTACCAGCTTTTTCTTATATAATTTCTTTGCTGAAATAACTAGATTGGCTTTTTCTTGTTGCAGACGTCTTGTATCAAGCTTATAATTACAGTCCTTGCTTTCAGGTCACTAAGGTCTCTGATCCCTCCACAAATCCTGCTCTCCAGCTCAGACCTTAAGCTTCAGGGTGCCTGGCTTGTCCATGTCTGATATAATCATTTTTGTAGGGTGAGATTCTGTTTTTTCAGGGTTTGAACTAATTAAGACAATGCTGTTTATGTTTTTAACTTTTGCATTTATTACGAATGCTTTTAAATAGTTTTTTTAGTTAGAGGTTAAACCACACTAGACAACATTGATCTCTAATCTATCATGTAATGAGTACTTGATGTTGATGTACTCTCAGCTGTTTTGCATATTTTCTAAGTTACTCTGGTAATTTTACTTCTAATGTAAATGTAGATGTTTTGAGAGAACAATACTTGCATAAGGGTGGCGTGGTGGATCAGTTGGTAGCACTCTTGCCTCACAGCAAGAAGGTCCTGGGTTTGATTCCCAGGTGACGTGATCCAAGTCTTTTCTGTGTGGGTTTCCTCCAGGTGCTCTGCTGCAGTCAGGTTCATTTGAGATACAAAACTACCCTAAATATACAGGAAGATTCACTTGAAAGGGGCCCTGAATATTATGTTGTAATTCCTGTTAGGATGAAGCAATCTGAACTATAAAAAATACGCTACATACCTTGACATATGTGTAATCGATTGCATTACATGCAACGTTGGAAGTGATCTTCATTTTCTGCCAGACACATTTCAACACAAGCGCTCCATGTTCCTGAACATGTTCAGCCCAGTTTCCGTACCATCTTCTGAATAAATACTTGCTTGAAATGTTGTATTGTACTAGGGAGGCAAGAGAAAAACAGAAATTTTGCAGAATTTAACAGAGGAACAATTACAAATATAGAAAAAAAGCATGAAAGCCATGACATTAAAACCACCTCCTTGTTTCTTTATCAGCTCCACTTGCCATATAGAAGCACTTTGTAGTTCTACAATTACTGACTGTAGTCCATCTGTTTCTCTACATACTTTTTTAGCCTGCTTTCACCCTGTTCTTGAATGGTCAGGACCACCCCAGGACCTCCACAGAGCAGGTATTATTTGGGTGGTGGATGATACTCAGCACTGCAGTAACACTGACATGGTGGTGGTGTGTTAGTGTGTGTTGTGCTGGTATGAGTGGATCAGGCACAGCAGCACTGCTCGAGTTTTTAAATGCCGTGTCCACTCACTGTCCACTCTATTAGACACTCCTACCTAGTTGGTCCCACTTGTAGATGTAAAGTCAGAGACGATCGCTCATCTATTGCTGCTGTTTGAGTTGGTCCTCTTGTAGACCTTCATCAGTGATCACAGGACGCTGCCCGCGGGGCGCCGTTGGCTGGATATTTTTGGTTGGTGGACTATTCTCAGTCCAGCAGTGACGGTGAGGTGTTTAAAAACTCAATCAGCGTGGCTGTGTCTGATCCACTCATACCAGCACAACACACACTAACACACCACCACCATGTCAGTGTCACTGCAGTACTGAGAATGATCCACCACCTAAATAATACCTGCTCTGTAGTGGTCCTGGGAGAGTCCTGACCATTGAAGAACAGCATGAAAGGGGGCTAACAAAGCATGCAGAGAAACAGATGAACTACAGTCAGTAATTGTAGAACTACAAAGTGCTTCTATATGGTAAATGGAGCTGATAAAATGGACAGTGAGTGTAAAAACAAGGAGGTGGTTTTAATGTTATGGCTGATCGGTGTATATTCAATGCAGTAGTCGGTTTATAGATCTTGAAAATGCATCATTTTTAAAACATAAATAATTGTTACATTCGTCCAAGAGTCAGTTCCAAGCTCTGGTTACTTTCTCTTAAGAGTCCACTTCCTAAAAAATACCAGAGGGAGAATAGCCACTCTAAAACTCCCCTAAGGTAAGAGTAAGTCTAAATAATAGAGTTAAGAGAAAAGGTAATTAGATTTTATAAAATTGAACTTGGCAAATGTACAATCTATCTTGACAACACAAGATAAACTGTATGTCACCATTATTGAGGTTTTTTTGTCACTTGGCTTTCTGAAAGAAAAAACACTGCTGCTGAAATGAGTGCTATTGGTTTGATTTTTTCTTTAATCGTTTGCTCAGTGTGGCTTTGATAACCTGCGGCTGAAAGGGGAAGTTGGCAGATGTGTTTAGTTTACTGTCTCTGTGACTGCTTGCTTTTGCCCAGGAGCCAAACACACACTCACTCAGTCATACACACACACACACACACACACACACACACTTTTACTGAGGCAAGAACATCAGATCCATACACAGCTGTATTGCTCATTAATGGCTGCCTTGTACCTGCAACTAAATTGTACTGCGGAGAAAGTAGTGAACATTAACAGCGGAATAAAGAACATCAAAGAGGGTTGGGCGTAATCTATAGAAACGACATGTACTGAACTGAAAGGCTGAAAGAGAGAGAGAGAGAGAGAGAGAGAGAGAGAGAGAGGCAGGGGTGAGGAAAGACAAACAAAGCCTTATGAAAAAAGTCTCTAGTACCAATATTGACCAGCATGCCTCAGAAAACACAGACGCCGTACTTGGCCTCGACAATGACAACAAAACAAAGCCCCATCGACACGTCTTATCAGCAAGCTGAATTTGCCACGTCTCTTCAGCTGATTGCCAGTGTGCACAACAACAAGCAACCAAGGTGCGACATAATAGACCCCTCCTATTTACCCACACACCCACACGTACAACACACGGGCATCTGCATAGGCTTACAGGTCTTTCTATGATGGCTGCAGGCCTAAATGTTTTCATTTTGCAGCAGGTTGTAATGGTGAGTCTAATATTCAGAGGTGAGAAGAAACAAAGCATCCAGTGCTGTGAAAAAAGCATTTCTTTTATTTTTGCTAAATTTTGTCACATTTAAATGTTTCAGATCTTCCAACTACTTTAAATATAAGGTAAATACAACACAAGTAAACAGAAAATACAGCTTGTAAATGATAATTCCATTTATTACCCATTTTACACAGATCAACCATAACATTAAAACCACCTCCTTGTTTCTACACTCACTGTTCATTTTATCAGCTCCACTTACCATAAAGAAGCACTTTGTAGTTCTACAATTACTGACTGTAGTCCATCTGTTTCTCTGCATGCTTTGTTAGCCCCCTTTCATGCTGTCCTTCAATGGTCAGGATCCCCACAGAGTAGGTATTATTTGGGTGGTGGATCAGCACTGCAGTGACACTGACATGGTGGTGGTGTGTTAGTGTGTGTTGTGCTGGTATGAGTGGATAAGACACAGCAGCACTGATGGAGTTTTTAAACACCTCACTGTCGCTGCTGGACTGAGAATAGTCCACCAACCAAATATATCCAGCCAACAGCGCCCCGTAGGCAGCGTCCTGTGTCCACTGATGAAGGTCTAGAAGATGACCAACTCAAACAGCAGCAATAGATGAGCGATCGTCTCTGACTTTACATCTACAAGGTGGACCAACTAGGTAGGAGTGTCTAATAGAGTGGACAGTGAGTGGACACGGTATCTGTGGTGGTCCTGACCATTGAAGAACAGGGTGAAAGCAGGCCAAAAAGGTATGTAGAGAAATAGATGAACTACAGTCAGTAATTGTAGAACTACAAAGTGCTCCTATATGGTAAGTGGAGCTGATAAAATGGACAGTGAGTATAGAAACAAGGAGGTGGTTTTAATGTTATGGCTGATCGGTGTATAACATATGTATATATCTCATATTAAAACAGCTTCTTTTATTCAGTAGTACTACAAGTTAATTATCTGTTTTCTTGGCACTACTCCAATATTTAATTAATGCAAAAATATGTCTTCTATTGTAAAGAGTTGATTTTTCTATCAGGGTATGGCTAGAGATTTAAGGCATTACATTTTTCCTCACACCTAATTTCTTAATCTATTTGTAACCCAAATGTATGAAATATAACATCAAGCTTAAAAATAAATTGGACGCTCAATAATAACAGTGATAATACTTACTTTTCACTGACAGTCCCTAGAGGCAGAGATTAAACCCAGGTCTGCGCAACACCCATTCTACCAGCTGCACCATAATCAACATTTTTTATGTATTCCTAATGCAGTAAAAAATAACAAACATATGTAGGAACATCTATACATTAAAAATACAATGATCTATAGATATTACTAATCTTCATTTTCTTAAGCCCTGAAAAACGTCCTTTATATTTATTGTAGATCCTTGTAATTATTACACTTTTTGTCTGCACTGTTTATATTGTGTTGTTTGCACTTCTGTTCTGTGTTGCGTTTAGTTTCAATATGTACTATGTACATTTACATTTTTGGCATTTAGCAGATGCTTATATCCAAAGCAACTTACAGTATACAGTCTAAGCAATTAAGGGGTTAAGGGCCTTGCCCAGGGGCCCAACAGTGGCAACTTGGCAGTGGTGGGGTTTGCACCAGCAACCTTCTGCTTACTAGTCCAGTACCTTAACCACCTTAACCATATATGGAAGCACTTCTGTAAGTCGCTCTGGATAAGAGCGTCTGCTAAATGCCAAAAATGTAAATGTAAATGTAACCGCTAGGCTACAACTGCCTATAAACACAAGCTTAAAGGCTTATCAATTTACAGCATTTAGCAGATGCTTTTATCCAAAGCAACTGAATACAATTCAAACAATTAATGATTAAGGGCCTTGCTCAAGGGCCCAACAGTGGCAATTTGGCAGTGGTGGGGTTTGAACCGGCAACCTTCTGCTTACTAGTTCAGTACCTTAACCGCTAGGCATTTAGCAGATGCTTTTATCCAAAGCAACTGAATACAATTCGAACAATTGATACTTAAGGGCCTTGCTCAGGGGCCCAACAGTGACAACCTGACAGTGGTGGGGTTTACACCGGCAAACTTCTGCTTACTAGTCCAGTACCTTAACTGCTAGGTTACAACTGCCTATGAACACAATCTAAAGGCTTATTAATTTACAGCATTTAGCAGATACTTTTATCCAAAGCAACTTCATTTGAGCAATTTGAACAATTGAGGCTTAAGGGCCTTGCTCAGGGGCCCAACAGTGGCCATTTGGCAGTGGTAGGGTTTGAACCAGCAACATTCTGATTACTGGTCCAGTACCTTAACCACTAGGCTACAACTGCCTATAAACACAAGCTTAAAGGCTTATTAATTTACAGCAGATGATTTATCCAAAGCAACTAAATACAATTTGAACAGTTGAGGCTTAAGGGCCTTGCTCAGGGGCCCAACAGTGGCCATTTGGCAGTGGTAGGGCTTGAACCAGCAACATTCTGATTACTGGTCCAGTGCCCTTCCATGCCCTCTATGTGTAGTACCAGTCGACCTTCTCCCATTGTTCCACTGTTCTGTTCCAGTGCCTGCATGATAATTGTAGGTGCAAGAGTTAGCATGAACACTCTGTATGGCTTGCACTTGAGCAGCCCTATTCTCAGAAGTGTTGCAGGGGTGGTCCTAATGTTTTGGCTGGTCAGTTTATGTTTAAGAGTCAGGTTATGGAATTACACAGATTTTAATTGACTATAAGAAAATGTGTGTGTTGCCACATTTTTTTACATTTTAATGGTGTTACAATCTGTCAGATCCTGCAGTCTCATTAATACCTCATTTAAATTACATTAATACCTTTATTTTGGTCTATCATTCCCCCTTAGTCATGTCTAGAGCATTTACACACACACACACACCTGCATCCCAGTACTATTATCTGCATTACCAGTACCTCTGTAGAGTTGCCAGCATTGCATGCTTTCATTCCAAACCAAATCACTGGCTAATGCTAATGACTAGGTTTTCAATCAGTGTACATTATAATTTGGATGCATCGCAGCCTGGTGCAGGTCTATTATAAAGTAGCAGGGGAGGACAAGTGAACTGAATAAAAGAGCTCCGTCTTTCATGTTTACCGCTGCGGGAAGGCCTAGAGCTATGTATGAGCAGGCTGGTGCACTTCACTAACCGGGCACTTTTTAGTGTACAAACAAACAGCTAGAAACAGGAAAAAATCACATTTTCCCAGTGGTGGTTGTTACATTGGCATTCTGTTTTATTTTTCCCCTAAAGATGTTGCTTTACACCCTGGTCACTTATTTTTCCAGTGCTTTTCATCTCAGCGGAGACCAAAAATAAGAGCCTTAAAGACTCGGACCAACCACCACCTCCACTGCTTCTTTCTCCAGGCCATTACCATACTAAACAAGGACTATTCCCGCATACCTCTGCTTTAACAGAATAAACCTGGATTTTAACAAACATGCTGCACATCACACGTGCCTCCCACATTTTTCCATTATGCAGTCAATGCACATATTCACCTTATCTACATGTAAATAATCTCTATTGCACTTTTTTTACTTGAAGTATGTCAGTGTACTGTACTGTACATCTAAATTGCACTCCGTCTGATGCTGTTCTGTTTTTTGTCGCTGCTGTATTGTTTATTCTATGTTTATATATAGTATATACTTTTCTATAATTTAAATAGATGTATATACACCAATCAGCCATAACATTAAAACCACCTCCTTGTTTCTACACTGGATAAGACACAGCAGCGCTGTTGGAGGTTTTTAAGCACTTCACTGTCACTGCTGGATTGAGAATAGTCCACCAACCAGAAATATCCAGCCAACAGCGCCCCGTGGGCAGCGTACTGTGACCACTGATGAAGGTCTAGAAAGTGACCAACTCAAACAGCAGCAATAGATGAGTGATCGTCTCTGACTTTACATCTACAAGGTGGACCAACTAGGTAGGAGTGTTTAGCAGAGTGGACAGTGAATGGACACAGTATTTAAAAACTCCAGCTACTGTGTCTGATCCACTCATACCAGCACAACACACACTAACACACCACCACCATGTCATTGTCACTGCAGTGCTGAGAATCATTCACCACCTAAATAATACCTGCTCTGTGGTGGTCCTGTGGGGGTCCTGACCATTGAAGAACAGAGTGAAAGCAGGCTAAAAAAAGTATGTAGAGAAACAGATGGACTACAGTCAGTAATTAAAACTACAAAGTGCTTCTATATGGTAAGTGGAGCTGATAAAATTGACAGTGAGTGTAGAAACAAGGAGATGGTTTTATTGTTATGGCTGATCAGTGTATGTTATGTTTCTTTACTCTCTGCAGAAAGGACAAAGTTATTTGAAGTACGTTTGCTGTTAACACAGAGGTTAATTTAAAGTTGAGTAAGGGGTAAAAAGCAAGGAATTGGTGACCCAGCTGAAGATTAAATAGCAGACAGATTGCAAACCCTGTGGCGAGTTTTGGAGAAAGATTTAAAATCACCCTGTATTTAAGCTTAAAGCTGAGGTTGTGTGTGTGTGTGTGTGTGTGTGTGTGTGTGTGGTTTGGCGCTCACAGATGTGCATGTTTGTTGACCCCATGGCTGCAGAACTCCTGTCACAGCACAGATGAATCCTCACTGACGCATGAATGATTTTACTATAAACATGGCAAGGTTATTAATTAATTAGCCAAACAGGAGACATGCAATATATGACCAAAACTATGTGGACACCTAACCATTAGGGTGCATATTATGTCATGGGGCTTAACATGAATCAGTCTTTCATAACAGCCTATATTTCTTATCTTTTTGCCCTTTGGCAGATGCTTTCATACAGAGCAACTTACAATTATGACTGTATACAATACAAGCAAGTGAGCATTAAGTGCCTTGCTCAAAGGCCCAACAGTGGCAAGCTGGCGATGGGACATAAACCAGCAATCGTCTGATTACTAACCAAATAACTTCACTGCCACTGCCACATGGTATAGCTGCTATATGCGACTATAACAACCTTCAATGTTCTGGAAGAGCTTTTAAGAAGAATTTTGCCTGTGAATTTGTGAAACCACTGTGTCACCTGAGCAGCCGTTGGAAACAAATTTATTTATTTATTTGATTGTATACACCTGTTAGCAATAGGTGTGGCTAAAACACCCAAATACACAGAATTAGGGTGTTTTATCATTTATTATATGGGTGTTTACATACTTTTGGCAATGTAGAGTAAATGGTGCAAATTCCCACAATGTAAAGCATTTTTATTCCACCAGGTTACAAATGGTTCATCGGGTTAACTGTTAATCAGGTGATCAGTTAGAAATTTGCAGTGACCCTTTCCATTAAGGGATAAAGCAGGCACGAACCACGTCAGCATAATAACACCCCCCCCCACCAACCACTTTAGACAAGGCTCAAGTATTAAGGGCTTAAGTATTAAGTATGTTCTAATGGTGTACCCCACATACAGTATGACATGAAACACTATATAGTAGCTAAGCAGCCTTGATGAAGCTCCTGCCATATGCACACCAAAATTCAAAATCAGGGTCAACTGGTCCACGCTACACAGAGTGTTGTTAGCTGCTTAACTACACCAATCAGCAACAACATAAAAACAGTTAAACCACTTGACAGGTGAAGTAAATTACACTGTTTGTGATTACAATGGCACCTGTCAACAGTGGGTTGTATTAGGCAGCAAGTGAACCGTTAGTACTTGAGTTGATGTGTTGGAAGTAGGAAAATGGACAAGCATAAGGAACTGACAGATTCTGACAATGGAAAAATGGTGGCGTCTAGACAACTGGGTCAAAGCATCTTTAAAACAGCAGGTCTTGATGGTTGTTGCAAGCATGCAGTGGTAAGTACCTATCAAAATTGGGAGGAGAAGGACAACCACTGAACCAAAAACAGGCTCATTAATGTGCATGGGAAATAAAGGCTAGCCCCTCTGGATAAATTGCTGAAAAAGTTAATGCTAGCTGTGATATACAGGTGTCAAAATACACAATGCATTGCAGCATGCTGTTAAAGAGGCTGCATAGCCACAGACTATGGTCAGACTGCCCATAATGACCTCTGTCCACTGCCAAAAGTGCCTGTAATGGGCACATGAGAATCAAAACTGGACCAGGAACTGGACCTTGGGCCCCAGGCCACCCAAGGAGGATGGGGGTCCCTGCTCAGTCTGGTTCCTCTCAAGGTTTCTTCCTGTAATTTTAAGGGAGTTTTTCCTTGCCACTGTCGCCCTCGGCTTGCTCAACATGGGTTTATGATCTGTTGGTCCTGGATTCTGTAAAGTTGCTTTGGGACAATGTCTATTGTAAAAAGCGCTATGCAAATAAATTTGACTTGACTTGAAAAAAAGGTGGGCTGGTCTGATGAATCATGTGGATGGCCAGGTGGATGTGCATCACTTACCAGGATGCACTATGAGGAGAAGGCAAGTCTGTGAACGTTGTGTGATGCTCTGGGCAATGTTCTGCTAGGAAAACTGGAAATTTGGCTTTGTCTTGGTGTATGTTACCTTAAAATGTACCACCTACCTCTGCATTGTTGCAAACCATTAAACCCCTTAATGGCCACAATATTCCCTAATGGCAGTGGCTTTTTTTGGCAGAATAAATATTGACAAATAGTTCAAGGTGTTGACTTGGCCTCTAAATTCCCCAGGTCTCAATTCAATTCAATGAAGTCCCACCTTACAGCTTGTTGCTTAGGTCTTGGTGTGAAATATCACAAGACATTATCTTGTGGCCCTATGCCTTGTTGGGTCAGAGTTGTGGTGGCACAAGTGGGACCTACACAATATTAGACAGTTGGTTTTAATGTTATGCCTGGTTGGGGTACATCTGTGTGGAACATCCATGATTTCTGAATAAGCTTGTCAGTAATAAGGAACATATGATGACATTTTTCACAATATCTATTCTATTCTTGAATTCTATTCTAATTATTCACTCTAAGCATATCTTCTATGCACCCCTCCACAAGAAGAACCTGCCCCAAGTGGGAATACCACTGTGTCAAAGCAATAGTTTATCAAAAACATAGTCATTAACAGAAATTTATTTGTCATTAACAGGAAATTATTTGGCAAAAGAAACAAGCTTTCACAATCTTCCCCTTGTTCCAAATGTAGCTGATGAGCCATGTAACATGACATAGTATCTTACGTTTGCTTCTTAATTTGGTATTGGAGCTAGAAGGCGATGGATGGATGGATGGATGGATGGATGGATGGATGGATGGATGGATGGATGGATGGATGGATGGATGGATGGATGGATAGATAGATAGATAGATAGATAGATAGATAGATAGATAGATAGATAGATAGATAGATAGATAGATAGATAGATAGATAGATAGACAGGCAGGCAGGCAGGCAGGCAGGCAGGCAGGCAGGCAGACAGACAGACAGACAGACAGACAGACAGACAGACAGATAAGTAAATATGGAATATACAAATAGGCTACCGTGCATAGATGCCAAAATACACTGCATCTCTGAATCTGCAAACCCTAAGAGGAACCAGAATCAAATGTGAAACATATATCTGTCAGAGTGATACCAGACAGTAAAACTTTAATATTAAGCTTTTAATAAGTTCTGGTGTAATAAAGTGGAAAGACAAACAAGGTTTTTTAACCACCCAATAACCTTCAGTAATTACTTCTGCCTTCTGGCTTCAGCTAATAAGCAATGACAGGTACTTTAGGTGATTATCTTTATTTTTTTAAACCAAGACCTTTCACCTTTGTAAACAGAACATTGGGACATTTTATAAAATGCGGTATCTGTGATTCGTTAACTCTCTTGTATCTTTATTTAACTGACAAAAGTAAAAGATTGGACAATGTTTTACTGACCAGTTTAATTGTACTTCATGAATAAAAACAAATGTAGAATTTAATGCCTGTAACACACTGAATATGTTACATCACATTATTGTTTGATACAAGACCTCAACTACTGAACAGTCAGTGGCCACTATTGTCTGGTTCTCCTCTTCATGATGCTTCATACATTTTCAATAGAAGACAGATCAGGACTGCAGGTAGGCCAGTCAAGCAAACACACTCTCTGTCTACAAAGCAGAATAATCATGGATCTACCGTGAGCATCAGTGGTGGCATCACACATGATGCGCCTCCATACCACAACAGACGTTGGCATCTTTGCTTCCATAGACTGAGCTATTAGTGGATTCTTCTTTTGAATGAATGAATGCCTTTATTTGTCATTTATACAGATACAGATGTACAGTACAACTAAATTCTTTTTTCACATATCCCAGCTTGTTTGGAAGCTAGGGTCAGACCACAGGGTCAGCCATTGTACAGTGCTCCTGGAGCAGACAGGGTACAGGGCCTTGCTCAGGGGCCCAACAGTGGCAACTTGGTAGATTCAAACCCTCAACCTTTTGATTGATAGCCCAAAGCTCTACCCACTAGACTACCACTGTCCCTAATTAAACCCAATTATTATTATTTCACCTGTTACCAGTTCACCTGCTTATTGTGAACTGTTTCAAAATGGTGTAACTTTTTGAACCTTTTTTGCCCTATCCCAACTTTTTTGAGTGTCTGGCAGGCATCATATTTAAAAATTCTTTATATTTATAAATAATAGGGATGTCCCGATCCGATCTCACAGATCGGGATCAGGGCCGATCAAGGCATTTTTAACTGATCGGAAATCGGCTTTACTAATGCCGATCATAACCCAATCTTTTGTTTTACGTCAGCATGTCCGCTGTCCAACAGCGGTGTAATGTCTGTAATGCGAGCGTTTCACGAGGCGGTGGGAGCAGAGCCGCGTTCATTACTGTAGAATTTTACTATTTATATGGTGTGTGAGTCGAGGATCACTCCGGTTTACAAAACAATAACTTTTAATCCGAGTATGAAAACTTCAGGACCATAACATGCAGCTTTTACGAGTTTACGTGTTACAAGACTGAACGACATCTCAGTATCAAGCACTTTGATTGGCTTAGTTATGTAACCGAGCGTCGTAGTGATGCACTCGCTTAATAAAGAAATAAAATACACGGTATATTCACCAATTGTCGGGAGCAAAACACTTTATTAACTTCTTCTGTTCCGAGCACGCTATCCCATGCACTATGGAAGCCCCAAAGGGTCAAAACACACTCACTTTGCGTAGACCTGTCCATCAAACCATTGTCACAATACAAGCACTTTAAGAACTGGCTTTCCTTCATAACAAAAGAGTGACTTTCCATTTTATTTTGGTATTCAGGTTTTACTGTAATGCTGTTAAGTACTGTAACTTATTTGTTTTTTTATATTCAAGTTAAGCTGCTACACCACTTGTGAGTGGAGATTTCTGTTCATTTTTAGTGTATCACTGCATTAAACAGAATTATGTTCTTTGAATATAAACTTCAAAGTGAAACTGTAATTATCTCACTTCATTTTTACTACAATGCTGCACTAGGTTTGTTTACTTTTATTTTGTAAAAGAACATTAAGCAATAGCTTGGATGCAGGCAATTTTTTTCCTACAGCACTGCAGAGCTATTCAGTTGTTAAACATGTACATTGGATTAATTTGAATAACTGTAATGTACTTGAAGTGTGCACTGTGTGAACAGTGTTATCTAGTTCTTATCTAGACAATATCTAGAAAATACAAGTATCGGTTTGAGAATCGGTATCGGATCGGGATCAAAATTAAAGATCGGGATCGGGATCGGGAACGAAAAAACGTGATCGGGACATCCCAAATAAATAATAATTCTTATAAACATTTATATTTACAAAATACATATGTATACATACTTTATGTGCACTGATCAGCCATAACATTAAAACCACCTCCTTGTTTCTACACTTACTGTCCATTTTATCAGCTTAACCTGCTTTTACCCTGTTCTTCAATGGTCAGGACCCCCACAGGACCACCACAGGGCAGGTATTATTTAGGTGATGGATCATTCTCAGCACTGCAGTGACACTGACATGGTGGTGGTGTGTTAGTGTGTGTTGTGCTGGTATGAGTGGATCAGACACAGCAGCGCTGCTGGAGTTTTTAAATACACTCACTGTCCACTCTATTAGACACTCCTACCTAGTTGGTCCACCTTGTAGATGTAAAGTCAGAGACGATCGCTCATCTATTGCTGCTGTTTGAGTTGATCATCTTCTAGACCTTCAGTGGTCACAGGACGTCTAGATATATTTTTGGTTGATGGACTATTCTTAGTCCAGCAGGGACAGTTATGTGTTTAAAAACTCCAGCAGTGCTGCTGTGTCTGATCCACTCATACCAGCACAACACACACTGTACCAGCCAGTACCAGTCAGACTGTAACAGTCAGTGTCACTGAGAATCATCCACCACCCAAATAATACCTGCTCTGTGGTGGTCCTGAGAGAGTCCTGAACATTGAAGAACAGAGTGAAATAAGGTTAAAAAGAGTATGCAGAGAAACAGATGGACTACAGTCAGTAATTGTAGAACTACAACTAAGTGCTTCTATATGGTAAGTGGAGCTGATAAAATGGACAGTGTAGAAACAAGGAGGTGGTTTTAATGTTATGGCTGATCAGTGTATGTGAACTGTAGACGTCTATTGCTCATTAAATACATTAGCCACATCGTTTCAGTACATAAGTAAAAGACATATTTTGCTGACGGTCCTTTAGTCGGTCCTTTACATTCAGAGTAATGTGAAAACTGTGTAAATTAGATTTTTTTTGCATTTAAAGCACTCAGCTATATGGCTGAATTAGCTTTTGCCCTAGTTTTAAATCACGCAGGATTAGCCCATCTGCCAGATAAATAACTGTAATGTTCAACACTATTAGGCCAAGCTCAATTAATTTTCCTGCCTGTCTAATTATCTCTTGCTCCATGTTGTTTTTTCTGTCACTTTCACTGTTGTTGCGTGTATGTGGCTTATGTAGTACAGATGCTATACATCCGGTTTTGACTGGCTGGTACAGTCAGGTGAATCAATAGGTGATGGAGTATGAGTGGGAAACGCATAGGCAAGGTCAGTAGCGCTGCTTTAATATGCTTATCAGCACCATCACTGTGCATGTGTGATTGAGTGTTATGTGTTTGCCTTCGTGACCTACTCTGCATTAAGAGGCGTTGATGAGCGCACAGGAAGTCATAAACAAACAGCAGCTACATGCCGTGTCCCATCATTCAACGTTCTCAAGGATGGAAATGAGTAAGTGAGTGAGAAAGACTGGTGTAAAATACATCTGCTACAGTACCTGAACTTCAGTATTGTTTTTAAATGGTGAAAACTTGAATGTCATTCATTCATTTGTCCTTAATAAGTGCTTCATCCTGATTGTAAAGGCATTTGGCACAGGCAAAAATACACCCTGGAAAGGGTGCTTCTTTATTACATTTCCTTATTTACACCCAAAGACATGTACAACCCCAAATCAGTAAAAGTTGGGACAGTATGGAAAATGCGATTAAAACAAAAATGCAGTGTTCCTTACATTTACTTTGACTTTCATCTGATTGCAGACAGGATTAACTTGAGATATTTCATGTTTTATCTGATCAACCTCATTTCATTTGTTAATAAACCTCCATTCCTGCATTTCAGGCCTGCAACACATTCCAAAAAAGTTGGGATAGGGCAATTTAGTGCTAGTAATGAGGTGAAAAAACTAAATGATGTGATTTTAAACAGGTGATGTCAACAGGTGATTGTAATCATGGTTTGGTACAAAAGCAGCATCCAGGAAAGGCTGAGTCTCTGATGAGCAAAGATGATCAGTGGATCTCCAGTTTGTCAACAAATGTGTGAGAAAATGATTGAAATGTTTAAAAACAATGTACCTCAAAGAAATATTGGAAGGGATTAGCATATTTCTCCCTCTACAGTGCATAATATCATTAAACCTTTCAAGGAATCAGGAGGAATTTCAGTGCGTAAATGCCAAGGGTGCAAGCTTAAGCTGAATGCCTGTGATCTTGTAACGCCTGTGATGGCACTGCATCAAGAACCGCCACTCAACAATAGCTGATATAACCACATGGGCGAGGAATTACTTCGGTAAACCTTTGTCAAGCACTACAATACAGAGTTACATGCACAAATGCCACTTAAAACTTTACTGTGCAAAAAAGAAGCCTGTTAACCATGTCCAGAAGTGACGTCAACTTCTCTGGGCTCGGAGGCATCTAGGATGGACCATCACACAGTGGAAACGTGTATTGTGGTCAGATGAATCAGCATTCCAGGTCTTTTTTGGGAAAAAATGGACGCCGTGTGCTCCGGGCCAAAGACAAAAAGGACCATCCAGTCCAAAAGCCAGGGTCTGTCATGGTATGGGTTTGTGTCAGTGCCCTTGGCAAAGGTCATTTACACTTCTGTGATGGCAGCATTAATGCAGAAAAGTACATTGAGGTCTTAGAGCAACATATGCTGCCTTCAAGACGTCATCTTTTCCAGGGACGTCCAGCATTTTTCAACAAGACAATGCAAAACCACATGCTGCACACATTACAAAGGCATGGCTGAGGAAGAGGAGGATATGGGTACTGGACTGGCCTGCCTGCCTGCAGTCCTGACCTGTCCCCAATAGAGAATTTTAAAACAAAAATGTGACAACGACCCCGTACTGTTGTACATCTTAAGACATGTTTGCAGGAAGAATGGGACAAAATAAAAGCTAAAACACTAAATCACTTGGTATCCTCGGTGCCAAAACGTCTTTTAAGTGTGGTGAAAAGGAATAGCAACATTACAAAGTGGTAAATGCTTTACTTTTTGCAGGCCTGAAATGCAGGAATGGATGTTTTTTAATAAATGAAATGAAGTTGAGCAGATAAAACATGAAATATCTCAGGTTCATCCTGTCTGCAATCAAATAAAAGTCAAACTAAATTGGCATTTTTCATACTGTCCCAACTTTTTCTGATTTGAGATTTTAATAGGGTGTCCACATGTCCAGTGTTAGTGCAAACAGACTGGTCTTTCATTTGCCTGTCCGCAGTCCAGCGCAATGCCTGGAAAGAGACACATTTTTCTTCTAATTAATTTGCCTGTCATTGGCTTACAAACATGTCAAAAGAAAATACTTGTATTTCATTGATTTAAAGACACCACTTTCCGTGAGGACATCCACCACTTTATTGTGGAACGTCCAGCTCTAAAATGCTAGTTAATTACTAATTTTCGATAACTGTTCACACGCCAGAATGAAAAACAATATACAGCTCTGAGTGGTCAGCTCACCACCATTTCATTTAGAAGAGTAGGACAGATTAATTTCATGCTTTTTGTAGTAGAAAGTAGACTCTAAATGTGGTGGTAAATGGTAATTTTCTAGTTCATTTGGTTGCATCACACTTATTTCAATTAGGGTTTTAATTATGTGTGCCTGAGACACTATCCTGACTACCCACTGTGATGCTTTCCTTTTTGGAGTCTGATGTCCCCCTTTTGGAGGTTATGGAACCTACCACTTCCATAGTAGATTTTAATGATTTCTGCAACTGAGCAATTTCTGCAAATGATTTGTTTAATGTGACTGAATGATCGGAACAAATTTGTTAAAAAAAAAAAAAAATACTGTATATTTAATTAAATTTCTGATTTAAGTGGCGCACAGGTGGCGCAGCGGGTTATTCCGCTAGCACACCAGCGGCGAGATTCTGAACCCCTCGGTTCGAAACTCGGCATTGCCGCCGGTCGGCTGGGCGGCATCTAGCAGGCATAATTGCCAGTGCCTGGAGCAGACACGTTTCTGCTAGGGCGGGATGACCGGACTATGTGGGTGGGGTCTTCAAACCTTTATGAAGACCCAGATACAAAGGCGCCTGTGCAGAATGCATGGGTGAAAAAGGGTTCCGCTAAAGGCTGCATGCGGGTCGGAGGAGGCGTGAGCAGCAATATACCCACCTCAACTGCAATCAGGGATCACACAGCAGCGGAAGACAAAATGACTACACTAAATTGGAAAAAAATGGGAGAAAATGCATAAATAAAATAGAAAAAAAAATACTGATTTGATTTTCTTCAGATACATTCTTCAGTATTTTTATATATATACACCGATCAGCCATAACATTAAAACCACCTCCTTGTTTCTACACTCACTGTTCATTTTATCAGCTTCACTTACCATATAGAAGCACTTTGTAGTTCTACAATTACTGACTGTAGTCCATCTGTTTCTCTGCATGCTTTGTTACCCCCTTTTCATGCTGTTCTTCAATGATCAGGACCCCCACAGGACCACCACAGAGCAGGTATTATTTGGGTGGTGGGTCATTACACAGCAGTGCTGATGGGGTTTTTAAACACCTCACTGTCACTGCTGGACTGAGAATAGTCCACTAACCAAAAATATCCAGCCAACAGCGTCCCGTGGCCACTGATGAAGGTTCATAAGATGACCAACGCAAACATCAGCAATAGATGAGTGATCGTCTCTGACTTTACATCTGCAAGGTGAACCAACTAGGTAGGAGTGTCTAATAGAGTGGACAGTGAGTGGACATGGTGTTTAAAAAGTCTGATCCACTCATACCAGCACAACACACACTAACACACCACCACCATGTCAGTGTCACTGCAGTGCTTAGAATGATCCACCACCTAAATAATACCTGCTCTGTAGTGGTCCTGTGGGGGTCCTGACCATTGAAGAACAGGGTGAAAGCAGGCTAAAAAAGTATGTAAAGAAATAGATGGACTACAGTCAGTAATTGTAGAACTAGAAAGTGCTTCTATATGGTAAGTGGAGCTGATTAAATAGACAGTGAGTGTAGAAACAAGGAGATGGTTGATCAGTGTATATACATTATATTAATTTGGTGGTGTAAACTTTGCAATATGGCCTTGTAATTTGTTATTAGGTAGTATGATAAATAATGGCTACATTCTGTGCTAAATAAATAAGGCTGCACCCAATAAAAGTAAAGGAAACTGTTTTATTTTTACCAAGGTCAGAATGGAAACACACGCTGCAGACTGTTATTAATCTCAATCCTGCCTCTCCATTTTATACTGCACATTATCTACTCACTAAGCTCCACTAGCTTTATGCACGCTGCACTATAAGCCTTGGAACTGTCTTTACTTGAACATTAAGGCTGATAATGATAATGCACATTTACTGCACTCTACACTTTAGAAACTCTAATACACTTCTGGGACTTTGATGATACTGTTTACTAAACACTACAATAATTTGTACCCAATTTACCTTCTATACTAAAGTCGATTGCTGAAGGCCTTTATCCCTATTACTTGACATAATTAACTTTCAGACTTTACAGTTATGGTCTGTTTGTGTATATTTTGCATCTATTGTCTTGTATTTACTACCTTATATTTCTTTATTTTATTAGGATTTTAACACACTTTGGTTACATTCATGACAGGACAGGTAGTTACTGTTTACACAACATTCTTCAGTTCAAGTTTAATATCAAATACAGTCATGGACAATTTTGTATTTCCAATTCCCCTCACTTGCATGTCTTTGGACTGTGGGAGGAAACCCGAGCACCCGGAGGAAACCCACACAGACACTGGGAGAACATGCAAACTCCACACAAAAAAGACCTGGACCGCTCCACCCGGGACCTTCTTGCTGTGAGGTGACAGTGCTACCCACCAAGCCACCATGCCGCCCAAACCTGAAGCTGTGTTGCACCCACAGTGCAATTGGTGGTAATGGTATGGCACTTAGTAGTGACATTTGTCTACTAATACATACACTATATTGCCAAAAGTATTCGCTCGTCTGCCTTCACACGCATATGAACTTGAGTGACGTCCCATTCTTAATCCATAGGGTTTAATATGATCTTAAGATGATGGCTTTCCACAAGGTTTAGGAGTGTGTTTATGGGAATTTTTGACCATTCATCCAGAAGCACATTTGTAAGGTCAGACACTGATGTTGGACGAGAAGGCCTGGCTCACAGTCTCCGCTCTAATTCATCCCAAAGGTGTTCTATCGGGTTGAGGTCAGATCTCTGTGCAGGCCAGTCAAGTTCTTCCACACCAAACTCGCTCATCCACGTCTTTATGGACCTTGCTTTGTGCACTGGTGTGCAGTCATGTTGGAACAGGAAGGGGCCATCCCCAAACTGTTCCCACAAAGTTGGGAACATAAATTTTCCAAAATCTCTTTGGTGAAGCATTAAGAGTTCCTTTCACTGGAACTAAGGGGCCGAGACCAACTCCTGAAAAACACCCCCACACCATAATCCCCCCTCCACCAAACTTTACACTTAGCACAATGAAGTCAGACAAGTACCGTTCTCCTGGCAACCGCCAAACCCAGACTCGTCCATCGCATTGCCAGACGGAAGAAGCGTGATTCATCACTCCAGAGAACACGTCTCCACTGCTCTAGAGTCCAGTGGCGGTGTGTTTTACACCACTGCATCCGACGCTTTGCATTGCGCTTGGTGATGTAAGGCTTGGATGCAGCTGCTCGGCCATGGAAACCCATTCCATGAAGCTCTCTACACACTGTTCTTGAGCTAATCTGAAGGCCACATGAAGTTTGGAAGTCTGTAGCGATTGACTCTGCAGAAAGTTGAAGACCTCTGCGCACTATGCACCTCAGCATCCGCTGACCCCGCTCTTCATGGCTGAGTTGCTGTCATCCCAAATCGCTTCTACTTTGTTATAATACCACTGACAGTGGACTGTGGAATATTTAGTAGTGAGGAAATTTCATGACTGGACTTGTTGCACAGGTGGCATCTTATCACGGTACCACGCTGGAATTCACTGAGCTCCTGAGAGTGACCCATTCTTTCACAAATGTTTGTAGAAGCAGTGTGCATGCCTAGGTGCTTGGTGGCCATGGAAGTGATTGGAACACCTGAATTCAATGATTTAGATGGGTGAGTGAATACTTTTGGCAATATAGTGTACGTTACTGAGAATATAAAAAAGTCATCTAAGACTTGTTACTGAAACTTACTTATTGGTACCTGAGACCAGTGCAAGTTCATTAGCAGTTCAGTCCTGCAGCATCCCAAACGCAACTAGCCACATAAAATCACAGTTTTACTGAATATCTGAAAATAATTGGCAACTATTAAATAAATCACTACGACATCCAACCAATTTTTAAGCTTTGATTTATTTTTACTGCTCAGATGGGATAGCAGTAAAAGGATTCTTATTGGTTGGTCCCTTGAGGATATTGCTTTCTAATTCTATTTAAGGAATCTAAAAGTGATGCTGTCAGAGGTTGGACTTTTGACATCACACTGTTAAGAGCTCCTCCTGAGCTGCTGTTCTCTGTGGCCGCTCCTCTGGTGGTTTTGGTGACATCTAGCGGTGGCTGAAGGTACTTCTCCTCCCATTCCAGCCAATAGATCTCTCCCCTGCCTAATTTGACTCACCTGGCCCTAATTACCTTCTCATCAGCCTCCTGGTTATAAGCCCATGCCTTCCTCTCAGTCAGGACCAGATTGTCAGTTGTTGTTTGCTATGCACACTGTCTGGTTTCCCTTGCGCCTGCAATCTGTTCCTGTGTTCCTGACTTCTCTGCCTGGTTCCTGGATCCCTCGCCGGCTCTCTGTTCCTGTGTTCCTGCCTTCTCTGCCTGGTACCTGGATCCCTCGCCGGCTCTCTGTTCCTGTGTTCCTGCCTTCTCTGCCTGGTACCTGGATCCCTCGCCGGCTCTCTGTTCCTGTGTTCCTGACTTCTCTGCCTAGGTACCTGGATCCCTCGCCGACTCTCAGTTCCTGTGTTCCTGCCTTCTCTGCCTGGTTCCTGGATCCCTCACCGGCTCTCTGTTCCTGTGTTCCTGCCTTCCCTGCCTGGTCCCTGGATCTCTCATCCACCTGCCACCTGCGGTTCCTGTCAGCCTCCTACCCCCAAGCGTAGCCACTCGTACCCTCGCCTTCACCCTCGTTCCCTGGTTCTCTTTCTGGACTATTATTCTTAATAAATCACTTAAACCCTGCTCCTGTCTCTGTGGTTGTGTTCGCATCGTGGTTCCAATTCCAAACCCCTCTTAACAGTACAATCTGGTCATCACTATGGAACCCGCGAACCCTTCCACAGATGGACAGGGAACCCTGGAGTCCCTGCTGAGCCACCAGGCCACTCAGCTGGTTCAGCACGACCAATTGCTCAGGTCTCTCATTGAGAGCAACTGCCAGCTTGTGCAGCAATTAGGGCAGGTCTCCCGGCAGGTTGAAGCCCTTACCTCCGCCCAACCTATCTCGTCCCTGAACCCCAGCACCGCGCCACACGTACCTGTTTCCGAGTTTGGTTCCCCAGCCCCGTCCCTGGCTGAGGGTCTCACCACCCATCCGGAGCCTTACCATGGTGAGTTGGATAAATGCCGGGGTTTCCTGTACCAGTGCGGCCTGGTCTTTAGCCAGCGACCCACCACCTTCTCCAACGACGCTAGCAAGATAGCCTATGTGATTGGACTCCTCAGGGGAAGAGCCCTAACTTGGGCCGAGGCCGCCCAGTCATCTGTGGGTCCACATGTGGGTTCTTATGAAGATTTCCTCTGTCGGTTTCAGGCGGTGTTCGATCACCCGAATCATGCCGGAGATGCGGCCAGTCGTCTTTTGGGGCTACACCAGGGCTCCCGGTCTGTTGCTGATTATGCCGTTGAGTTCTGGACGCTTGCGGCTGATGCCGGCTGGAATGACGCCGCCCTCCGGGGAGCTTTCCGCCGTGGCCTAGAAGAGCGTCTTAAAGATGAGTTGGCAGCCCGGGATGAGCCTTCTAGTCTTCAGGGTCTCATTGACCTGGCTATTCGTCTGGACGGCCGGCTCCGGGAGCGCCGCCGGGAGCGGTCGTCACGTCCTGCTCTGACCCCGAGGCCAGTTCTTCCTAGATCCTCCCTTCATGAAACGCCTGTTCCTTTTCCAGCTTCCCCCACTGCTGAGGGGGACGAACCCATGCAGCTTGGACGAGCCCGGCTCGCCCCAGAGGAACGTCTAAAAAGATTGCGTTCGGGCGAATGCCTCTATTGTGGCCAAACCGGGCACCTTCTCGCTTCGTGCCCCATACGCCCAAAAGGGGGAGCTCGCCAGTAGGAGTGGGGATTCTGACGAGCTCAAGAACCACAACCCCACCTCTTCGTCCTCGCCTCCAGGTCCCTGCTACCCTATGCTTCCCCGGGAATCCAGTGTCCCTCCTTGCACTCGTCGACTCCGGATCGGAGGACAATCTTATCGATGAAAGTCTTGTTACCCAGAAAGGGTGCGTCTTGGAGGTTCTCGACACCCCTGTAACCGCTTTTGCTCTGGATGGGCGCATGCTCGCTCGTATTACTCACCGTACGGCCCCGGTAACCCTAGTCCTTTCGGGCAATCATCGCGAGTCCATCCGTTTCTCGGTAGTCAAGACTCCCAAGTCCCCTCTGGTTTTGGGATTCCCATGGCTCTCAACACATAATCCTCAACTTGATTGGCAGCAGGGTAAGATCACTGCTTGGAGCGATCTCTGCCACTCCCGGTGTTTACAGTCAGCAGTCCATCCTTCTAGCCCTCGTACCGACCCCCCTCCTTTCATCGATGATGTTGACCTCTCCCAGGTCCCCTCCAAGTATCATGATCTTCGGGAAGTATTTAGTAAGGACCGAGCTCGATCTCTTCCTCCCCACCGGCCCTACGACTGCGCTATCGATCTCCTCTCCGGAGCCACACTTCCCACCAGCCGTCTTTACCACCTGTCTCATCCGGAGCGTGAAGCCATGGAGAATTACATCTCTGAGTGTCTCGAAACTGGTCTCATCCGTCCTTCCTCCTCTCCCCTCGGTGCAGGGTTCTTCTTTGTGGAGAAGAAGGATAAGTCATTGAGGCCTTGCATAGACTATCGGGCGCTGAACCAGATCACGGTCAGGAACAAGTATCCCCTTCCACTTTCATCCTCTGTTTTCGAATCTCTGCAGGGTGCTGTCATTTTTAGTAAACTTGACCTCCGGAACGCCTACCACCTGGTGCGTATTCGGGAAGGTGATGAGTGGAAGACGGCCTTTAACACCCCCCTCGGCCATTTCGAATACTTGGTGATGCCCTTTGGACTGACCAACGCCCCCGCGGTCTTCCAGGCCCTGGTAAATGACGTCCTACGCGATTTCCTGTACCGGTTCGTGTTTGTTTATTTGGACGACATATTGATTTTTTCCCGGTCCCCTGAGGAGCACATCATTCACGTCCGGCGGGTCCTGTCTCGCCTGTTGGAGAACAGGTTATTCATCAAGGCTGAGAAATGCGAGTTCCACACGAATTCCATCGCCTTCCTCGGCTTTGTCATCCAGCCAGGACGAATTAGGGCTGACCCCGAAAAGATCCGTGCCGTTACTGAGTGGCCTGTTCCTTCCTGCCGTAAGGCCTTGCAACGCTTCCTAGGATTCGCAAACTTTTATAGGAGGTTCATCCGCGACTACAGCAGGGTAGCGGCCCCCCTAACTCGCTTGACCTCCACCAAAGTCCCCTTCTCCTGGCCCCTGGAAGCTCAGGCCGCCTTTGACCGTCTCAAGGTTCTGTTCACCTCTGCTCCCGTTCTTTCTCAACCAGATCCCTCGAAGCAATTCCTTGTGGAGGTTGACGCATCTTCTTGTGGAGTTGGAGCGGTCCTTTCCCAACGCTCTAGCCCGGACAACAAGTTTCATCCCTGTGCATTCTTCTCCAAACGGCTCACCCCCTCGGAGGTCAATTACGATGTGGGTAATCGCGAGCTCCTGGCAGTCAAACTCGCCCTGGAAGAGTGGAGGCACTTGCTGGAGGGAGCAAGACAGCCTTTTGTGGTCTGCACGGATCATAAGAATCTTTCTTATGTCCAGACAGCAAAACGGCTGAACTCCCGCCAAGCCAGATGGGCTCTATTCTTTAGTCGTTTCGACTTTACCCTGACTTACCGCCCAGGCTCCCGCAACACCAAACCTGACGCGCTCTCGCGCCAGTTCATTTCCGAGGACACTCCACCCTCCGACGACTCCATCTTGCCTCCCAATTGCGTCCTAGCCGGTGTCACCTGGGATATCCAGGAAGCTATTAAAGAGGCCCTAGAACAGGAACCCGACCCTGGAGATGGGCCTTCCAACCGCCTGTTTGTCCCGACTGCTGTACGACCGGCTGTCCTCAGATGGGGCCACTGCTCCAATTTCGCCAGCCATCCTGGAGCTAATCGCACTGAGTCCCTCCTTAAGTGCCATTTCTGGTGGCCTTCCCTGGAAGCAGACACCAGGCAGTTTGTGGCTGCCTGCGCCACCTGCGCCCGCAGTAAGTCCTCCCACACACCCCCTGCGGGTCTGCTCCAGCCTCTTTCTGTCCCTGGACGTCCCTGGTCTCACATCGCCCTGGATTTCGTCACTGGCCTTCCGGAGTCTCAGGGAATGACGACCATTTTGACGGTAGTGGACCGTTTCTCCAAGGCGGTTCGGCTGGTAGCCTTACCCAAGCTCCCTTCAGCCCTTGAAATGGCTCAGCTCTTATTTGACCAGGTCTTCAAGATCCACGGTATTCCCCTGGACATTGTATCCGACCGGGGTCCCCAATTCGTGTCCCAGGTCTGGCGTGCTTTTTGTAAAGCCCTGGGAGCCACAGTCAGCCTCTCGTCCGGTTTCCACCCCCAATCCAACGGGCAAGCGGAAAGAGCTAACCAGGAGGTGGAAGCCGCCCTGCGTTGTATGTCGGCCAACAGCCCCTCTCTCTGGAGCACCCACCTCGCCTGGGCCGAATATGCCCATAATACCCTCATCTGCTCTGCCACCGGCCGATCCCCGTTTGAGGCCTCCCTTGGCTACCAGCCACCACTATTCTCTGAACAAGAGGCAGAGGTGGCAGTTCCCTCAGTTGAGCACCACTTACGGCGCTGCAGGAAGATCTGGAGGTCCGTACGAGCTACCCTGCTTAAGTCCCAGACCGTCACCCAGCGTTCGGCCAACCGCCACAGAAGACCCAGTCCGCAGTATCTCCCGGGCCAGTCTGTTTGGTTGTCCTCCAGAAACATACCCCTACACTCTGAGTCCAGGAAGCTGGCGCCTCGTTTTATTGGACCTTATACCATCCAAAGGATCATTAACCCCACTGCTGTCCGGCTCAAGTTGCCCAAACATATGCGGATTCATCCTACTTTCCACGTCTCGCAGTTGAAACCGGTCAAACAGTCCAATCTGTGCCCTCCGTCCAAACCCCCTCCACCCGCCCGACTTATTGATGGGCACCCGGCCTACACAGTCCGCCGCCTCCTGGATTCCAGACGCCGCGGCCGGGGCCTCCAATATCTGGTGGACTGGGAAGGCTATGGTCCAGAGGAACGCTCCTGGATTCCCCGCTCTGCCATTTTGGACCCTCACCTTATTCGGGAATTTCACCGGGACAACCCCGACAAGCCTGGTAGGTCGCCTAGAGGCGCCGTTAAAGGGGAGGGTACTGTTAAGAGCTCCTCCTGAGCTGCTGTTCTCTGTGGCCGCTCCTCTGGTGGTTTTGGTGACATCTAGCGGTGGCTGAAGGTACTTCTCCTCCCATTCCAGCCAATAGATCTCTCCCCTGCCTAATTTGACTCACCTGGCCCTAATTACCTTCTCATCAGCCTCCTGGTTATAAGCCCATGCCTTCCTCTCAGTCAGGACCAGATTGTCAGTTGTTGTTTGCTATGCACACTGTCTGGTTTCCCTTGCGCCTGCAATCTGTTCCTGTGTTCCTGACTTCTCTGCCTGGTTCCTGGATCCCTCGCCGGCTCTCTGTTCCTGTGTTCCTGCCTTCTCTGCCTGGTACCTGGATCCCTCGCCGGCTCTCTGTTCCTGTGTTCCTGCCTTCTCTGCCTGGTACCTGGATCCCTCGCCGGCTCTCTGTTCCTGTGTTCCTGACTTCTCTGCCTAGGTACCTGGATCCCTCGCCGACTCTCAGTTCCTGTGTTCCTGCCTTCTCTGCCTGGTTCCTGGATCCCTCACCGGCTCTCTGTTCCTGTGTTCCTGCCTTCCCTGCCTGGTCCCTGGATCTCTCATCCACCTGCCACCTGCGGTTCCTGTCAGCCTCCTACCCCCAAGCGTAGCCACTCGTACCCTCGCCTTCACCCTCGTTCCCTGGTTCTCTTTCTGGACTATTATTCTTAATAAATCACTTAAACCCTGCTCCTGTCTCTGTGGTTGTGTTCGCATCGTGGTTCCAATTCCAAACCCCTCTTAACACACACTGCTGTTGAGTCACATATTTTGACCTACACCAGCTCTGAAGTCCCACTGGCACTACTGCTGAGCCAAAGTGTGATTTTCTTTTCTTCGCCCCACATCAGTACTCTGAGTGACTGTTTCCCCTTTTTGACTAAAATCAGTATTGCTGTGACTTATCCACTCATACCAGCACAACACACACTAACACACCACCACCATGTCAGTGTTACTGCGGTGCTGAGAATGATCCACAACCCAAATAATACCTACTCTGTAGTGGTCCTGTGGGGGTCCTGATAATTGAAGAACAGCATGAAAGAGGGCTAACAAAGCATGCAGGAGGTGGTTTTAATGTTATGGCTGATCGATGTATGCTAACAGCTGTCAGTCAAAGACCTGGTTGATTTACAGGCTATGAAAGGAAATAAAATTACTTGGTTACAATAAATCATGATTATGTTTGAACACTTTGCCATTTGGCTACTAGTAAATATATCACCAAGAAATTATTCATACAAATAAAGACTCTTATACTGAAATAACTCTTAAGAATTAGTCAGCAGTATTGATAATAGTTATCTAATGATAGACTCAATTACACACTGCCTGAATGCTAACATCACCACTGGTAGTCCACTCATTTAAAACACTATTTAGTAAAGTTTAATTTGGTTTGGGATGTGACCGAATTGTGTACATCAGGGGATTTTTAATGCTAGTGCTAACAGGCTACACATTATTTATTTATTAGCATTTTATTTAATTATTTATTTTAATGCATTTTCTCCCCATCCAGTTGCCCAATTGCATTATCATTATCATCATGCTTCCTCTCTGCCTATGCCTATCCCTGCTCTGACCGAGGAGATCGAAGCTAACCCACGCTCCCTCTGACACGTGGGCAGCAAGCCGCATGCATCTTATTACCCACACATTTGACGAGTGTTGTGCCACCTAGCGTTGTGTACGGAGAGACACACCCTAAGAGCACTCTTTCCTCATCTCTGTGCAAGCGCCTCTAATCAGCCAGCAGAGGTCGTAATTGCACCAGTCTGACAGAGAGAGACCCTATCCGGCTTAGCCCCGCCCACCTGAACAACAGGCCAATCGTTGTTCATGTGGCCGCTCAGTCTTCAGCCGGCAAGGCAGAGCTGAGATTCGATACGATGTATTCGAGATCCAGCTCTGGTTGCAGCGTGTGTTTTTACTGCTGCGCCACCTGAGCGGCTTTATTAGCATTTTAACATCATGTTTTACACTTTGGTTACATTCATGACAGAAACGGTAGTTACTCATTACACAAGGTTCATCAATTCACAAGTTTAATATCAAACACAGTCAGGGAGGAAGGAAACCCACGCAGACATGGAAAGGACCTGGACCGCTCCACCTGGGAATCAAACCCAGGACCTTCTTGCTGTGAGGCGACAGTGCTTCCCACTGAGCCACTGTGCCACCCAGGCTACGAGTTAAATTTTGGTTAATCCAGTAGGTCACAATGATAATGATATAATTTATAGTGCAAAGTGTATTTTGCTATGGGTCTGGCGCCAGCTGAAAATACTGGGTGTAGACCAGGAGTACACCCTGGACGTAGTGCAAATCTACCACAGGGCACGACATCTTTACTTACACCTAGGGGGCATTTGAAGCAGCCAATCTACCTTATGTTTGTTGGCAGGCAGAAGTAAACCAATGTACCAAATTTGCTTTATCCTATTCAGGGTCGCAGTGGGTACAATTCACCAAGCAAAGGTAGGAAACACCCTGGAAAATGTATACACACACACCTACAGACACTTTTGAATCTTTAATTAACCTGACTCTATGACTTTGGACTGTGGTAGGAAACCAGAGCACCTGGAGGAAACCCATGCGGCTTGCTCAACAGGGGTTTTGATCTGTTGGTCCTGGATTCTGTAAAGTTGCTTTGAGACAATGTCTATTGTAAAAAGCGCTATATAAATAAAGTTGACTTGACTTGATTTGGTGGACACTGACCCAATCAAACCCAGAACCTTCTTGCTGCAAGGCGACAGTGCTACCCACCGAGCCATGATGCTGCCTTGTAGGAACATTTGAGAGAACTATTTCCCCACAGATACTGACCAAAGGCAGAGCTGAAACTCTAAGAAGGTTCTCAGAAGTAGCCAGGGCAGTTGTAGCCTAGTGGTTAAGATACCTGACTAGTAATCAAAAGGTCACTGGTTCAAGCCCACCACTGCCAGGTTGTCGCTGTTGGGCCCTTGAGCAAGGCCCTTAACCCTTAATTGCTTAGACTATATACTGTCACAGTACTGTAAGTCGCTTTGGATAAAAGCGTCAGCTAAATGCCGAAAATGTAAATGTATTTAACCAGGAGCTGTTCTGTTAGAGGGAATTAACACACACCTCTCAGCCAATTAGAATCCATGAGCTGTGTGGCACCCACTTCACCAGCTGCGCCACCATGGAGGACATGGAGGCGTTTTGTAATCCAAATATCCTACACTATTCATAAAAACCTTGTATTTTAGGGCATCAAATATGAACAAAAACTTATTAGACTTATTACTGTTTTAAATTCTAATTTATTTTAATGGTTTTAATGGAGTTTAAAGACACCTAAAAGGTGAGAAACCTGTTCAGAACACAAAGCCAAATCAGAAAACTCATTAAAGATACAATTTTTACATTGCAAAAAGAAAAAGAGGATAAAAAAGAAGCAGGGTGGAGATTTGGAGCTAAGCGATTGAAACCTAAATGAACTCAGCAGACTAAGTGCAATCCTTTCTCTTCTTCCAACAGAAAATATTCTTTGTAGCTGCCGCTCCACTAAAAGCCTTTTTAAATGACTCTCCTGCAAGAACGAGGAACGAAGCTCACAATGCCAGCCCAGCCGACGGGCACAGCACTCAGTACGCGGCCACAGCCATATGCTGCTATCCAGACACCAACAGCAGTTGGAGTTTTAGTCTGTTGGTTAAATGTTTGTTAATTATGTTCTTTGCTTTTCCCCCAGCATCTTAATCAGAGAGAAACATCCATGAGCTACAAAACATACTCATTTCGTTTAAATTACCTTTATCGAGTGAATGCATTTACTCCTGCAGACAGCTCATTTTCCGAAGCCCCCAGAGCCGAGAACAACTGTCCTGCCTGATCTGAAGTCATCAAAGCGACAATTATAAGGTAAAAACAGCTGCAAAGCATATTTCCTCAAGCTAATGACAACTGGCTTTGCATCTGAAGCTGCGACTATAAGGAGTCGGCAAGCATCAAAGCACTTCATTCAGCTTTATAGCAAAGCAAATGGCGCAACTGTCACTCTTTTCTAAAACTAAAGCGTGTTAGTGTGGATCAGTGATTTAAAGAGATATGAACACTGTTAGTCCACGTGCCTGGTCTGCACCTTTTATTTTCATTATAAACATTTACAATCCTGCCCCAGTGTTACTAGAAACTGATACATAACTATTTTAATGACTAATCTTGCGCATTTATCTACAGATTCAGAAGTAAGATACCTGGCAATACACCCCTATTTACTCCCCAACCACCTAGGAACACCTTAGCAACTACCCCCTTTATCCTAGTACCCACCTAGCAACAACTAAGTAACCACTCTGTACAGCTTGGCAATCACACGTTACATCTTGGCATCTGCATAGCACAACTTTAGCACCACACAGCAACACTTAGTGCGTTAGCAATTCACCCGCTACCATAGCAACATCCTAGCAGCACCTTAGCAACCATTAACATTTACATTTTCGGCATATAGCTGACGGGCGGCACAGTGGCTAAGTGGGTAGCACTGTCGCCTCATAGCAAGAAGGTCCTGGGTTCGATACCCAAGGTGGGGCGGTTCGGGTCCTTTCTGTGTGGAGTTTGCATGTCCTCCCACAGTCCAAAGACATGCAAGTGAGATGATTTGGAGACACTAAATTGTCCATGACTGTGTTCGATATAACCTTGTGAACTGATGAACCTTGTGTAATGAGTAACTACCATTCCTGTCATGAATGTAGTGTAACACATGACGTTAAAATCCACAATAACCAAACAAACATTCATCTAAAACCCTCAGGACGACTCACAGAAGTGCTTCCATAGTAAACATTACCTTACTCTAGTTTAAGTAGACATAAGCTTGACAACTTCTACCAGTGTATCACAATGTATCGTTTTTATTTGATCATTCTGATTAGATTTTGACAGGACACTTTATAAGTTTTTTTATACAACAAGAAAGAGCATTTAATTAACCAAGGGCTAAATGTTGTTCTAAATAGTTACAATCCTGCCCCAGTGTTACTAGAAATTGATACTTAACTATTTTAATGACTAATCTTGGGCATTAATCTACAGATTCACAACTAAGCTACCTAGCAATACACACATATTCACTCCCCCACCTGTTACCATAGCAATCACCTAGGAACACCTTACCAACCACCCCCTTTATCCTAGTAACCACCTGGTAACAGCTTAGCAATCCCCCGTTACGTCATGGCATCTGCATAGCACAACTGTGGCACCTCACAGCAACACATAGCACATTAGCAATTCACCCACTACCATAGAAACATCCTAACAACACCTTAGCAACCTTTTTTTTTACATTTTCGGCATTTAGCAGACGCTCTTATCCAGGGCGACTTACAGAGTGCTTCCATAGTGAACACTAGCTTACTTAGTTTAAGTAAACAACAGTCCAAGAACACAAATCTGCTGAAACCCTGTTAACAAGTTAGTTTTTTGTTTGGTTTTTTTGCAAGAAATGAATGAGTGTTAGTAAGAGGTAATGAAGGTTTTTAATCGTTTTTTAAAGACAGCAAGAGACTCACCACTTGGGTGCAAGTGCAGAGAAGAGCCTTGATGCTTGTCTTCCTCGGGTCCTGGGTGGAGGATCAAGTCGAGCAAGACTAGTGGCTCGAAGGTTGTGTGGTACAGAGCGGGGTTTGATTAGACCACGAAGGTAGCTTGGGGCTGGTCCATTTTTGGCTTTGTAGGTGAGCATCAGTGTTTTAAACTGAATGCGTGCAGCTACAGGAAGCCAGTGAAGAGAACGCAGCAGTGGGGTGATGTGGCAGTGTTTAGGTTGGTTAAAAAACCTGACGGGCAGCTGCATTTTAAATGAGTTGTAAGGGTTTAAAAGTGGACATAGGAGCACCTGCCAGGAGGGAGTTGCAGTAGTTCAACCGTGAGATTACAAGTGACTGGACAAGAATCTGAGTGGCTTCCATGGAGATAAATGGCCGAATATTCCTGATGCTGTAGAGGAGAAACCGGCACAATCTTTCTTGAAAAGAAACCATTTACATTTTCAGCATTTAGCAGATGCTCTTATCCACAGCAACTTACAGAGGTGCTTCCATAGTGAACATTACATTACTCTACAGTAGTTTAAGTAGACATAAGCTTGACAACTTATACCAATGTATCACGATGTATCATTTTCATTTGATCATTCTGATTAGATTTTGACAGGACAGGTTTTTTTATACAACCACGAAAGAGCATTCGATTAAACAAGGGCTCGTCCGGGATTTGAAACCGGGACCTTGAATCATACCCCTAAACCAAAGAGCCAGCTTGGCATCAAATACATAACTTTTAATTTTTACAATATTTTTACAACGTTTAATAATATCACAATTATGGCTAATAAAATATTGTCAAAGGCAAATGGCAAAGATAAGGGATTAATGAAGTACAACCATAATCATAAACAGAATTGTATGAATTGTTATATAAAAACCTATTGTGTCTATGTACTGTGACCAATGTTTAAGAAATTGTTGTGTTTTATTTATGTACAAGTACATTTGGGTGGGCAGGAGGGACATCTGCTCTCCTCTCAACCTATGTTCTCTTCTCCAGTCCTCTTTTCTCTTCTTCTCCTTTTTCTTCTCTGAACACACCAGGATAAACATTAAAGAAATATTATATGTAAACAACTTGTATTTCTTACCACAATATTTAGGAATGTATTGACCATATCTGATCTGAATGGCAATTATTATATCAGGAAACACTGACCCATCTCTTGTACTTCTGTGTACTTTTATCATCTGACTCATACTTATTTACATTTACATTTTCAGCATTTAGCAGCACTTACAGAAGTGCTTCTATAGTGAACATTTCATTTCTCAAGTTTAGGTAAACAGTCGAAGAACACAAATCTGCTAAAACCTGGTAGAACCAAAGTGCCTTTTTTTTTTTCTTTTTTTTTTTTTTTTTTTTTGGGAAATGGAAAAGAATGGAACAAAATGTTAGTAAATAAGTACAAGTCAGCCTAAGTGTTTAGTAAAAAGGTGGGTTTTTAATCGTTTTTTAAAGACAGCAAGAGACTCAGATGTTCGGACAGACCGAGGAAGTTAATTCCACCACTTCGGCGCTAGAACAGAGAACAGCCTTGATGCTTGTCTTCCTCGAGTCCTGGGTGGAGGATCAAGTCGAGCGAGACTAGAGGCTCGGAGGTTGCGTGGTACAGAGCGGGGTTTGATTAGGCCACGAAGGTAGCTTGGGGCTGGTCCATTTTTGGCTTTGTAGGCGAGCGTCAGTGTTTTAAACTGAATGCGTGCAGCTACAGGAAGCCAGTGAAGAGAACGTAGCAGTGGGGTGATGTGGCAGTGTTTGGGTTTTGAATGAGCTGTAAGGGTTTAATCGTGGACATGGGAGCTCCAGCCAGAAGGGAGTTGCAGTAGTCCAACCGTGAGATTACAAGTGATTGCACCAGAATCTGGGTAGCTTCCCTGGAGAGAAATGGACGAATCTTCCTGATGTTGTTCAGGAGGAACCGACACGCTCTTGTCATGTTGGCTATATGAGGAGAGAATGTCAGCTGGTTATCAAGGACAACACCAAGACTTCTTACCTTATCAGATGGTCTGATCTGGGAGTCATCCAGAGAAATGACTAGGTCCTGGGTTGGAGATTGATCTCCAGGAATGAGCAACATCTCTGTCTTGCTGGGATTAAGTTTTAGATGATGAGCCGACATCCATTGTGAGATATCTTGCAGACATGCTGAGATGCGAGCTGAGACTTGCATGTCTGAAGGAGGAAATGACAGAACGAGCTGAGTGTCATCTGCATAGGAGTGGTAGGAGAAGCCATGGGAGGCTATGACCTTGCCCAGAGAGCGGGTGTAGATAGAGAAAAGAAGTGGGCCAAGTACAGAGCCCTGAGGAACACCGGTTGAGAGAGTGCATGGGGGAGATATGGATCCCCTCCATGACACTTGGTAGGAGCGCCCTTCCAGGTAGGAGGCCATCCATTGCCATGCTGAACCTGTTACTCCAAGGTTGGAGAGAGTGGTCAGGAGAATGCTGTGATTCACTGTGTCGAAGGCTGCAGAGAGGTCAAGAAGAATAAGGACAGATGACAGTTTGGCTGCTTTGGCTGCATGAAGCTTCTCAGTAACAGCTACAAGAGCTGTTTCTGTAGAATGTGCTGCCTTGAAGCCAGACTGGTACGGATCGTGGAGGTCATTCTGAGTGAGAAAGGCAGATAATTGGTTATAGACAGCACGTTCAAGAATTTTGGATAGAAAAGAGAGGAGTGAGACAGGTCTGTAGTTGTTAATGTCTGTAGTGTCTAGTGTAGGTTTCTTAAGAAGGGGAATGACTTGAGCCTTCTTAAAAGCAGTAGGGACAACACCTGATGTCAGGGAGTTGTTGATGATGGGTGTGATTGAGGGGATTAGGTCCTGTGAGATGTCTTTAAGGATGGTGGATGGTATAGGGTCAAGTGTGCATGTAGTGGGATTGCTGGATGAGAGGAGCTGTGTAACCTCATCCATGGTAAATGGGGTGAAGCTGGTGAGTGTGTTGGTGGGTTGAGGGTCAGTTGAAAGTGGGTCAGTCGAAAGTGGGTCAGTCGGAGAGAAGGATTGATTGATTTTTTCGATCTTGTCCTGAAAGAATGTTGAAAAGTCAGTAGCAGTGAGAGAGGCAGAAGGGGGAGGAGGAGGAGAGTTCAGAAGAGAGGAAAAGATAGCATGAAGCTTACGTGGGTCAGCAGCAGATTGTTCAAGCTTGGCTTTGTAAAAAGATGTTTTTGCAGCAGTCACGTCAGATGAGAACCTGGACAGCAGATCGTGGTAGGAGTGAAGATCAACACTGAGGTTAGATTTCCTCCACTTTCTCTCAGCTGCCCTTAATTCTCTTCTGTTGCTGCGCAGTGCATCTGAAAGCCAAGGAGCAGGGTGAGAAGGTTTTCCTCGTTTGAGGGTAAGAGGACAGAGCTGATCGAGGGATGTTGAAAGAGAAGAGAGTAGAGTATTAGTTGCGGAGTTGAGTGGAAGGGTAGCAAGAATGTCAGGGTTAGGTAGTGAAGTTAGGATGGTGGAGATCAGAAGGGAGGGAGATAAAGAGTGAAGATTGGGGCGTGTTGTAAGGGTGAAAGTGTGGTTGGAGGTAGGAAGAGTTGGGAGACGGAGAGAGAAGGACACAAAGTGATGGTCAGAGAGGTGGAGTGGGGTGACAGTGAGGTCCAGAACAGAAGCTGGACGGCTGAAGACCAGGTCCAGAAGATTGCCTCCTTTGTGTGTCGGAGGGCTGTGGTTAAAGAGGAGGTCGAAAGATGAAAGAAGAGGAAGAAGACAGGAGGACTGAAGTGTAGGGAGATTAAAGTCACCAAGAAGAGTCAGAGGAGTTCCATCTGAAGGGAAGAAACTCAGAAGAACATCCAGCTCTTCTATGAAGTCTCCCAGTGCGCCAGGTGGTCTGTAAATGACAATGATATGAAGAGTAATTGGAAAAGTAACAGTAATAGCATGAAATTCAAAAGATGAAATGTTAAGGTGAGAAACATTCACAGGAGTGAAGTGCCATTTCCTGGTCAAGAGCAAACCTGTACCACCACCCCTACCAGATCCTCTCGGTGTATGAGAGAAGGTGTAGGCAGAGGATAAGGCTGCTGGTGTTGCTGAGTTCTCGGTGGTGATCCATGTCTCAGTCAGTGCCAGGAAGTCGAGGCTGTGAGAAAGTGCAAAAGCTGAGATGAAGTCAGCTTTCTGGACGGCTGATTGACAGTTCCAGACCCCACCTACCACCACTGTTTGAGACTGTTGCAACAGTTGGGGGTAGATGAGGTTGCTGCTCCTGTAATGTGCCCTCTGATGTCTGCAGGGTCTGTGAGATATAAGCACAGGACTGTTTGAGTAGCACATGCTGAGAAAAAGTTTGATAGATTGAACAATGTCAGAGACTGATAGTACTTACCCAAGTTAGTTTAGATTAGTAGAAAAAAACCTAGTAATAGAGAAGACCAGGAGATTTAATTTTATACTAAGCTTAGCCCTGCCCCTCAATTCACACCTAGGCCTCCAACAATAGGCACCTGAAGCCACTTTAACCAATCAGCAAAACACAGATTAATGCATCAACAGACTATCTTTTAACAATAGTTAAATGCTACTTCAATTCTAGCAATGTTAATAATCAAAGTTACAAAGATAGAGTCTAGAACAAGTTACAGCAAAAAATATACACTTTAACCAGAAGCTTACCTTACCCAGGAATACAAATGAACACTATAAAAGTTACAAGCACTGATTAATTCAATGGCTGGAGATTTAATTTTATACTTATTTCTCTACTGCTTACTTTTTTTTTTCTTCTGAGGCTGCTAAGAAAAAACTAAAACTGGTGAATGTCACTGCAACCCTTCCTCTTGCTCATAATGACTCACTGTGAATGAAAAGTATTTTTTACTGTAGTAAAAATAAAACTACTTGCATTTCAAACACTAGTACTGCTATTTACCATATACAAATACAGCTACACAGCTATATGAATATGCAATAATTAAAAGCTACTGACTGTTCTACATTACACATGCACCACTACAATGATTAACACTTTAATGAGACCTCACATGGGTTTTCTTACAAATACTATGTAAAGACACTTGTGACTATTGTTGGTCACTTAGCTATGATAGCTCATGTTAGGGATGGTTGGTTGATTGATTGGCACTCACACGTTGGCCAGTTTTCACCAAAAATGTTTTTACTTTAACCCCTTCATGCATGAATTATAACAACATGAAGAATCAAGAATGGTTAAATTTTCCTTTCAGGCTAATACAACTATTGCTTTTTTGAATTTTAAATGTTTTAAATGTAATTAATTACGAGTTAGGTGGACAGCATGCATTTGAGGTTCACTGAGAGTGATATTTCATTAACAGCCCAATGAATAGAACAATCATTTTTAGAAATAAATAAAGTAAAATACAAACTTTTAATGATGTACAACAAATGCTATCATGTTTTAACATGTACTGGACTGGTTATGAAAAAACATGAACAGTCTACTGCCCTGTGAAAACATAGGAAAAAATGAATTAGTTTGTACGTAAAATCTATTTACGATACGTTAGCAAAGTAGCCAGGGCACAAAGGCACAAGACATTTCAAGCAAATGTACTTGGTCTATTGCATGCATCAATAGAAAGTCATCTTGGCATCTGTGTGCATTTTTTGCTTCCTTGAGCTAAGGCCAGTAGTTTCTAGGCCCAAATCTGATCTCAGTACATCTCATATTGGTACAAATGGTACAAAGAACACCTCGTGATTCTCTTCTGTATATAATCACAGAGACGCAAAATTAAAAATATTAATTTAATACTATTAAAAATAGTGTAGTTTACAAAAAAAATCAGACTTGAGGTGTATTTTCACCAAAATATGGATTTAGTATAAAATACATTTGGTAGTTGAAATATCCACAGAAGGCATGATGTCCATTTTAGTGGACATGTGGTTAATTGTAATGTACTGCTTCAAAAAAATAAATATTTGAACAACACAATGATTGTATTGCTTCTTAGATGTTGCTTTTTGTGCTCAAATTTTATTTACCAGCAAAGATGCCTTGTAGTAGAAGAATTTTACAGAAATCCCCGAAGTAGATGGAGTTTCTGACATTCCGTCAGCTATTTTGGTTTATCAGATGATTTGTTGCACTTCATCTTCATGCAATTATTGGCCAAATGGTGGCGCAATACTGGGTTGTTTGGTAGCGTCCGCTTAAAAGGCATCAATAACAATAAAACCTACACACATAGAAAATAATGACTTTTAAATAGCTGTGCACTGTAGTGACCACTATGCATAAAATGGTTAATGTTTGTAAATGTTTGTCACAGTTACAGTTCCATCACAAAATGAAATATTGACATTAACTTTACCTTTTAATACAAATCAGAGCTGTTTTAAAGACTTAGCTGAAGTGAAGTAGTGGTAGTACGGTGTTACAATAACAAGTGTCCCCATCAACGACTGACAGATTCTAACATTACACAAAGCTAGTGCACACAGGTCGGAGGAGGCGTCGCGAGCAGCAATATACCCACCTCAACTGAAAATATCGGGGATCCCACAGCGGCGGAACACAAATTGACTACACTAAATTGGGAGAAAATGGGAGAAAAAAAGCATAAAATATATATATATATATATATAATACTTAATGCATTAATTGGGTTAATCAGTTCCAGGCCCCAGATAACTATAAAACCAATAAATGTAAATGAAATAAAATAAAATAAAAATGTAAGGTAGAAGGTGGACAGGAATAGAGGGAAACACTGTCACCAGCCAACTGGTTTTGTAAAATCCAGACTAACAAAAGTTTTTTCTATTTGTGATAGATAACCTGTTCACTCCTTTTGCCACATTAGCCCCTTTTCATTCTGCCTGTAGGCTCCTTGTGGAGCAAAGGGCCGCAACCACACCCCTCCAGCGGACTCTGTTCTGTGCGTCCCTCCTCAGCTGTGTCCATGACAGGCCGGCATCTCTTGCCTCGCCCTCGACTGATCTCCTCCACATCTGTTTTGGCCTCCCCACTCTGCGTTTCCCCCGTGGGTTCCAGTCCAGGGCTTGTCTTGTGCGTTACCGGCCTGTTTGTGTAGGGTGTGGCCAATCCAACCCCACTTCTGTTTCTTCACGTCCTGGCTAATGGGTTTCTGGCTGGCCAGTTCAGCGTTGGAGATCTTCTCAGGCCACTTGATGTTAAGGGTGTGGTGCAGGCATCTGTCACTGAAGGTCTGAAGCTGGTTGGTGATGGTGTTTGTCACTCGCCACGTCTCTGACCCATACAGGAGGACTGCCTTCACGTTGGTGTTGAAGATGTGGCCGTAGCCTAGCGGTTAAGATACTGGACTAGTAACCAGAAGGTTGCTGGTTCAAGCCCCACCACTGCCATGTTGCTGCTGTTGGGCCCTTGAGCAAGGCCCTTAACCCCCAATTGCTCAGACTGTATACTGTACTGTAAGTTGCTTTGGATAAAGGCGACTGCTAAATGCCGAAAATGTAATGTAATCCTGCTGCACAGGGATAGTGCCTTAGAGTTCCAGATGGGTCACAGGGTGTTAAACGCGAGCCTGGTTAACTCGGCTTTGACCGACTTCTTAGCCCCTTTTATTGCCTCTTTATTATTCGTTTTTATCCTGTTTAGTATTCCACTTTTAAACTTCGCAATAAGTTCTTTTTCAGTTCAGTTGTTGTTCTCACTGCTTTCCTCTTTGGGTTAATAGAATTACTCATGTTTTGGACCCAGGTTTACTGATGTTAAAAAAAACAACATAACACAATGTTTTGCTTGTATTTAGCTTATATTAATAATGCTAAGCAAAGAGCCAACGTGAGACTGATTGAATGACTCAGGCTTGGTCGGGACTGACCACAATGGTTTGTTTTGAATAACAGAAAAAAACAAATTCCGTGTTTATTTAACTTTATTATAAAAACTGGACAAATGACAAGTTGTATGAGTGGAGAGGCAAACAAATAGCAGGGTTCTATTGTACTGTATTTATATTTTTACATCAGAATATTGGGGGGGAAATACATATTGTGATTATGGCCTAGTACAGTGCTGTGAAAGTGTATTTGCCCCTAACCCCATTTCTTCTGTTTTTGCTAATTTGTCACATTTAATTCTTCCAAAACAACTGTGGAAACACTAAGTAATAATCCAGACCTTTGTTCAATAGAGAGGAATGGTTACAACTGCTAATGCCACTGCTTCTATCAATGTGAATAACTAATCAATGTTTTCAATGAACTCATTAAGTACAAGTGTTATTGTTTTAGGCATAATGTGTTTGTACACTATTACAAAGTTGAAGATGAAGTTATGATTCATTTTTATAATTTATTAATGTAGAAAACAGGGTATTTTTAAAAGGTTTCTAAACCACAGTATACACTGATCACCCATAACATTAAAACTACTGGTGGACTATTCTCAGTCCAGCAGTGACAGTTAGGTGTTTAAAAACTCCAGCAGCACTGCTGCGTCTGATCCACTCATACCAGCACAACACACACTAACACACCACCACCATGTCAGTGTCACTGCAGTGTTGAGAATGATCCACCACCCAAATAATATCTACTCTGTGGTGGTCCTGGGAGAGTCCTGACCATTGAAGAACAGCATAAAAAGCAGGCTAACAAAGCATGCAGAGAAACAGATGAACTACAGTCAGTAATTGTAGAACTACAAAGTGCTTCTATATGGTAAGTGGAGCTGATAAAATGGACAGTGAGTGTAGAAACAAGGAGTTGGTTTTAATGTTATGGCTGATCAGTTTATCTTGCAACATACATACAATACAAGTAAAAGAACACCATGTTTCTCTTAGTCTTAGTTGTAATGCCTATTATGTTTATGGGTACATTTAGTTAATAATGAATAAATAAACTGAGAATATTCCACCATAAAATCTAAAAAAGGTAAAGACTGATTTTATTTTTACCATATTAAAAATGTATTAATGAATGCAGCTCTTGATTTGCAAATGACCTAAACACAGCGATGGCACCTTTTAAAATGATGTACTTCACAGTTTAGCAAACGATAAGCATTTAACATCTAGAGTATTAATATACTGCAACATATGGAATGCCATATGTGATATAATCCATAATCAAATTCAGAACATTTATAGTATTTAGCAGACACAAGGAAACTTATGAAGTTTTTTTTTACCTAGACACCAATTACATTTACATTTTCAGCATTTAGCAGATGCTTTTATCCAAAGCGACTTATAGTACTATGACAGTATACAGTCTCAAGGGCCCAAGTAGTGGGGCTTGAACCAGAGACCTTCTGATTACTAGTCCAGTACCTTAACCACTAGGCTACAGCTTGCAATAATCTTACTTTAATAAAAAATAGGCATAAATCTTAAATAAATCAATAAATCAAAATTCAAATAAATCATTTTAGAGGGTTTAATCGGTTTTATTAACTGTAAGATCAGTGTCTACTTAAGTATGCTGTGAAAATGGTGCCTTTAACCTTGGTGCTTGTCTTCTCTTAATTCTTAGAGGTAGGTCATGTTGAGGCCAGGCTTGTGACTCCAAGGGTTATACATATGTAGAGACTGTGCTTCAACCAGTGTTTTCAGATGCTGATCCAATTTGGCATTCTAGACAAGCATTGTTGTTTTAAATTTAGTGTGGGCATCTGCAGAAAGCCAGTAGAAGGAATCCAGCAGTGCAGTGATGTGGGAGTTTTTATTTACAAAATATTAGTGGAATGACATTTTCCATCTCTATAGCATTTCCCATTCTGGTAAATAAACAACACACAAAAAAGGTCTTAGAAAGGTCTTTAAAATGGGGCTACTGCTACCTCTTGAAGGTGCTATATGCGGTACTTAAAAAAGGATTAAAACATGAAAACTGTTGAAATGAGCCATGTAAATTAAATTTCAAAAAGAATTTCAAATAGGCAGATTAATAGTACATTATTTAATATTTCTAACACTAGTGTTGGAACCACTATGTAAAAAGTGAATGTACTTCGATCTCTTAAAAGCTTCAATCAGTATTGTATTTTTTGGTGGTAAGCCTCTAGCTAATGACTACAAAAAGCCAACTAATCTATTTATTTGCTTAAAAAAATCAATAAATAAACCTTTTAAACTAAGTTTTGGTGTTAATGAAGGTTGGTAGCATTTGCTGGTCATGCTGGTCAGTCTTTCCTTGGTCAAGTTGTTAATTTTGGTCAAGCACCATCCTAATCAAACTGTTCATCATGATCAACTAGTTAAATCCTAAACCTGGTAAATAATAATCATAAACAAACAAACTGAAATTTAGATATATGGTGATCAACAAATTATTTTATTTGCTGGACGACCATGTTAACCAGCTTAAACTGGCCAAGCCAGCAGGGACTACAATTGTTTAATCAGTTACACTATGTATTTAAAAGACTAACCAGTCATATCATGTGTAGCTCTATCTTTGTTGGTTGGTACTAGTAGGGGTGGGCGATATAATATCGTTCACGATAATACCGGTATAGTTGTAAATTCGATATGGTTTTTGCCATATTGCGATATTGTTAGCAAAAGCGCGTCACTCGCTCTCAAGCGCTTAACAGTGAAATAATGGACAGAGAGTAGTACCGGAGTTAGCACCGAGGACGAAATAGTCCCTAAAAGTCGAGCTACATCACTAGTGTGGAAGTTTTTCGAATACAGAAGGTCGGACAAAACGTGCGAAAATACTGTAACGACAAAAGGTGGCAACACATCAACTTTATTTCAGCACCTAAAGCAAAAGCACCCGCGTGAGTACGAGGAGTGTCAGTCACTGCGTGAGTCCGAAAATGATGTGAGGCCAAAAACTGTGTCAGTGAATGAATATAAATACACAGGTTACCACACAGGTTACCATCTGAGAACGTTTAAAACACAAAAGCGCTAAGCTGAACGCTTTCCTTCATGTATGAGCATGGAAACTGAATCACTGAGTCAATGAGTCAGAAACGACTCTTTTCAGACGAATTATTCATAGGAATCGAATCAGAAAACTGTGCTCTGGTAAAGATTTATTCGTTTTGCTCACTGTGTGATAAACAACTCCGCTTCAAGAGATTCAGATGTATAAACCAATCAGAGCTTCGAATTCAGATTCTGGGTGGAATTTCAAGCTCTCTCTTCATTGGTTGCTGTATAATTGACAGATATTCATTTTGCAACAATAGTTAAGCATGATCAAATATTAATCAGGATTTTTCCGATGCTCATTTATTTGAAGTAAAACGGACAGTAGAAATGTGCTTGTGAGATTCTGCTGGTTTGTTTAATATAAATGTTGTCAATATGAATACAAATACAGCCTGTAATAATACAGAAAACACAGTAATTAGTCAGAATTTATCAGAACTACAATGTTTTGTGTTTTTAAGAGAACCTTCGTAAGGTAAAATACGAGCAGTGGCCTGCCATTGTACTAAGTTTACATTATATTGTATCGTATCGTATATAGCCACTTCTCAAAAGCATATCGAGATATGAGTTTTTTTTAGCCATATTGCCCAGCCCTACTGGAAGTGATGCTTAATTTAATGTACATTTAGTTGTTTGTTTTGTTTTATTAGGGTTTTAATGTCATGTTTTACACTCTTTGGTTACATTCGTGACAGGAACGGTAGTTAATCGATACACAAGGTTCATCAGTTCACAAGGTTATATCAAACACAGTCTTGGACAATTTAGTATCTCCAATTCACCTCACTTGCATGTCTTTGGACTGTGGGAGGAAACCAGAGCACCCAGAGTTAACCCATGCAGACACGGGGAGAACATGCAAACTCCACACAGAGAGGACCCGGACCACCCCACCTGGGGATCGAACCCAGGACCTTCTTGCTGTGAGGCGACAGTGCTACCCACTTAGCCACCGTGCCGCCCATAATGTACATTTAGTAACATTTGTACCTTAGATTTCCTGACTGTCTGCAAAACAAAAGTGTTTTTAAAATAAACTTTTTTAAAAAGTGTTCTTATATATCGCTAGTGAATATCGTTATCGCAAAAATATCCCAAAATATCGTGATATTATTTAAAGGCCATATCGCCCACCCCTAGGTACTAGACTAGTAAACAGCAGGTTTAAGTTTTACAGTCACCAGGTTGCCATTGTTGAGCAACTGAACAAGGCAAATAACCATCAACTGGATTATAATCTTTCTTAATTTTAAGTCGCTTAGGAAAAAAGCATCCGCTAAATGTCAAAATTATTTTATGTAAAATGTATAAACATCTGAAGCCACACCTGGCCTGCAACAAAAAGGTGCCAAGAGGAGTCTTACATCGGTCCTTAAAAGTTATTTGCATGATAATTAGCTATGTAAAACCATTTATTTAATTATTCAAAATAAGAAATAACACTTTTTTGCTTCTTTACATCTTACATTTGTTATTATAAATATGTAGTATTGAAAGCCATTTAGAAAGGCAGTGACTCTGAAGTCCAGTTTATTAGCTAATGCTAACGGATTGGAACTTGGTGCTATAGGACCGGCTTGAACAGGTTTAGTGAGGTGGGTAAACAGTAGTGAGGACGAGAACCTCAAAATGAATTGAGAACACACGTCTTTTACACTAATAAGACCTTATAGTACAGTCAGTGCCTGACATCTTGTGGTAGCCAACAGAATAATTCACATTCGTGTCCAGTTGTCGACGTTTAACACCGTTACTGTAATTATAACCTCGTGTTAAAAACATGTACCAATGTTAATTACCTGAATGTGTGTGAGTGTTTGTTTCTAGCTCTTGAAGGTGCGTTGGTCAATGTCTAACTGTTCTTAGGTCAAACTGTTCTTAAGTATAAATATCTGGAGAACATAATAAATCAGAGTAAACAAAGAAAGTGTATCTGAGAAAACAGTCAGGCTAGCTTGTTTTAATCCCTCTTGTTGGTTACATATTGACATTCATCAATTAATCTGTCACTTCATCACAATCTTTATTGCTCAAAGATCAAACGTAGCCGCTCAGGTGGCGCAGCGGTAAAACACACGCTGTTCACCAGAGCTGAGATCTCGAGTACATCGTATCGAATCTCGGCTCTGCCTTGCCGGCTGAGGCTGAGCGGCTACATGAACAATGATTGGCCTGTTGTTCAGATAAAGGGCGGGACTAAGCTGGATGGGGACTCTTTCTCAGACTAGTGCGATTACGACCTTTGCTGGCTGGTTGGTGGTGCCTGCCCGGAGATGGGAAAAGAGTGCGGTAAAGGGTGTGGCCCTCTGTGCACAGCGCTGAACCGCACTGCACTCGTCAGGTGTAGGTGATAAGATGTTTGATTGCTGTGCACGTGTCGGAGGGGGCGTGGAGCAGCCTCGTCCTCCCCAATCAGGAGCAGGGACCAGCATTAGTGAGAGGATGATTGACAGGTAGAAACTGGATGCGCTAAAGTGGGAGAAAAAGGGGTAAAATAAAAAAAATAAAAAAGATCAAACATGAAACACATGGTCATCATACACTACTATAAGTATTAATTATTAAGACCCCCCTTCTAATTACTGAATTCATATTTTAGCCACAACAACTGCTAACAGTTGTAATAAATCAGTTACACAGTCAAGTCACATTATTATGAACACTTTCTGTTTTCGACTACGGCAGCGCGTAGCTCATGAAAGAAGTCACGTTTCGTGAACTGGCTTGGTGGTTATATAAGGTTTGCAATAGACTGTCTGCACATATATTCCTCATTGCCGTCGTGGGTGAAAGTACCATGGGTAAAATTGTCTTCCCAGGGGCAGATAGGATCTTACAGCAAGACAATGCGACATGTCACATGGCTAGATATGTCCGACACTGGTTGGAAGAGCATGACCAAGACTTCCAAGTACTACCCTGGCCCCCTTATTCCCCAGATTTGAACTCAATTGAGCATCTGTGGGACCACCTTGATCGTCGTGTTCACTCAATGGATCCTCCCCCACATACCCTCCAGCAGCAGTGGGATACACTGCAGTCAGCATGGCTCCAGATACCTGTGACAACCTACCAGGAGCTTATTGAGTCACTTCCAGCCTGTCTAGCTGCTGTCTGTGCTCACTTGGCGGTTACTCTGAATATTAGCTGGTGGTCATAATAATTTAACTTGACTGTGTACCACTATGACTGTGCTCCTGTGCACAAAGCAAGGTCTATAAAGACATGAAGAAATGCATAGTTTAAAGAACTCTCGTGGCCTACACAGAGCCCTGACCTTAGCCCCACTGAACCGCTTTGGAATAAATTAGAGCATCAACTGAGGCTTTCTTGACTTGAACAGCTATGGAACGAACTGGAATATCAACTGAAGCTTTCTTGACCAACATTAGTGCCCAGCCAAACAAATGCTTTTTTGACTGAATAGGCACAAATTCCCACAGATATACTTTATGATATACTTTACTTTATGATGCCTTCTCAGAAGAGTGGCTGTTGTTATAATTATATATACAGTATACAGTATATATACTGTATATAAATAATATTATAATAATATAATTATTAATATAATTATAATATTATATAATAATATAATTATATATATATATATATATATATATATATATATATATACAGTATATATATATATATATTGATCATGATGTTCTCATTTCTCGCCTTTTCTCTATTGGTATCACTGGCATAGCTTTACAGTGGTTCAGGTCGTATCTTACAGACAGACAGCAGTTCATCACGTTACACAGAAGCTCACAGAAGTCCTCTACTTTTACTGTTATGGCAGGGCTCAGTTCTTGGACCTCTACTTTTTGTAATCTACATTTTACCCCTTGGCCAGATCATTCGTACTCATGGCCTAAATTTTCATTGTTATGCTGACTATATTCAGTTATATCTCAGTACACACATATCCTCAGTTTCCCCTCCCAGTACATTAATTGACTGTATTTCTGATTTAAAGCTCTGGATGCACAATAACTTTCTTATGCTAAATACTGACAAAACTGAAGTCTTACTGGTTGGCCCTAAACATCTATTGTCAAAGTCATCCAATTTTTCAGTGAGTATTGATGGCCTGCTCGTTAAGCCTGCGCCTGTTGTTAGGAATCTTGGTGTTTTATTCGACTCATCACTTAACTTTGATCAGCATATCAAGTTCCTCACTAAGAGAGCATACTTTCATTTACGTAACATTGCTCGTCTTCGACTGTTCCTGACCAATAAGGATGCAAAAACCTTGGTTCATGCCTTTATTATGTCCCGTATTGACTACTGTAACTCCCTCTTTGTTGGTATCCCTGTAAAATCTATACAAAAGTTACAGTACATTCAGAACTCTGCGGCTAGAGTTCTTACTCACACTAAGCGTTCAGCTCACATCACCCCCAGTCTTTTTCAGTTACATTAGCTGCCAGTTTCGTCCCGGATAAAGTTTAAATTTTTACTACTTACATTTAAGGCCTTGCATAACCTTGCTCCCCTCTATCTCAGAGAACTGCTGACCTCTTACACTCCCTCTCGCTCTCTTAGGTCTTCTTGTAATAATTTACTTGTTGTCCCACGCACTAGACTTTCCACTTTGGGAGGAAGGTCCTTCAGTGTCATAACCCCCAAACTCTGGAACTCACTTCCTCAATCTCTTCGGGACTGCACTTCCTTTTCCTCTTTTAAATGTGACTTAAAAACCTTTCTTTTTAATGCATATTTTTCTTCCTTCTCCACTGCTTAGTTTATTTTTTTTTTTTTTTTTTTTTTTTTTGCTATTGCTTTGTAAAGCGTCCTTGGGTCTGTGAAAGGCGCCATTAAAATTTAACTATTATTATTATTATTATTATAGCTGAAAAGATCACACAGAGGCCACTCTACCTTTATCCCATTTGTTGGGTGTCCAAAAACTTTTGGCCATTTAGTGTACAATACTGTGGCTGCATGGGAAAAAAAACACAGTCTGTTGCTGTTGTTCACCTTTTAAGCACTAGCGCCAGAATTCTACCTATTATGACATTATACCATGAAGGACACACTGGTCTTCATTAGACTGAACTTAATTTACTACATTTTTATAGATTCACCAATTTAGAAAAAAAACATTTATGTAAATTGAGCTTCCTACAAAGAGGTTAATTACAATAACATGTAAAAACAGGTCTTAATAATATTCATAGCTTAAAAAAAAAAAAAAACCTATGTTAACATGTATTCATTGCTACAGGATGATTTGTGTCCCTACTGATGCTGCTAGAATTTTTCTTCAGTATTTAGCATACATTATGTCCAGGTTCAACAGGTCACTGATCCACTGAGCCCTCTCATCACAATCATGGGACCAGCAGATAATCAGAATTGACCTCCCAAACCTGGACAGAATCTTTGTTTGCCGAATGAAGAATAATCAACATTAATAAGGACATTAGTACATTAGATTCAACAAATCAGCCCAGAAGCTGTCATTACATCAGAGTGCATGCAGGGCTAACAAAGTGGAATAAATATGTTTGTTCTTCTGAACTAGTTTGGTTAAACTGCTCTGCCATAACCACACATCTCAGAGTACAAAAAGACATACAGGTGCAACAGCGCCCCTTGCTGAAGCACTAAGAATACAGCTTGCAATTGTGTAGTACTGATCAAATGCTGTGATAGATTTTGCTGTGATAAGAACTTACAACCTCTTTTCCACTGCACAGTACCTTACGGTATGTTTCAAATCAGTGGCGATTTCTGTAAGACTGCAAGGGAAGCTCAGCTTCCCCTAAAATGTCCAAAATTAAATGGTCAAATATGTACAGTTGTGTTAACATTTCATTGACTACAAATGCGTTAGAACACGTTCATCTCGAAGACGAGTTCGTTCAGAATCAGCTACTTATCACAAATCGACTCGATTTTGTTAACTTAACTCATACATTCCCGGAGCGTCAATGCATTTACCCGCAGACGCTGAGCGTCTCTTTGCTTCTATGGGGCTGCATGGGCAGGAATTCGAAACTCGCCGGTCATTGGATAAATGCCACGATCTTGTCCCGCCCCCAGACGCTGAGCGTCTCTGGGGGTGAATGGGGCTGTGGGCGGGTCTGGACGCTGAGCTTCTGCAAGATGATTGGAGGATCAGTCGAAAGGCTGAATCCCGTTTTGATTGACAGCTGTCGCTGGGAGCTTCAGTACCATCGCGGATTTTGCGAGTGAAGTCGGAAGACAAACTGCAACCCATTTCATGCCATTTTCTTGAAAACTAACAAAGGGGAGAATTTATACATTTATATATAAATAAATTGACAAATTTTATGATGTAAGCCGACAATGAGCTTCCCCTCTTTGAAAGACCAGCAGCCGCCACTGTTTCAAATCCATGATCACACATTTAGTAATTGTAAGTAAGGTGTATAAAAACTCTATCAGCATTGCTGTGTCTTATCCACATATACCAGCACAACACACACTAACACACCACCACCATGTCAGTGTCACTGCAGTGCTGAGAATGATCCACCACCCAAATAATACCTACTCTGTAGTGGTCCTGTGGGGGTCCTGACCATTGAAGAACAGCATGAAAGGGGGCTAACAAAACATGCAGAGAAACAAATGGACTACAGTCAGTAATTGTAGAACTACAAAGTGCTTCTATATGGTAAGTGGAGCTGATAAAATGGACAGTGTGTGTAGAAACAAGGAGGTGGTGTTAATGTTATGGCTGATCAGTGTATGTAACTGCTTTACAACTGTACACAAATAACTTACTAATTATTTAAAGTCATGAAAAATGTAAACTAAGGGTGGTTGTAGCCTAGCAGTTAATTTATTGGATTAGTAATCAAAAGGTCACTGCCAGGTTGTCACTGTTGGGCCCTTGAGCAAGGCTCTTAACTTAACAGGTGCCCCAAATAATGGTAATATAATACATGTTCTAAACTGGTTCCATACTATAGAAATGAGTGGACTGGTTCCCTGACACACCATAACCCATTCACACCATGCATACGTCAGAAGAGACCACCTAATGCGCCATTGATTTTTTCAGAAATGTTACCTTAAATGAATATGGCTGTAGCCCTGGAGACTTGGGTTTGGACCTCACCACTCATCAGTGTCCTTTCACCTCCCAAAATATCCAGAAATTGGATTAGCTGCTTTAACCCACCTCTGGGTGTCAGTAAGTGAGGAAATGTGTAAGTGTGTGTTGCTCTGCAATGGACAGGTTTCCAGTTGAGTGTATTAATTACATTTACATTTAGCTTAATTACATTTATATTCAGGCCTATGTTGCAAACTAATCAGAATCAGAGACACTTTTGCCAGGGAGTAGTGCTCACAGAATTTGCTTTTGTTTTTAGTGCATGCCATAACATAGATAATTGTTGGCTGGATGGATGGGTGGGTGGATAGATAGTTGCATGCAATACAATGTGCATTAATACTAAGAATATATACATACATACAAGTAAAGTGGCTGTGCATTGTGAACAGTACCATGTACATACACCAATCAACAATAACATTAAAACCACCTCCCTGTTTTTACACTAATTTTATAAGCTCCACTTACCATATAGAAGCACTTTGTAGTTCTACAATTACTGACTGTAGTCCATCTGTTTCTCTGCATGCTTTGTTAGCACTCTTTCATGCTGTTCTTCAATGGTCAGGACTCTCCCAGGACCACTAAAGTGTAGGTATTATTTGGGTGGTGGATCATTCTCAGCACTGCAGTGACACTGACATGGTGGTGGTGTGTTAGTGTGTGTTGTGCTGGTATGAGTGGATAAGACACAGCAATGCTGATAGAGTTTTTAACACCTCACTGTCACTACTGGACTGAGAATAGTCCATCAACCAAAAATATCCAGCCAACAGCGCCCCATGGGCAGCGTCCTGTGACCACTGATGAAGGTCTAGAAGATGACCAACTCAAACAGCAGCAATAGATGAGTGATCATCTCTGACTTTACATCTACAAGGTGGACCAACTAGCGCTGCTGTGTCTGATCCACTCATACCAGCACAACACACACTAACACACCACCACCATGTCATTGTCACTGCAGTGCTGAGAATGATCCACCACCTAAATAATACCTGCTCTGTAGTGGTCCTGTGGTGGTCCTGACCATTGAAGAACAGCATGAAGGGGGCTAACAAAGCATGCAGAGAAACAGGTGGACTACAGTCAGTAATTGTAGGACTACAAAGTGCTTCTATATGGTAAGTGGAGCTGATAAAATGGACAGTAAGTGTAAAAACAAGGAGGTGATTTAATGTTAAGGTTGATCGGTGTATATTATAAAGTGTGCCATATGTGTGCAATATGGGTAGATGCTCAAGTTCAAGTAATCCCATAGTAAGTATTTTAGTGCACAGTAATGCCCAGACACAGTGTAGTTATACAGTATGATCACATGTTAGAATAAACAATCTCTTGTACCATAAGGCGGTAAAATAACAGCCAATAGCACAGAACAATAAACAGAACAACAAACAATGTGACAACAGACATACAGGAAGTGCAGCAAACAGACAATAATTACACAGTGGACAAGATGTCAAACAGTAGTTGACATTAAACAGTACAATATAATAGACAGCTGGCAATGTGGTATAGGGCATGTCTGCAACCTGTAACATGCAGATATGTGTTATCTACTAAAAAATATTATTGCAACTGTTATTAAGCTTTTGAAGATACAGTAGGGTAGTGAAAGCTCAATGGTTAAGTTGCTGGCCTAATAAATTGAAGCTTGCCAGTTTAATCCCCACTACTGCCAAAGTGCCACTGTTGGGCCCCAGAGCAAGGTCCTTAACCCTCACCTGCTAGCATTGTGTTCAGTCATAACAGAGTAACATAAATGTAAATACTGATAACCTTAAGAAAGAAGCTATGTAAGTGGTGTTTTTGTAAAGGCCTTAATGTTTAGTGTTGCCCTGATGTCGTACAGATGCTTGATTTTGGTGAGTTCACAACCAACGATTTTCTTAGCAAAGTGGACCACCCTCTGTAGCTTCTAAAGCATCACAAATGTAATCCTAACATATAGTATATATTGGGCCCCCATGTTTAATTCATGGCTACAGCCTTACAGGGCAAACTCACCACCTCTATGACAGTTTAAGGTCCAGACTGACAGAATCATCACCTAGGTGACCTCTGGCACAGCCCAACATTGGCTGTTAAACATTTTATGCTAAATGTTTGATGTGGATTGGTGACTGCAATGGATAGGCACCTTGTCCAGGGTATTTCTACCTTGTGCCCAGTGTTTCCTAATGGTACTGGATCTGCCACAACCCTAGCCAGGATAAAGTTTGCTTTGTTTATTAGAGTTTAAACATCATGTTCAGGTAGTTACAGGTTACCCATGATTCATCCATTCAAGTTCAATGTCAAACACCATCACAAGCAATTTTGTGTCTCCAATTCACCCAACTTACACATCTTTAGACCGCTCCACCTGGAAACTGAACCCAGGACGTTCTTTCTGTGAGGCGACAGTGCTACCCACCGAGCTACCATGTTGCACTGCCAGAATAAAGTGGTTAACGAAAACAAAAGGGAAAAAATGAAATAAAATATTAGTTTGTTTTATTGACCTGTTGTTAATCCAACTGTTTACTTTGTTTAAAAAAAAAACTTTATTGTGGTCAGGCTTGTGGTGGGTCAGGCACCACCTAGGAACACTGGATGCAAAGCAAAAATACATCCTGGACATGTTGCCAATTACTGTAGGTCAACAAACATCCCACATGTTCATTCACACAACTATGTGCAATGAGAACCAGTCTGTATGTTCATTTTATTCAGGGAAAAATCTTAGAGCTTAAAGGGGAAACCAGTCAGTTGCTGGACACTAGTCCTACTGGGAGAAAAATGAAATGTGTACTAGTACAAGAATGATGAATATGCTTGAATATTTAATTATCTTGTTTGAATATCTTTGAGTTTTTAAGTAATAATTACTACTGGTGACAGTGGGTAGCACTGTCACCTCACAGCAAGAAGGTTCTGGGTTCAATCCCTAGGTGGGGTGGCCTGGGTCCTTTCTGTGTGGAGTTTGCCTGTGTCTGCGTGGGTTTCCTCCAGGAGCTCTGGATTCCTCCCACAGTCCAAAGACATTCAGTCAGGTTCACTGAAGATAAAGAAATCATCCATGACTGTGTTTGACATTAAACTTGTAAACTGATGAATCTTGTGTAATGAGTAACTACCGTTTCTGTCATGAATGTAACCAAAGAGTGTAAAACATGAAGTTAAAATCCTAATAAATTACTACAGTGGTACCTTGAAACTCAACGTCAATTGGTTCTGGGAGTGGCATCGAGTTTAAAAGGTGTTGAGTTTTAAGGTATTTTTTCCCATAAGAATGTATGGAAAACCTGTTTTGTGGATTTGTGGAACTGCATATATTTTAGGCTAATCTAAAATAATTGGCTTGTTTTTAACACTTATACACTAAAAATAACACAAATATAATATAACAAATACCAAGCTACAACTGAAAACAGTAAAAAATCAATAAAAAAATACAATAAAACCTGCACTTTACCTTTACCACACTACCTTTATTGTTTTCTTATGCTTCTTAATTAGTGGAGAGAATTTATGAGCAGTAATAATTAAGAGAGTTTTAGTGTTTCTATGTCGTTCCTTTAATACATTAAGTCACATTAAGCTTTTTTTTAATGATAAGCGTTTTAGACTCTCTCGTAAAAGCTGATTCTTACAGTTTCTCAGAACCCCGAGCTGTAACACAAGTTTAAAAGTGAAACAGAAGGAAAATCCAGCTTAACCCAGATACATGTGGAGCTTTCAGAGTGGATTTGATGGTCATTCCACACAAATGCAGATTCGTCTCATATTCGCACTTTTATCACTTTTCAAGCCGAGCACTGAACAAAGCAGCAGTCACACACATGTCGAGTTTAAGGGAAACGTTGAGTTTAAGGGTACAAATTTCTTGATGAATGGTGTTGAGTTTCAAAGATATTGAGTTTAGGGGGACGTTTTATGAGACCTTTCTTAGAAAACAAATTCCCACAGACATACTTCAAAGTTTGAGAAGCCTTCCTAGAAGAGTGGCTGTTGTTATAGCTGAAAAAGATCACACAGAGGTCACTTTAATACCATTTGTTTTTGATATAGGATTGCCTAACAAGCTCATGGTTGGGTGTCCAAATACTTTTGGCCATACAGTGTATAATACTTTGGCTGCTGTTGTTCACCTTTTAAGCACTACTGCCAGAATTCTACCTGTTATGGCATTTAAACCTCATGAAGGAAACACTAGTTTTTAAAAGGCTGAACTTAATTCACTCCATTTTTATAGATTCACCAATGTATATTTAATCTATATTTAATGTATATTCATCTTGTTTTTAAATAATAATGAAAACTGAGAAGACTGTGGACACTCCCGGTATCTACAGCAGTTTTGCTGTTCACCTGCAGATGGAGGCCAATCAGCTTAGTTCGGAACAGTTCCACCTTGTAGATCCGAGTCAGCCAAACTCAAGCTGTTGTTCATTCACTAGCCGACGGAGAAATGGAGAGGAATATGTTAGAGGTAAAAAAAATAATTCACATAACAAAATAAATTGATGTTTTAATTGTATTCAAAGTAGATAAACTTGTGTTGAATCTGTTTACCTAGAGGCGTTGCTTGTTTGGAAAACAACTGAGGCTACCTGAAGGTTTTCAGTGTAACCAAGCAAAACGTTGCTATCATAATATTAAACAATTTGCAGATATGTATATTTTTTTGGAAATATATCGTGTATTTGTTTCTATTTTTCAGTTTAGAGTTCCAGTGGGCCTGTTGGCTTTTATACCTGGTGTGGTAACGAAGGGAATGAACTCGTTACACAGATATGTATTAAAACTGTGTTGTGTTTTTATCACAGGCGTTGAACTCACAGAATTTGAAGTCTCTAGAAGAATGGCTTCAGAAAACCTCCATCACTTTAACACAAGTTAACGGCCAGCGGAAATATGGAGGTCCTCCACCAGGTAATTTATTATATATTGGCTTGCTGTATGCTCAGTGCCTTTATTTCTTTTTTACTGTCTGTATAACAGAAAGGTTTCATGTGTATATTTTGTATAAATGCCTGTAAACAAAGTCGCGACTTTCTAGAACATTCCACTTCTCTGCTTTGTTTTCGACTTTTACACAGCTAATTCATTTAAACGTATTAACTAACCCAGTAAAGATGACCTGAAACAAGAAAAAAAGCAAGATTCTGCACCGCGATAATTACCAAACACAGGAGAGACCAAAACGCGTAACATAACATCAGGGGCGATTTAATGCATGGGCTTACCTGGGCCCAGGCCCCGAATAATTGAGGGCCCCGGATTGGCTGTTTTATTTTTTATATATTTTGGTTAATAAGAACGGGGAAGCTTACAGACCAATGATTTTGTAAATCATTTACACGTTATTCATATTTCTGTCTGTTGATTGGCCAGATAAACTAACGAGCTGCTGTAATTCTGATTGTTAGTGGTGTGCCATACTGCAAAATTTGGTATGATCCGATACCAAGTAAATTCAGGGCCAGTATCGCCGATACCGATACTTTTTAATAATTAAAGTAGATGCATCATTAAATTGCTAAATCTGCTTGAATTTTCATGACATTTAAGTGTATTATTAAGTGTATTTTGTTTTTTATGTAAGTTTTGTTTGTTTGTTTATTAGGATTTTAACGTCATGTTTTTACACTTTGGTTACATTCTTGACAGGAACGGTAGTTACTCATTACACGAGATTCATCAGTTCACAAGTTTATATCAAACACAGTCATGGACAACTTAGTATCTCCAATTCACCTCACTTGCACGTCTTTGGACTGTGGGAGGAAATCGGAGCACCCGGAGTAAACCCACGCAGACACGGGGAGAACATGCAAACTTCACACAGAAAGGACCCGGACCGCCCCACCTGGGGTCCGAATCCAGGACCTTCTTGCTGTGAGGCGACAGTGCTACCCACTAAGCCATCGTGCCGACATTTTTGTAAAGTAGCTGATCTGAGTAGGGTTGTAAATAAATTCAGTTGTTTAAAGCGGTCAGATTTCTTGTTTCTGGTGCTTTACTTTCTCACAATGTTATCATCATAGTGTATTGCCACAAAGTGGCTAACTCATACTATGTAGTTGTGTTTGCAGGGTGAATAAATTTGTAGCTTTTTAATAGTGAGCGAATACATGTGTCCTTGTTAATTTAAAATAAAAATAAATAGATGCTATTCTGTTTACATTTATAAGCACAAAGTCAAAAGAAAAGAGCTCTCATTCACCAAAACACGGAATAAGAGCCTCACTACATGATCTGATTCATTTGCATAGGGTGCGCAATGTGCGTAAGGTGCGTCTGTACTTTACGCACGTATAGTTTACACTATTATTTCCATAAAATCGCCCCTTTTTCTGTATCTGCAAAGCAAAGTATTCAAAAACTTACAATCTTCCACTGCCTACCAACGTGCTGATGTCTGTTAGGATTATAACAACATGACGTGACGGTACCACAACAAAACCCAGCAGAGCAGGAGCGAGGTGAGCATGTAAGATGTGAGAGGAACGAGTCTGTACACACATGATCTTTATGTTCTAACGAAACGAGAGAATTGTGCTGAATGTAGCGGAGAAAAAGTGAAACTAAAGTATCGATCCGATACCAATACCAACGTTGGTATCGATAATATCGATATTTGGATCGATCCGCCCACCACTACTGATTGGTGGTTTCAGTTAAGCAACGTAAACGTTAGAGCTAGTGCGCTATCAAAATGTCTGAGCTTAGAAAGTACGAGAGTGGGGCGCAAAAAAATAAAACGTAAAAATAAACTGCGATCTGCTATGCTCCAAGAAAGAGTGAGCCACTTGACTCTGATGTCTATCGAGAGTGACATTTTGAGAAATCTGGATTTTAAGGACATTATTAGAGACTTTTCATTTCAGAAAAGTAGAAGAAAATACTTTTAAAGGTAGGCTCAGATGTTTTCTATTTTTCATGTTAGAACTGCAGTGTTCAGTCTTGTTGTCGCGTGTGTTGTGAAATGATAAGACTGTAGACCTGGGTACTCTTCCTGATTCCATATTTACATCCTTATTATTTTATTGAATCTGCATTTAATGTTTTAACCTGTTGATTGTTGTCCGTGTGCTATCGCTTTGTTTTCTGTCCTTACTATGGTTTGGGTAACATGGCTACATTAGTTCGGAAGGAACTCTGTTGTCTTGCGTTGTGTACTGATTTTATGAAAACTGTACATGGGGGCCCACAACCAGCCGTAGCCCCTGGGCCCACAGGCAGGTTAAATCGCCTCTGCATAACATGTACACCGATCAGCCATAACATTAAAACAACCTTCTTGTTTCTACACTCACTGTCCATTTTATCTAATCCACTTACCAATAGAAGCACTTTGTAATAATAATAGGCATCCGTCAGTCTCGGGAGACTATGGAGTTGTGCACTGTTCAATTTTTGCAACATCGGTTGTGGCTTGTCAGGCATATACGGGAATGACAGTCTCTTCCACATCTTGCGCAGATGAAGCTTGATGCTGGTCTCTCAGCTGCACTTAGCGCTTTCCTCTTCTGGCATTGTACCTCTGTCTGTTGAGCTATTTTCTCTTCAAACTTGGAGAGACTTTTCTGCACTGTATGCTTCCAGGATGATCGCTCGGTGGCCAGGGATTCCCACGTGTTGAGGTTCATGTCCAAGGCTTTCAGGTCTCTTTTACAGACATCCTTATATCATAGCTGAGGCCTGCCCGTGGGACGCTTTCCTTCGGCCAGCTCTCCATACAAGAGGTCTCTAGGAATGCGCCCCTCGTCCATCAGGACAACGTGTCCAAGCCAGCGCAGCCGTCGTTGTTTCAGTAGGGTGAACATGCTGGGGGTGCCAGCCCTCTCGAGGACTGTGGTATTGGGCACCCTGTCCTGCCAGGTGATGTTGTAGCACTTTGTAGTTCTACAATTACTTACTGTAGTCCATCTGTTTCTCTGCATGCTTTGTTAGCCCTCTTTCATGCTGGTTTTCAATTGTCAGGACTCACAGGACCACTACAGAGTAGGTATTATTTGGGTGGTGGATCATTCTCAGCACTGCAGTGACAATAACATGGTGTTGGTGTGTTAGTGAGTGTTGTGCTGGTATGAGTGGATGGATAAGACACAGCAGTGCTGATGGAGTTTTTAAACACCTCACTGTCACGGTCACTGGACTGAAAATAGTCCACCAACCAAAAATATATCCAGCCAACAGTGCCCCGTGGGCAGCATCCTGTGACCACTGATGGAGGTCTCAAGGATGACCAACTCAAACAGCAGCAATAGATGAGCGATCGTCTCTGACTTTACATCTACAAGGTGGACCAACTAGGTAGGAGTGTCTAATAGAGTGGACAGTGAGTGGACACTGTATTTAAAAACTCCAGCAGCACTGCTGTGTCTGATCCACTCATACCAGCACAACACACACTAACACACCACCACCATGTCAGTGTCACTGCAGTGCTGAGAATGATCCACCACCTAAATAATACCTGCTCTGTGGTGGTCCTGACCATTGAAGAACAGCATAAAAGGGGGCTAACAAAGTGCTTCTATATGGTAAGTGGAGCTGATAAAATGGACAGTGAGTGTATCCGCGTATATAATATTTCTCTCAAGTATTACTGGTCATATGCACACTCATACTGAAATTACCAACCTGTGCTCCTTGAAAATACAATACAGATACAGAATTTTTAAACTTTTTAATACTCTTTAAACATCAAACGGCATTTAAACAACCAAACCATCAATGTCAGTACAGAGTCTGTGTGAGCAGTAATGTTTGGTGTACCTGGTTTGTTGTTTTAATACATTAAGCCATGTTTACACTTTTCCTAAGTAAAAAGTTTAACATAATAATAATTATTTTCATTTTGAACCACATGTTGGTCATTTCAGCAGTAGAGAGTACTTATGACCAGTAGAAATCAAAAGTTTGATGTTCCTAGGTCATTGTTGAACACATTAAGGCATGTTAAGCTTTTTCTTTATATTGATAAATGGGAGGAAAAGGTCTAACATAAAAATACAACCCAAAATCCTTATGTTCTTATATTTACTTTGACTTTTACTTCATTGCAGACAGGATGAACCTGATATATTTCATGTTTTATCTGCTCACCTTCATTTAATTTATTAATAAACATCCATTCCTGTATTTCAGACCTGCAACACATTTTAAAAAAGTTGGGACGGTAAAGCATTTACCACTTTGTAATGTTGCTATTCCTTTTCACCACACTTAAAAGATGTTTTGGCACCGAGGATACCAAGTGATTTAGTGTTTCAGCTTTTATTTTGTCTCATTCTTCCTGCAAACACGTCTTAAGATGTGCAACAGTACGGGGTCGTCGTCGTCCCATTTTTCATTTCAAAATTCTCCACACATTCTCTATTGGGGACAGGTCAGGACTGCAGACAGGCCAGTCCAGTACCTGTACCCTCTTCTTCCACAGCCATGACTTTGTAATGTGTGCAGCATGTGGTTTTGCATTGTCTTGTTGAAAAATGCTGGACGTCCCTGGAAAAAATGACGTCTTGAAGGCAGCATATGTTGCTCTAAGATCTCAATGTACTTTTCTGCATTAATGCTGCCATCACAGAAGTGTAAATTATTTTTGCCAAGGGCACTGACACAATCCCATACCATGACAGACCCTGGCTTTTGGACTTGTTGCTGATAACAGTCTGGATGTTTTTATTCGTCTTTGGTCCGGAGCACAGAGTGTCTATTTTTTCCAAAAAATCCCTGAAGATCATGGGCGTTGAGCTTAAGCTTGTGTCCTTGGCCTTTATGCACTGAAACTCCTCCCGGTTCCTTGAATGGTTTAATGATATTATGCACTGTAGAGGGAGAAATATGCAAATCCCTTCCAATCTTTTTTGTCTTGTTTTTAAACATTTCAATAATTTTCTCATACATTTGTTGACTAACTGGAGATCCTCTAATCATCTTTGCTCATCAGAGACTCAGCCTTTCCTGGATGCTGCTTTTGTACCAAACCATGATTACAATCACCTGTTGACATCACCTGTTTGGAATCACATCATTATTTAGTTTTTTCACCGCATTACTAGTCCTAAACTGCCCCGTCCTAACTTTTTTTGGAATGTGTTGCGGGTCTGATATGCAGGAATGGAGGTATATTAACAAATGAAAGGAAGTTGAGCAGATAAAACATGAAATATCTTAGGTTCATCCTGTCTGCAATTAAATAAAAGTTAAAGTAAATGTAAGGAACACTGCATGTTTATTTTATGTGCATTTTTCATACTGTCCCAACATTTGGGGTTGTAGTTGGAAGATCTCAAACATTTAAATGTGACAAGTTAGCAAAAATAAAAGATATCAAGTGAGGGGCAAAACTAATATAAATCTTACGTATAGTACTGTATAAGGCAAAGTTAAGACGTTAACTGAGACAAGGCTGAGACATTAACTCCACAATACATCTGCAGAAGTCCTGTGAATCTGGTAGCAGCAGGTCCTTCAACTTGCTGTTATCTGGCCATGATGATTCAGCCCGTATTAGTCACATGTACTGCAAGTCACTACCATCAGCCCAACATTTAATTATCCTTTACCGTGGCCCAGTTGTTACAAAATAAGCATTACCATTCACATTTTTTGAGGGTGGTTCTACTGGTTTGGGTCATTATTGTAAGTCTCTGTTGAGTACTCTTGGTACGCATGCGAACAGTGAACCTAATTCCACTTTTGTCTTCTGACAGACTGGAGAGGTCCAACTCCCGGTCCAGGTTGTGAGGTCTTCATCAGTCAAATTCCGCGGAACGTCTTCGAGGATCAGCTGATCCCCCTGTTTCAAAGCGTGGCACCACTGTATGAGTTCCGCCTCATGATGAACTTCAGCGGTCAGAACCGTGGCTTTGCCTATGCCAAATACGGAGACGTGGATGGCGCAGCCGCTGCCATCAGGGCTTTCCACATGTACCCGCTGCAGGCTGGCGTCACACTGCTTGTAAGCAAGAGCACTGAGAAGAGGCAGCTGTGTCTGGGTGATCTGCCTTCTACCATAGAGCGCAATGAGCTACATGCCGTGCTGTGCCAGATCTCAGAAGGAGTGGAAGGCGTCACCGTGAAGACCGCCGGACATAAAGGGAAGAGTGTTTCAGCAATCGTGTACTACTCCTCACACTACGCCGCCTCCATGGCCAAGAAGCTGCTAGTGCAAGGTAAGATGTTATCTTTAGTTAGCACTAGACAGAGAGTCTTAGCTCAATAATTAGAGTAGAATTTGGGACACCTGAACCCCAAATGTAATTGGTCAGCCAACATATATTTGGTATCTAATATTTACTACTTTAATATTATCATATACACTGATCAGCCATAACATTAAAACCACCTCCTTGTTTCTACACTTACTGTCCATTTTATCAGCTCCACTTACCATATAGAAGCACTATGTAGTTCTACAATTACTGACTGTAGTCCATCTGTTTGTCTGCATGCTTTGTTAGCCCCGTTTCTTGCTGTTCTTCAATGGTCAGGACCGCTACAGAGCGGGTGTTATTAAGATGGTGGATCATTCTCAGCACTGCAGTGACACTGACATGGTGGTGGTGTGTTAGTGTGTGTTGTGCTGGTATGAGTCGATAAGACACAGCAGCGCTGCTGTAGTTTTAAACACCTCACTGTCACTGCTGGACTGAGAATAGTCCACCAACAAAAAATATTCAGCCAACAGCGCCCCGTGGGCAGCGTCCTGTGACCACTGATGAAGGTCTAGAAGATGACCAACTCAAACAGCAGCAATAGATGAGTGATCGTCTCTGACTTTACATCTACAAGATGGACCAACTAGGTAGGAGTGTCTAATGGAGTGGATAGTGAGTAGACACAGTATTTAAAATCTCCAGCAGCGCTGCTGTGTCTGATCCACTCATACCAGCACAACACACACTAACACACCACAACCATGTCAGTGTCACTGCAGTGCTGAGAATGATCCACCACCTAAATAATACCTGCTCTGTAGTGGTCCTGTGGAGGTCCTGACCCTTGAAGAACAGGGTGAAAGCAGGCAAAAAAAAGTATGTAAGAAATAGATGGACTACAGTCAGTAATTGTAGAGCTACAAAAGGCTTCTATATGGTAAGTGGAGCTGATAAAATGGACAGTGAGTGTAGAAGCAAGGAGGTGGTTTTAATGTTATGGCTGCTCAGTGTATAGTGCCATCAAGTTGATTTCGACTACAGCTTCCTCTAAGCCCATGGTGGTGTAACGCTTGCTTGACTGTGGACAGTGTCACCTTTCCTTCAGCAGCTTCATGCTTTATGGAAAATGCTTTATGAGACCTTTTAAAGCTTTTTAGATCTTCAATGCCTATGGGCCGGTCTAGTGGATGGGTAATGGACAAAGAGAAGTCACCAGCTGGGATCAAACAAGGAATTTAAAGGCCATGCCACAAGGTCACATGACAGAAGTTTCTACATCACTGAGATTTTCATGTTTTAATCATCGATTCCTTTCCATTGAAAGGAATGATTGAATCCATTGTTCCTTACAAGTGTCTGTAAAGTTTAGACATCAACAATATATGGTCCGTCTGAAAACCTAGTGAGCTGCCGTGTTGCCTACTACCTAAGCAGCTGCATAAGTGGAGAGGATTCTAATAAGACATCGGCTTATAAGGCAGATTATTTGGACACAGCGATTACGTCACCGCAGTTTCACTTACTAAGCTAACACAGTTAGCCTCAGGTCATTCAAACCAATTGGCTAAGGCGGCACAACCCGCTAGCATGCCAGCTACCATATCCCTTCATGTACCGAAATCAGTTAAATTGTCCCGGACAAGACAAATTTGCTAAAAAATGACACTTGTGCACCTTTATACAAAATAATTTACAACCCCAAATCAGAAAAAGTTGGGAAAGTATGGAAAATGCAAAAGAAACGACAGTAAGAACCTGATATATTTCATGTTTTATCTGCTCAACTTCATTTCATTTATTAATAAACATCCATTCCTGCACTTCAGGCTTGCAACACATTCCAAAAAAGTTGGGATGGTAAAGCATTTACCACTTTGTAATGTTGCTATTCCTTTTCACCACACTTTAAAGACGTTTTGGCACCGAGGAGACCAAGTGATTTAGTGTTTCAGCTTTTATTTTGTCTCATTCTTCCTGCTAACACGTTTTAAGATGTGCAACAGTACGGGGTCGTCATTGTCGCATTTTTCATTTCAAAATTCTCCACACATTCTCTATTGGGGACAGGTCAGGACTGCAGACAGGCCAGTCCAGTACACGTACCCTCTTCTTTCACAGCCATGTCTTTGTAATGTGTGCAGCATGTGGTTTTGCATTGTCTTGTTGGAAAATGCATGAACGTCCCTGGAAAAGATGACATCTTGAAGGCAGCACATGTTGCTCTAAGATCTCAATGTACTTTTCTGCATTAATGCTGCCATCACAGAAGTGTAAATGACCTTTGCCAAGGGCACTGACACAGCCCCATACCATGACAGAGCCTGGCTTTTGGACTTGTTGCTGATGGATGGTCCTTTTAATCTTTGGTCCGGAGCACACGGCGTCCATTTTTTCCAAAAAAGACCTGGAATGCTGATTCATCTGACCACAATACATGTTTCCACTGTGTGATGGTTCATCCTAGATGCCTCTGAGTCCAGGGAAGTCGATGCAGCTTCTGGACACGGTTAACATGAGGCTTCTTTTTTGCACAGTAAAGTTTAAGTGGCATTTGTGCATGTAACTCTGTATTGTAGAGCTTGATAAAGTTTTTGATGCAGTGCTGTCGGAGGGATTGAAGATCACGGGCGTTTAGGTTAAGCTTGCGCCTTTGGCCTTTACGCACTGAAATTCCTCCAGATTCCTTGAATGGTTGAATGATATTATGCACTGTAGAGGGAGAAATATGAAAATCCCTTCCAATCTTTCTTTGAGGTACATTGTTTTTAAACATTTCAATCATTTTCTCACGCATTTGTTGACAAACTGGAGATCCACTGGCCATTTTTGCTCATCAAAGACTCTGGATGTTGCTTTTGTACCAAATCATGATTACAATCACCTGTTTGGAATCACATCATTGTTTAGTTTTTTTTACTTTATTACTAGCCCTAAGCTGCCCCCGTCCCAACTTTTTCTGGAATGTGTTGCAGGCCTGAAATGCAGGAATGGATGTTTATTAATAAATTAAATTTTGTTGACTGGACAAAACATGAAATATCTTGGGTTTAAACTGTGTGCAATCAAATAAAAATCAAAGTAAATGTAAGGAATACTGCATTCTTATTTTATTTGCATTTTCCTTACTGTCCTAACTTTTTCTAATTTGGGGTTGTATTTACATGTGAAAAAAACTCGTTGACCGTTTGTTGCTGTAAGAAAAGTTGTGCCGCACTGACTGCTGGAATTGCCTTCACTGCTGAGGAAGCATTGGATGCTCCCTTGTCATTCAGTCAGTTTATAGCTTCGAAATAAGGCATCTCAGTAGGCAGCATTTTAAAGTATCTTAGAATTCAGACACTTTTCTTCTCTGAAGTGTGCGTAGGATGACGTAAAATGCGTGTATGTAGAGAGATCACTTGGTTTTCAGACAGACCCATAGTCTGGAATTATAAACCTTTTGATTCCCTCATCACAAGAAGCACATTGTCTTAGAATAAAATGCAAAGATGTGACTTCTGTGCTGTGATGAGTAATCAGTCCTAGTACAGTCTTAATCAGCTCATTAAAACCTGTGTAATAGGAATGAGCCACATCACAGGAATAAACTTTCTTTTTAAGTTCCGCTAGATTAAAGTCTTGATCAGTGACTCAAACGTCTGTAAAATAGTCTACACCTTGGTGAGTGAGCGAGCGCCGTGTGGAGCACAGGAGGGTTTCACGGCTGTATCAGGCTGACGGTTCGGTTCGTCACGTTGCGCCACGGAAAGCAGACGCCTGCAGCGCACGTCTCTCAAACGCCATGCTGAGCAGATCCTCCGCTGACGAGCTTAATGCTAATTTATGCTAATCACATGCAAATCAAGAAAGCTGCTGTTCCACATCATAACACAGCAGAGGTGGGAAAATAATTAAGGCCTAGCAAAGAGCAATCAAAACCCAAACATAAATCACTGAATAGTATAACAGGATGACAGGAATTATTCATATTTCTATCGTCTTTAATTGGTTTTGCCTGCACCACGTTGATGTGTGGCCTTAGCCTAGTTTCTAACTGTTACATCAGAGATTAGACGCAAATTAAACTTTTGAAGGGAATAATCTCATGAGGGAGGAGATTCTAGTCAGATGAAGCTACATATATTGTAGAATTTCATAATATTTGATGTGTTCATTCTTTGTCATCACAGCATGCAATCAAGCTGGCGTGGACAAAATCATAATTTCACAATATTTATACCATCATGAGTGTCTTTTTTTAATTTCTCCCCAATTTTCCTCCCAATCTAGTCGTATCCAATTAGCTGATTGCATTTCACTTCCTCTTTACCGTTGCTGACTTCCACTCCTGACTTATGACAAGGAGAGCCATGACCAAAACACGCCCCACGGCGGACGTGTGCAGAACCGACTGCTTCTTTTTACCTGACCGATGTGAGTTCATATGGGGATCGGAATCACGTACAGGGGAGTCACAGCTGATCTCTGTTATCCCCCGCCACTGTGCAGGCACCATAGATTAGCAGCCAGCAATTGCATCAGTTATAAGGAATCATCAACAGCAATCAAACCCAACAGCCAGCCAATCAAACTCTCAAGTTCGAGATGTCAGCTATGGTGTGCTAGAGTGTGTTACAGCTGTGCCACCCGAGCACCCCAAAATGTTGTGATGTTACTGAATGTCTGACTGTCTGATTTCAAGTCCTCCTGTAAATCCTGATTAGTTCAGGTTGGTTTTGGTTCAGCTGAATGTGGAGAAAAGTCCATAACAACATACTGTATCATAGCACTGCTTGATTTTTTTTGGTCTTGAAATAGTTGATGCAAAGCTTTGACATTTAATATGCTAATGAAAAACATTGTATTGAAATCAAGATTCTAGTGGTCTCAGACCTTTAGTCCTGATTGTATGTAATTGGAGGGATTGATCATAACATGACTGCAACTTGAGTAGTTTTGAGCATTTAAAACCTACATTTCAGTTAAGATCAGCTTTGATCAGGACAGCTTTAAGCACATGGTAGTGCTAAAAATCTCAGTCAGCTTAATCACTTCCAACATTCATACTGTTGCAGTGATTTTTTTCTAGTGGTGGCAGTGTCTAAGATTTAGTATTATTTAGGTGGTGGATCATTCTCAGCACTGCAGTGACACTGACATGGTGGTGGTGTGTTAGTGTGTGTTGTCCTGGTATGAGTGGAATCAAACACAGAGTTTTTAAATACCGTGTCCTCACTGTCCACTCTATTAGACACTCCTACCTGGTTGGTCCACCTTGTAGATGCAAAGTCAGAGACGATCGCTCATCTATTGCTGCTGTTTGAGTTGGTCATCTTCTAGACCAGAGGTCACTAACAGGCGGACCGCGGTCCGGGTCCGGACCCAGAAGCTGTCCCATACGGACCCGGACCTACAGCCAAAACAGAAAGTTAGGATTTGAAACCTGACGGAGCGCTTCTATTTTAACCGGCGCAGCTTTTGTAGTCTTTACGGTAGCGGTTTAGCGTATGAGAACCAATCACGTGACACCACTCAGCCAATCAAGTCTGTGCATTCCAGCCGGTAAACACTGCGACTGCAGTGCAGACAGTTGAGAGAGTTAGAGGTGAGTTACATGTGGAAAGACGGTGGAAAGAAAAAGAAAGATAGCGAATGTAGAAAAAACGAAGGGAGAGATACAGACGACTGTGCCGGAGAAAGTTGAGAAAAAGACGAGTGAGACAGGAGACAAATAGCGCTCTCCAAAAAAGAAACGTGTACAGCGAAATTACAGCATTTAATCCGTGATGGAGAGACTCATCTCTGTTCTTACTTCCCACTGGAGCACAATTTATTGTCCGGTCAGGGTCCTCTCTGTGTGTGCATGTTCTCCCCGTGTCCGCATGGGTTTCCTTCGGTGCTCCGGTTTCCTCCCACAGTCCAAAAACATGCAAGTGAGGTGTATTGGAGATACTAAATTGTCCATGACTGTGTTCGATATAACCTTGTGACCTGATGAATCTTGTGTAATGAGTAACTACCGTTCCTGTCATGAATGTAACCAAAGTGTAAAACATGACGTTAAAATCCTAATAAATAAACAGACATTTGATTTGACAGTTATTGATAACATGCAGATGTTGATACAACTACTAGGCTACATTATATTATATATATTATATTGTATATATGTTATAGTGTTAAGGTACTGGACTAATAAACAGAAGGTTGCCAGTTCAAGCCCCACCACCACCAAGTTGCCACTGTTGGGTCCCTGAGTAAGGCCCTTAACCCTCAATTGCTCATTGTGTTCCGCTCATTGTGTAAGTCGCTTTGGATAAAAGCGTCTGCTAAATGCTGAAAATGTAAATGTAAATATCAATATATTTACATTATATATATATATATATATAGTTAAACATTCCAGACCTTTGCTTCAAGAAATTTTCTCTAACTGGACCCCTTTAAATTTTAGTTGAATACCCCTGTTCTAGACCTTCATCAGTGGTCACAGGACGCTGCCTACAGGGCGCTGTTGGCTGGATATACAGTGTATCACAAAAGTGAGTACACCCCTCACATTTCTGCAAATATTTCATTATATCTTTTCATGGGACAACACTATAGACATGAAACTTGGATATAACTTCGAGTAGTCAGTGTACAACTTGTATAGCAGTGTAGATTTACTGTCTTCTGAAAATAACTCAACACACAGCCATTAATGTCTAAATGGCTGGCAACATAAGTGAGTACACCCCACAGTGAACATGTCCAAATTGTGCCCAAAGTGTCAATATTTTGTGTGACCACCATTATTATCCAGCACTGCCTTAACCCTCCTGGGCATGGAATTCACCAGAGCTGCACAGGTTGCTACTGGAATCCTCTTCCACTCCTCCATGATGACATCACGGAGCTGGTGGATGTTAGACACCTTGAACTCCTCCACCTTCCACTTGAGGATGCGCCACAGGTGCTCAATTGGGTTTAGTCCATCACCTTTACCTTCAGCTTCCTCAGCAAGGCAGTTGTCATCTTGGAGGTTGTGTTTGGGGTCGTTATCCTGTTGGAAAACTGCCATGAGGCCCAGTTTTCGAAGGGAGGGGATCATGCTCTGTTTCAGAATGTCACAGTACATGTTGCAATTCATGTTTCCCTCAATGAACTGCAGCTACCCAGTGCCAGCAACACTCATGCAGCCCAAGACCATGATGCTACCACCACCATGCTTGACTGTAGGCAAGATACAGTTGTCTTGGTACTTCTCACCAGGGCGCCGCCACACATGCTGGAGACCATCTGAGCCAAACAAGTTTATCTTGGTCTCGTCAGACCACAGGGCATTCCAGTAATCCATGTTCTTGGATTGCTTGTCTTCAGCAAACTGTTTGCGGGCTTTCTTGTGCGTCAGCTTCCTTCTGGGATGACGACCATGCAGACCGAGTTGATGCAGTGTGCGGCGTATGGTCTGAGCACTGACAGGCTGACCTCCCATGTCTTCAACCTCTGCAGCAATGCTGGCAGCACTCATGTGTCTATTTTTTAAAGCCAACCTCTAAATATGACGCCGAACACGTGGACTCAACTTCTTTGGTTGACCCTGGCGAAGCCTGTTCCGAGTGGAACCTGTCCTGGAAAACCGCTGTATGACCTTGGCCACCATGCTGTAGCTCAGTTTCAGGGTGTTAGCAATCTTCTTATAGCCTAGGCCATCTTTGTGGAGAGCAACAATTCTATTTCTCACATCCTCAGAGAGTTCTTTGCCATGAGGTGCCATGTTGAATATCCAGTGGCCATTATGAGAGATTTGTACCCAAAACACCAGATTTAACAGCCCTGCTCCCCATTTACACCTGGGACCTTGACACATGACACCAGGGAGGGACAACGACACATTTGGGCACAATTTGGACATGTTCACTGTGGGGTGTACTCACTTATGTTGCCAGCTATTTAGACATTAATGGCTGTGTGTTGAGTTATTTTCAGAAGACAGTAAATCTACACTGCTATACAAGCTGTACACTGACTACTCTAAGTTATATCCAAGTTTCATGTCTATAGTGTTGTCCCATGAAAAGATATAATGAAATATTTGCAGAAATGTGAGGGGTGTACTCACTTTTGTGATACACTGTATTTTTGGTTGGTGGACTATTCTCAGTCCAGCAGTGACAGTGAGGTGTTTAAAAACTCCATCAGCGCTGCTGTGTCTGATCCACTCATACCAGCACAACACACACTAACACACCACCACCATGTCAGTGTCACTGCAGTGCTGAGAATGATCCACCACCTAAATAATACCTACTCTGTAGTGGTCCTGGGAGAGTCCTGACCATTGAAGAACAGCATGAAAGAGGGGGTTAACAAAGCATGTAGAGAAATAGATGGACTCCAGTCAGTAATTGTAGAACTACAAAGTGCTTCTATATGGTAAGTGGAGCTGATAAAATAGACAGTTTTGGAGATGCTCTGACCCAGTCGTCTAGCCATCCAAATTTGGCCCTCGTCAAACTTTTTCCTGCTTCTAACATCAACTTTGAGGATAAAATGTTCACTTGCTGCCTAATATACCCCCCCTCCCCCCACTAACAGGTGCCGTGATGAAGAGATCATCAGTGTTATTCACTTCACCTGTCAGTGCTTATAATGTTATGCCTGGTCGGTGAATAGTGTTATGCCTTAATTATAGGGTGTATTTTATTTTGGACTAATGATAGACAGCAGAAAAGAATGTTAATGAAAAATCTATTTTTCTCCAGGTGATAGAAAGAACTAAAATACACCCAAGCTATATGTAATTCATGTTTGTTTATTTATGCTTCATGTTTAACATAACCTTTGTCTTCTCCTAGCCAGGTACTGAGCTCTTACTGCAGACATAAATAAATATATAAATAAAAAAGAATAAATGCCTAAAAATGCATAATTACCAAAGTGAAATTACATGCACTAATTTTAATTTTGCATTTTTCACAAATTGTAAATCATTGTTTCTGTAAAAACATAAATCATTGTTTCTGAAATATTAGAATATTAGTCATATTGTTATAAAATCTATTCCATAAATACTATAATAAAGTACTTTACATATATACATCATCAGTTATATATATATAAAAGCACAAATACTGCCAATCTAGGACATATATCCATCATGGAATTCACTCTGCAATGGTCGCACCGCATGATATTTGGTCGCACCACATGATATTTTCAAGTTTAGTTCAAATTTACAGGCACAGAATTGGCCACCATAACAAAATAAGCTAGCTTACCACATAATGTAATTCTGAAATCTATAATCAAAATATATGTTTGTAGAAATAACTTAATATTCATTATATTTGTGAGGTCATACCACATAAAAAAATTAAAAAGGTTATTTTTTAAAAAATTGAGTTAGTTACAAACCTGCTTGTTGCTTTCAAGGGCCCTTGACAAATAGGTGTATGATACAACTTTTAGTCTTTGACTTGTTTTCAACATTAAAACCCCAAAGTGGCAGTTTCTTCATGGTCGCACCACATGATATTTCATAAAATGGGCATCTTCGGACAAAGTTTGTTTGTATATTATGATGGAAATTTAAATAAAAAACACTTTGCATTTTTGTGCAGTACTGCAAAACACTTTGAAAATTATGCCGAATAAGACAGAAAATAAAGACGAATAGGTGTAGAGAACTTCAATGAAGTTTGTAAAACAGAAGTCATGGCCGGACGGTCGCACCATATGATATTTTGACACTTTAAAAAACAAAAAATTACAATTTACTAATGTTTTGTGAAAAGTTAAATTGAGTACATATATGTGAGAGATACTACATACATATGGCACCTTTTTATGCATTTAAACAAATGCAGTCGGACAGAAAATTAAGGCGTCACGTCAATGACCCATGTATCAAAAGTGGTCCAAGAAAGGAACAGTGGTAAACCGGCGACAGGGTCATGGGCAGCCAAGGCTCATTGATGCATGTGGGGAGTGAAAGCTGGCCCGTGTGGTCCGATCCAACAGACGAGCTACTGTAGCTCAAATTGCTGAAGAAGTTAATGCTGGTTCTGATAGAAAGGTGTCAGAATACACAGTGCATCACAGTTTGTTGTGTATGGGGCTGCATAGACATAGACCATTCAGGGTGCCCATGTCCACCGCCGAAAGCACCAACAATGGGCATGTGAGCATGGGAACTGGTATATATGGAGTATGTTTGAGAGCCAGGATCGAAAACATGGTGGCAACCTTTAAAGAATGGAGCTTCTTTCAGTATTGTTTGGAACAGTTTCAACCATTCCATTCTCAAGACCTGGGGTTTGGGAAGGGAGAGTGACCGGCGTCGGATGAAGCACCGAGTAAGAGGACTGATACCATCCAACCATGCGCTTCGGGTCCTGCAGTTGTCGAATTAACTTTTGGTGAAAACATGTTTCTCAGAGAGTTAATGTTGTAGCTGAGGGATCAAATTGAGATGCATGAAACAATGGTTTGGCATTGATGGTTTGGCATTGATGGTTTCACTGGCTAGAGACACACACTGATCAGCCATAACATTAAAACCACCTCCTTGTTTCTACACTCACTGTCCATTTTATCAGCTCCACTTACCATATAGAAGCACTTTGTAGTTCTACAATTACTGACTGTAGTCCATCTGTTTCTCTGCATGCTTTATTAGCCCTCTTTCTTGCTGTTCTTTAATGGTCAGGACCCCCACAGGGCCACTACAGAGCAGGTATTATTTAGGTGGTGGATCATTCTCAGCACTGCAGTGACACTGACATGGTGGTGGTGTTAGTGTGTGTTGTGCTGGTATGAGTGGATCAGACAGTAGCTCTGATGGAGATTTTAAACACCTCATTGTCACTGCTGGACTGAGAATAGTCCACTAACCAAAAATATCCAGCCATGATGAAGGTCTAGAACAGACCTGGGCATTGTACGGCCCTGGGCATTGAGAGATCCCCAACCGGCCCTCATGAGGTCCGTGGCAATTAAAAATCAGACGTAAATAAATGTACATCACACATGCTATATAACAGGATTGTTTTTGACGGGAGAGCTATGTCTTTAAATTTCCGCAAGTTTCGATTTACGTGTGTGCGAGTGTATCCAGCTTCACCGTAATGTGTCGGCGAACAGAACTGAGTGTGATTGACGGTCGAGTTTTTTACAAGACGTGAACTTCTGAAGTATTTATTTACTGAAGTCAGATGTAATGCTGTTTAACGATCACAATTTAGGCTTCAAATCGCTGTTATGGTACTACACAGAGAAATACAACAACATGAACGATGCAGAGCGTCACACCTGAAGCTGCGCTAACTAAACTGCAAAAGCAACAAGGACTTTTTATTAAGTCTAACACATCCAGAACTGAAGCAGTCAGGACCAGCTCTGTGATTTTAAAAATAATATCCAACATAACAAAGGACTGAAAAACAGCAAATGAGGTAAATAGACTCCAAATGAAATTGTGTAAAGTTTAAAAACCTGCACATTGTTCACATTTGTTTTTAAAACATTAGTTGATTAAATAGTGAAATAATGTTGATGTTAACATCTAAAGTGTAACAGATTATCAGAACTATACAATTTACTGCTTTTTATAAAGAGATCAAATTAATATTGAGCAAAATTAAGTTGACCGTAATGGTCCGGCCCTCCACAACAGTCCCAGTTTCTTATGTGGCCCCTTGGAAAATTTAATTGCCCACCCCTGGTCCAGAAGATGACCAACTCAAAAAGCAGCAATAGATGAGCGATCATCTCTGACTTTACATCTACAAGATGAAACAACTAGGTAGGAGTGTCTAATAGAGTGGACAGTGAGTGGACACAGTATATAAAAACTCCAGCAGCGCTGCTGTGTCTGATCCACTCATACCAGCACAATACACACTAACACACTGCAGTGTCACTGCAGTGCTGAGAATGATCCACCACCTAAATAATACCTGCTCTGTGGTGGTCCCGTGGTGGTCCTGACCATTGAAGAACAGGGTGAAAGCAGGCTAAAAAAAAGTATGTAGAGAAATAAATGGATTACAGTCAGTAATTGTAGAACTACAAAGTGCTTCTATATGGTAAGTGGAGCTGATGGAATGGACAGTAAGTGTAGAAACATGGAGGTGGTTTTAATGTTATGGCTGATCAGTGTATAGTGACAGTTTAACAAGGTAAAATGTCCACTAACACCCAAAGCCCTTTGATTGATTGGTTCCCTGTCCAGGGTATTGATGCGCTGCACCCAGTTTTTTCCAGTAAAACCAGACCTGACCAGGATAAAGTGGTTGATGTAAATTAAATAAAAATCTTCAGTTTTATTACTTTATATTATTTTGTTTATGTTTATGACATGTTTGTCTTTTCTTATCAGCCTTCTGGAAGCTGTATGGCATCTCCATCTCTGTTAGATGGATTTCCTACAGCCACAAGTCCAGACATGAGGAACGGAACGAAGAGGCTCCCCTCACCCCTCTGTCCAAGAATTGCTTCACACCTGCACTTAGCCAAGACCCTCTTCCTCCTCCACCTCCTACACCTTCACCTTCTCTCCATCAGCACTACTTCTCCCAGGCTGTAGGGGGTCCAGCTCTGCGAGCAAACAGTGTTGTGGTACCCCAGAGCCCCAGGATCGCAGGGGAGCCGTTCCACAATTCTGTACAGCAGCTGCGCTGGATGTGTGAGCTGCAGGGGCTCGGTGTACCACTCTACAATGTTGAATACCACCACACGGGCCCTGATGGCACCCTATACTTCACCTACAAAGTGGCAGTGCCAGGGCTGCCCGTGCCTCTCTGTGGTGTTGTTCGCATCCTGTTAAGCACCAGCTCCTGCAACATGGAGGCTGAGGTGCACCAAGCTGTGGCCACGCAGCTCCTCAGGGCCATGTGTCAGGCCCAGGTTCCATGAGCTGTGGCCACCTGTTCCAGATGTATTATTAGTATTAAGATTAGAAAGCATACAATGTTAAGGCTGCCAAGGTGAAGTGGTTTAATTGCTTGATCTACCTCATTTTTTTGATGTTTGTTTTATCTTTTGGTTTGTTTTATCAATGTTTTATATAAGAAAAAAATAATTGTATAATTTGTGTGTTTTCCATTTTCTAGTTTGTTCAATCTTTACTTTTTTGCATGGTGTTTGCATTTGATTTTTATGTTTTGGAGTGGATTTGCATGGTTGTGTTGCACTTACATTAAAAAAAGGATTGTTGGATTAAATTCTGGTGTTTTTCAAGGTTCTACAGTGGGTTCCAAAAAAGCGTTTAAAATATCTTTGGTTTGTGCTTTTGTTGATAGAATAGATAGGAAGACCCATAGTCCACAAAGTTGAATCAGTTCATCTGGACACAAGTTGGTCGTAGAGATACGTTTCGTCACTCATCCAAGTGACTTCTTCACTCACTGAAGACTGAAGAAGTCACTTGGATGAGTGCCGAAACGTATCTCTACAACCAACTTGGGTGGTGGATCATTCATGGTGTTAGTGTGTGTTGTGCTGTTATGAGTGGATCAGACACAGCAGTGCTGCTGGAGTTTTTAAATACCGTGTCCACTCACTGTCCACTCTATTAGACACTCCTACCTAGTTGGTTCACCTTGTAGATGTAAAGTCAGAGACGATCGCTCATCTATTGCTGCTGTTTGAGTTGGTCATCTTCTAAACCTTCATCAATGGTCACAGGCACTGCCCACGGGGCGCTGTTGCCTGGATATATTTGGTTGGTGGACTATTCTCAGTCCAGCAGTGACAGTGAGGTGTTTAAAACACACTAACACACCACCACCATATACTGTAAGTGTCATTGCAGTGCTGAGAAATGACCCACCACCTAAATAATACCTGCTCTGTAGTGAGACTATTCAATAGTCCTGACTATTGAAGAACATCATGCAGAGAAACAGATGGACTACAGTCAGTAATTGTAGAACTACATAGTGCTTCTATATGGTAAGTGGAGCAGATAAAATAGACAGTGAGTGTAGAAACAAGGAGGTGGTTTTAATGTTTTGGCTGATCGGTGTACATACGCTCATAAAATACATGTATGCGTTGGCAGCCTTGGAAAATCGGCTGGCATCATGTGTTTTTGAGAACAGCTCTGGTAGTAATCATGCCTGGCTGTGGCTAGTGAAATTGTACCCAGTTGTCAATTAAATTTGGTTGACTGGTTGATTTAGGGGGCAGTTACTTTTTTCACATGGGGGATGTAGGTTTTTATTAGATCCTTATCTTAAGTAAATGGAATAATTATTTAAAAGCTGCATTTTGTGTTCACTTGTGTTGTCTTTAACTGGAATCTACAACATTTAAATGTGCCAGAAATAGAAGAAATTGGGAAGGAGGCAAATACAGCGCACAGTTATTTAACTGACAATGGAACAAAGAAAAGATTTCCATTGTTTTCACTATACAATTTAATTGTATTTAAATTGAATTAGCCAAGATGGGCAAAATAAAGAGTGAAAGGTGTATAAAATGTTACACTGTTTTAAAACATTTAAATTGGTAACAGTTGAGGGAATCATGAGTGGGTATAAAATGAGGATCCACCAGTCTTTACAAGTAAATATGGGTTATAACTAAGAGATCTGTAAACCAGTTAAAAACATATTTCTAAAGGTAAGGTATTTTGGGCCGCTCAGGTGGTGCAGCGGGGAAAAAACACGCTGCAACCAGAGCAGGGATCTCGAGTCTCAGCTCTGCCTTGCCGGCTGAGGCTGAGCGGTCACATGAACAACGATTGGCCTGTTGTTCAGATGCGCGGGACTGAGCCGGATGTGGGTCTCTCTCTGTCAGACTAGTGCAGTTACGACCTCTGCTGGCTGATTAGAGGCGCCTACACAGAGATGAGGAAGGAGTGCTCTTAGGGTGTGTCTCTCTGTACACCACGCTAAGTGGCTCAACACTCGTCAATGTGTGGGTGATAAGATGCATGCGGCTTGATGCCCATGTGTCGGAGGGGGCGTGGGTTAGCTTTGATCTCCTCGGTCAGAGCAGGGATAGGAAGCATGATGCAATTGGGGAAATTGGACGCGCTAAAGGGGGAGAAAATGCATTAAAAAAAAGGTAAGGTTTACCATCTACTATACATTATATTGTAAAAAGGCTCAAGAAAATTAAGAGAAATTTCACTTAGCATAGGGCAAGTTGGGCACCATGTTGAATGTGTGTGACCTTTGAACCCTTAGACGGTGTGAAAGTGCACAGTTCACTTCTAACTAGTGAATAAGGTGTAACCTAATGAATAAGGGCGGCACGGTGGCTAAGTGGGTAGCACTGTCGCCGCACAGCAAGAAGTTCCTGGGTTCGATTCCCAGGTGGGGTGGTCCGGGTCCTTTCTGTGTGGTTTGCATGTTCTCCCCGTGTCTGCTTGGGTTTCCTCCGGGTGCTCCGGTTTCCTCCCACAGTCAATTGGAGTCACTAAATTGTCCATGACTGTGTTCTAGTATATAACCTTGTGAACTGATAAATCTTGTGTAATGAGTAACTACCGTTACTGTCATGAAGGTAACCAAAGTGTAAAACATGACGTTAAAATCCTATTAAACAAACCTAATGAATATTAAGGTTTAAATGAAGCTGCTCCTCCCAGACACACGTACTTACATGAGCCATATCTTAATGGTTGTGTAGGAGGATATAAATGTCCTGATGTCTCATTTCTTGTTCTATTAGATTCCAGTGCAGTGTTTGATATTTCCTGGAAAAGCTAGAAAATGCAGTAGGTGTTAGATGACTCGCACTCGTTTGAATAAAAAAAATCCAGTCTAATGTACAAAATGCTCTGCTCTAAAACTGCAAAAGTATGGGATTCCACATGGGTTAGTTTTGGGACCTCTATGATTTACACATACATTTTTCTTTGTAGACATGGAATCTATTCTTTGGCAGACAACAGTTGTATAGATCTGTCAAACCCAATGACATCCACATAGGAAGATAAAGGATTGTAGACCCGAGCGCCCCTCACGCAGCATTATTTTATACTGGTAACAAGTTTTGACTGAATCTGATCAGGGTAATGGTAGCTCACCAGTTAATGTACTGGACTAGTAACTGGAAGGTTGCTGATTCAAGTGCTTATGAGCTGATATGAAACCCTAGGTTTGCACTTCCATTTGTGCATTTACAAATCACTGCAGTTTGAATTCAGTGAATGCCCACCAGGTTCAATTTCGAAGCATTTAACACCCATTAATTGTCTACATTTAGAGAAGAGGAACCACCCTGAGCAATATTCATGCAAATACATTCCGACTTGAGGCGTCATTTGATGAATCATTTGCCTGGAAAAAATGGCTGGAAGGGCACAGAAAGAATGGCAAAGGCAGAGCATTAAAAAGAAAAGCAATTTTATGAAGTGTGAAATTGAATTATTTGTCAGGAAGGCTGACTGTCTCAGCTTGTGGAATACATTAAAAACTGCCTGCGAGTTTAGATTTTTAAAGACAATTAAATGATATAAAGGATGTAAGGTGGAAAACATTCCTTACTTGCAGCACTGCAGATGTAATATCCTATAAATCATGCCAATAGGTGGTTTATTCGTTCTACCTTAATAACCTGAGTTGATTACTTAATTTAAAAGTAGCCAATCTGCATAGATTGGGAAGGTACACTATATTGCCAAAAGTATTCGCTCGTCTGCCTTCACACGCATATGAACTTGACATCCCATTCTTAATCCATAGAGTTTAATATGATGTCGTCTTACCCTTTGCAGCTATAACAGCTTCAACTTTTCTGGGAAGGCTTTCCACAAGGTTTAGGAGTGTGTTTATGGGAATTTTTGACCATTCTACCAGAAGCGCATTTGTGAGGTCAGACACTGATGTTGGACGAGAAGGCCTGGCTCACAGTCTCCGCTCTAATTCATTCATTCATATGGAGTTGAGGTCAGGACTGTGCATGCCAGTCAAGTTCTTCCACACCAAACTCACTCATCCATGTCTTTATGGACCTTGCTTTGTGCACAGGTGCACAGTCATGTTGGAACAGGAAGGGGCCATCCCCAAACTGTTCCCACAAAGTTGGAAGCATAAAATTGTCCAAAATCTCTTGGTATGCTGAAGCATTAAGAGTTCCTTTCACTGGAACTAAGGGGTCAAACCCCACTCCTGAAAAACAACCCCACACCATAATCCCCCCTCCACCAAACTTTACACTTGGCACAATGCAGTCAGACGAGTACCGTTCTCCTGGCAACCGCCAAACCCAGACTCGTCCATCGGATTGCCAGACAGAGAAGCGTGATTCGTCACTCCAAAGAACACGTCTCCACTGCTCTAGAGTCCAGTGGCGGCATGCTTTACACCACTGCATCTGACACTTTGCATTGCGCTTGGTGATGTAAGGCTTGGATGCAGCTGCTTGACCATGGAAACCCATTCCATGAAGCTCTCTACGCACTGTTCTTGAGCTAATTTGAAGGCCACATGAAGTTTGGAGGTCTGTAGTTATTGACTGCAGAAAGTTGGTGACCTCTGCGCACTATGCTCCTCAGCATCCGCTGACCCCGCTCTGTCTTTTTACGTGGTCGACCACTTCGTGGCTGAGTTGCTGTTGTTCCCAATCACTTCCACTTTGTTATAATAGCACTGACAGTTGACTGTGGAATATTTGAAAAATTGGGGAATATTTGGAAAATTGCCCCTTAGTGTGACTGTACAGTAGATTGTGTGATTCCTTTGATTGTGTGATTCCATTTATGCATGGCATTTTTTAAACTGGCAGAGCAGGTAGAACAGATGCCACAAAGAAGCATGGGTTCTGGGGTGCCTACCAGGTTTTCCTATTGTTGCCCAAAAACACATAGAAGGTGGATCGTGTGTGTTACCCAAAGGTGTGAGCGAATAAGAGAGTAGTAGAAAGTGTTAAAAGTGTAAACAGATGCAGTCATTTTCAACAAATGACTGAATGGCCTGATTTAGATGTGTAAATGTACTGAAATTAACCAGTAAAGGCTCATGGTGCAATGGGTCAACATAGTGTGAGGTGAGACTGGATGCCAGTCTGTGGCAGAGCATAGGGCTTTTATGTACACTGGCTGTGCTATTATTTCCATTGGCATGAGGTGCAGATTCAATGCTTTGAGGCTCGGTTTTTATAGCTTGCCACTGCTCTCAAAGTTCAGTCTGATTGACCGTTGACCCAGTTTGCTGCTGCCATTTTCAAAGTGCTGCCAATTAGACAAACTGTTTATAAGATGGAATCAGAATGGTCATCGTCTTCTTTTGGCTGGTCCCGTTAAGCGTCTCCACAGCAGGTAATTCCTTCACCCTTCTCTGTCACATCAACCACCTGCATTTCCTCCCACACCGCATCCATAAAGCTCCTCTTTGGTGGCTTCCTGATTGGCACCCTTTCTCTGCCCATCACAAACCCTTTTGTCTCTAAAACATCCTATCTAAGGCTGCTCAGATGGCGCACACTAGCGCACCAAAGATGGGATTTTGAATACATCATATCAAATCTAAGCTCTGCCATCCGGCTGAGCTGAGCGGTCACATGAACGACGATTGGCCTGTTGTTCATATAGGGGTGGGGTATTAAGAGAGTCGTAACTGATGCACTGCAATCTCAGCTGGCTGATCGATGGCGCCCGCCCAGAGGCGGGGAAAGAGTGCAGATCGGGGTGTGTGTCTTCGTGCACAAGGCTGATTCGCACAAGGCTGATTCTGAGGGGATCGTGGGTTAGCTAAGTTCTGTGTACTGTGTATGTGTGTGTATATATATATATATATATATATATATATACTGTATATATATATATATATATATACAGTCCCTGACAGAAGTTCTGTCGCTTATCCCTGTTGTGGAAACAAAAGCTTATAACCTGACTTTAAATTCATCCATTGGTTTTAGAAATGACTCATATGAAAGCTGAAACCCTCCCAAATGAGGTTTAATTTACGAAAATAAATTTGCTTCACTGCAGAAATATTGATCATTTAATGAACACAGAAAGGTCAGATTTTGGCAAGACAAAAGTTTTGTCGCCTTGTCATATAATGCACCCAATCCTAGTTTACAGCCTCACCTGTGCTCACTAATTGATCGGTTAATTAGTGGGAGTGTATAAAAAGAACCCCAGCACCCCAAACCTTCACTTGAACTGCAACTTCACCTCTGACAACATGCCAAAAATCCACCCTGCGACCAAAGCCTTGATTATCAAGAGGCTGAAGACCAGATCCACTGCAGAGGTGGCTGGCACCTTTAATGTGTCTCAGCGTCAAGTACAAAGAATTAAAAAAAGATTTGAAGAGACTGGAGATGTTTTTGACAAGCCCAGGTCCGGCAGACCCCGCAAGACAACTGCTAAGGAGGAACGTTTGTTGGTTAGAAAATCCAAAGCCAGCCCCTCTTCCACTGCAGCAGAGCTCCACCAGGCCTGGTCACCTCAAGTCCCTGTGTCAACTAGAACAGTTTGTAGGATTCTGTCTCGAAATGGCCTCCATGGTCGAATCAGTGCCCAGAAGCCAGCACTAAACAAAAGGCCCACAGCCTGCTAAACGGATGGATGCTGGAAAAGTGGCAGAAGGTGGATTTCTCAGATGAATCTTCAGTTGAATTACACCACAGCCGCCGCAAATACTGCAGGAGACCTACTGGAGCCCGTATGGATCCAAGATTCACCCAGAAAACTGTTAAGTTTGGTGGTGGAAAGATCATGGTCTGGGGTTACATTCAGTATGGGGTGTGCGAAACATTTGCAAGGTGGAAGGCAATATCAATAGCCTAAAATATCAAAAAGTATTAGCTACCTCTTACATTCCCAATCATAAAAGGGGTCAAATTTTGCAGCAGGATGGTGCTCCATCTCATACATCCATCTCTACATCAAAGTTCCTCAAGGCGAAGAAGATCAAGGTGCTCCAGGATTGGCCAGCCCAGTCACCAGACATGAACATCATTGAGCATGTTTGGGGTAGGATGAAAGAGGAAGCTTGGAAGACAAAACCAAAGAATCTTGATGAACTTCTTTGCTATTCCTGATGACTTCATCAATAAATTGTATGAATCATTGTCAAACCGCATGGATGCAGTCCTTAAAGCTCATGGAAGTCACACAAAATATTAAATATGGCTCTAATAGCACCACAACTTCATTCACCAATGTTATGAAACATATCTTTGTATTTAAAGTAAATTATTTGTTTGATTTTCACATTACTTTCTGTGGACGACACAACTTTTGTCTTGCCAAAATCTGACCTTTCTGTGTTCATTAAATGATCAATATTTCTGCAGTGAAGCAAATTTATTTTCGTAAATTAAACCTCATTTGGGAGGGTTTCAGCTTTCATATGAGTCATTTCTAAAACCAATGGATGAATTTAAAGTCAGGTTATAAGCTTTTGTTTCCACAACAGGGATAAGCGACAGAACTTCTGTCAGGGACTGTATATATATATATATATATATATATATATATATATATATATATATATATATATATATATATATATATATATATATATATATATATATATATATATATATATATATACACCGATCAGCCATAACATTAAAACCACCTCCTTGTTTCTACACTCACTGTACATTTTATCAGCTCCACTTACCATATAGAAGCACTTTGTAGTTCTACAATTACTGACTGTAGTCCATCTGTTTCTCTGCATGCTTTGTTAGCCCCTTTTCATGCTGTTCTTCAATGGTCAGGACCACCACAGGGCCACTACAGAGTAGGTATTATTTAGGGGGTGGATCATTCTTTGCACTGCAGTGACACTGACGTGGTGGTGGTGTGTTAGTGTGTGTTGTGCTGCTATGAGTGGATCAGACACAGCAGCGCTGCTGGAGTTTTTAAATACCGTGTCCACTCACTGTCCACTCTATTAGACACTCCTACCTAGTTAGTCCACTTTGTAGATTTAAAGTCAGAGACAATCGCTCATCTATTGCTGCTGTTTGAGTTGGTCTTCTTCTAGACCTTCATCAGTGGCCACAGGATGCTGCCCATAGGATGCTGCCCATAGGGCGCTGTTGGCTGGATATTTTTGGTTGGTGGACTATTCTCAGTCCAGCAGGGACAGTGAGGTATTTAAAAACTCCAGCAGTGCTGCTGTGTCTTATCCACTCATACCAGCACAACACACACTAACACACCACCACCATGTCAGTGTCACTGCAGTGCTGAGAATGATCCACCACCTAAATATTACCTGCTCTGTAGTGGTCCTGACCATTGAAGAACAGGGTGAAAGCAGGCTAAAAAGGTATGTAGAAAAACAGATAGACTACAGTCAGTAATTGTAGAACTACAAAGTGCCTCTATATGGTAAGTGGAGCTGATAAAATGGACAGTGAGTGTAGAAACAAGGAGGTGGTTTTAATGTTATGGCTGATCAGTGTATATAAACTTATCTGCACTGCCCCTCTAATAAAAGTTCCTTGACCATCCTTGTCACTCCCAATGACAGAAGCAAATCTGTGGCATTTGGCTTGGCGACTTTTGTGATGAAACTGTTTCCTTTCTAATCTTCTAATTGTTCCAAATGACAACACTGAAGAGCTATCTTGAATAAACTAAATACATTTCATACAAAAACTGCATGTGAATAAACTGCCAATAACAGTCAGTAATGTCAGTTAATATTGTGTGTTTTCAAGCTTGCCATTGAGTGGCACAACCAGCAGAAAGCAGGATTGGTGCTCATCATGTGAAAGGCGTAAACATTGCAGTAAGTGGTGTAATCATGTAAAGGCAGCCACACACTCATTTATATTCCCAATTAAGAGTCACCAATGCAGTTGCTCAGGTGGTGCAGCGGTAAAGTACGCTAGCGCACCGGAGTTGGGGTTTCGAATACATCGTATCTTCTTCTAGACCTTCATCAGTGGCCACAGGATGCTGCCCATAGGATGCTGCCCATAGGGCGCTGTTGGCTGGATATTTTTGGTTGGTGGACTATTCTCAGTCCAGCAGGGACAGTGAGGTATTTAAAAACTCCAGCAGTGCTGCTTTCCGACTAGGCTGGGCGGCAGTATGAACAACGACTGGCTGTTGTTCAGGGTTAGAGGGTAAGAAAGTCGGATCAAAGGTCCTCATAACTGGTGCGACTGCGGCCCCTGTTGGCTGACTGATGGCGCCTATACAGGGATGAGGAATAATGCTGATGGGGGTGTGGCCCTCCGTACACAGTGCCTGTCAAGTGTATGAACTCGACTCGTGCAGGTGAAAAATGCAGTCTGTACTGACTACGTACTGGAGGAGGCGCAAGTCAGTTGAGAGGCGTCCTCAGTCAGCGGTGAAGGGTCGAATCAGTATAGAGGACGCAATCAGGGTATTTGGACACGACTAGACTAGGGGATAAAAATTGGGGGGAAAAGAGGGGAAGAAAAAAAAAAAGTCACCAGTGAACCTACTTAAAAGGTTGTATAAACTCACAATGGTAGAAAAACACACAGAAATCCACACACGGTAACCAAGGCTGAGGATCAAACCTAGGAGCTTGGAGTTGTGACATTAACATTACCTGCTAACTTTAGTGAAATTACACTGCAGAACAATGAACAATTATTTTGTCGTTTCCAGCAGATCTTTATTGTAGAAGCTACGCTTGAATATGAACAGTGTTGGTAACTCTACTCAAATCAGAGATAGTGGAATGCACATTTCTGCCCACCGTACACGTTAAGCTGATTAGAAAGCAGACGCAGACTCGGATTTCTTGTGGATTTAATTATGAGTGGACAGAGTCTGACCCGTTCACAATGATGCGTGACTAACAGCATGTACATACTTCATGGAAAATGAGAGATCAGCTAATGAAACCATGGCTGTCAGATATAAGTGTAATGTATGCTTGAGTAGATCAACTAATGACAGACATGTATTATAGTACTTCTGTATGCGACAGTCTGACTTTTAGCAGTGCTGAGGGTGTATTAGCATGATGTGTCTCTGTGGTAACTGTGGATCTCAGCACTGTGATGTTCGCTTCTTGATTTCTTCAACCAGTTCTGCTCTGGACACGTCCACCTGTTAAAAAATAAGATGCTTTTAATAGCTGGCATTTCATAAACTGTGCTCCTCTACATTGTGCCAGCACATACGGCAATCAGGTAAGTACATTAATCACTTATTTTAGAAGCTCCATCTACCATAGAGATGAACTTTGTGGGTAGACAATTACAGACTGTAATTACAGTCCATCTGTTGCTCTGTGTACTTCGTCACTGCCCTGTATGACATGGACCTTCACTGACCTGATGATGTTTGGTTTATAGACCATTCTAAGCACTACAGTGGCACTAACGTGGTAATGGCATGATAGTGTGGTGTTGTTTTGGTACAAGTGCATCAGGTGCAGTAGTGTTGTTGGGATTTTTTTACATACTGTTTATACTTACTGACCTCTTCATTAGGAACACATACCTTGTTAGCACTGGTTGTAGCTGAATAATTAGAGACTGGAGCTGTGTTTTAATCTTCATCTAGTCTTATCAGTGGACACATTCTGATCACAAAATGTTGTTGACTTTATATTTTTGGTTAGAGCACAATTCTTTTTCCAAAATTGACATTAAGATGTTTAAAATCCCAATAACACTGCTGTACCTGCTACACTTTAACAGCAGAGTACCATGTCAGAATTAGAATCAGGCTTTACTGGCCAACAATTGTAGTTCTGAGTAGTAACATGTCATTACCATGTTACTTTTACTAAGTACTGAGAATGGTCCACCACCCAAATAACATCTGGTTAGTTGGGGTCCATTTCAGTTACTAAATAGGGTAAAAAAGGGGGAAGGGGTGTAACAGTGTACAAAGCAATGGGCTACAGTCAGTAATTCTTTACCCTTGGTGTTAATCTACATGGTTAATGTCGAAGAACTACAGTGGCCTACTGAGCCCTGACCTCATTAACCATTAATCATCTTCGGGATGTACTAGAATGTCAACTGCGAGTCAGGCCTTCTCAAACATTAGTGCCTACTCTGAGAAATGCTATGTAATGATTTATCATACCTCCTCTCGTGTGGCCACATTGCGAAGTTTGATGACCCCATCTTTAAGCTCCTGCTCCCCCAAAATTGCCACCAGCGGGATGCCGGTCTCCTCACAGTGCTGCAGCTGAGTCAGTAGCTTGGGGTT